>NW_027507789.1:67041136-67444107 GCF_037356315.1 Lithobates pipiens | reverse complement strand
AAGATAAACGTGAGAGAGAGGAGAAGAGAGGAGAAGAGAGAGAGATAGATAACGAGAGAGAGAGAGAGAGAGTAACGAGAGAGAGGGAGAGAGAGAGAGAGAGATAACGAGAGAGAGAGAGATAACGAGAGAGAGAGAGAGAGAGAGATGACGAGAGAGAGAGAGAGAGAGAGAGATGACGAGAGAGAGAAAGATAAGAGAGAGAGAGAGAGAGAGAGATGACGAGAGAGAGAGAGAGAGAGAGAGAGATGACGAGAGAGAGAAAGAGAGAGAGAGATGACGAGAGAGAGAGAGAGAGGAGAGAGAGAGACGAGAGAGAGAAAGATAACGAGAGAGAAAAGAGATAACGAGAGAGAGAAAGAGATAACGAGAGAGAGAAAGAGATACGAGAGAGAGAGAAAGATAACGAGAGAGAGAGAAAGATAACGAGAGAGAGAGAAAGATAACGAGAGAGAGAGAAAGATAACGAGAGAGAGAAGAAGATAACGAGAGAGAGAAAGAGATAACGAGAGAGAGAAAGATAACGAGAGAGAGAAAGAGGTAACGAGAGAGAAAGAGATAACGAGAGAGAGAAAGAGAGAACGAGAGAGAGAAAGAGAGAAAGAGATAACGAGAGAGAGAGAGAGAAAGAGATAACGAGAGAGAGAGAGAAAGAGATAACGAGAGAGAGAGAGAGAGAGAGAGAAAGAGATAACGAGAGAGTGAGAGAGAGAGAGAGAGAGAGAGAGAAGAGATAACGAGAGAGAGAGAGAGAGAGAGAAAGAGATAACGAGAGAGAGAAAGAGATAACGAGAGAGAGAAAGAGATAACGAGAGAGAGAAAGAGATAACGAGAGAGAGAGAGAGAGAGAGATAACGAGAGAGAGAGAGAGAGAGAGAGAGAGAGAGAGAGAGAGAGAGAGCGAGAGAGATAACGAGAGAGAGAGAGAGAGAGATAACGAGAGAGAGAAAGAGATAACGAGAGAGAGAAAGAGATAACGAGAGAGAGAAAGAGATAACGAAGAGAGAAAGAGAGAGAGATAACGAGAGAGAGAGAGATAACGAGAGAGAGAGAGAGATAACGAGAGAGAGAGAGATAACGAGAATAATAATATATATATTTTACAGCTCACATTTCAAGGGTATAATACCAATAACCTTGCAAGAGGTATATTCTTACGATTCCCTCAACCTCCCATACCAGTCCATCTTATCCAATACAGGTAGTATTTCTATTTAGCTTGTAACTTCTTTTGTCCGCTTCATATTCAGTTACCTACGGTAAGTACCTCACAGTTTGCGCCCTCCCAGCTTCTTCCACCCTTCCGTCTTTTACCTCAATAATCTATCCATGACGAGATCAACCGGAGAGAGGCCGGGAGCGTCCAGCCAGGGTGCCTGTAGTTTGTCAAACTTTCCCAGTTGTCCTCTATGCTGAAAGACATACTTCTCCATCCTTATGGTGTCCCCCCATTGGGCAATCCATTCCTTTAACCTTGGATCAGCCTGCGAGCCTGAAACAGGGCCCTGCCCGTGGCCAGTCTAGCATTGTCCTCCATGGAAATGCCATCTAATATCCCAAGTAGGCATGGCTTTGGGTCTGTAGGTACGGTGGTCTGGTATACTCTGTTAAAGAGGAAGTAAACCCTGATGGGTTTACTTCCTCTTTTTTTCCCTGCAAAGGTAAAGCATAATGGACTACTATGCATCGCATAGTAGGCTCATTATGTGTCACTTACCTGACACAGGAGCCAGCGAAGTCGCCGCTGTCCCCTGTAGTCCGCCGCATCCATCTTGCTGGTGGCGTCTCGCAGCTCCGACGAATGACAGCGGCGAAGCCGGGATGACGTCACCCCCTCGCATGCGCACGGGAGTCGACAAATTAGGCAAATCCATTCCTTGGACTTGCCGCATTTAGTGCGCCTGCGCGCCGCTGTCTACGGCGCATGCGCCGTAGACAGCGGTGCCCATTTTCGGGCAAATATCTCCTAAACCATATAGGTTTAGGAGATATTGCTTGGACCTACAGGTAAGCCTTAATCTAGGCTTACCTGTAGGTCAAAGTGGTCTGAAAGGGTTTACTTCCTCTTTAATGGTAGCCAGTACCCCTGTCCAGAATAAGTGTAGTTTGGGGCACCGCCAAAACAGGTGTATTAAGTCCCGGTGATCTCTCACACACCTGGAGCAGTTGGGGTCCGGTCTCATTCCCATCCTGAACAATCTGTCGGGTTAAATTGTACGCCGAGTAAGATATATAAAATTGAGATAACCGCTGGGCCACATTTATCTGAGCAGAGTTGCACTGCCTAGAGTGCCTCCCCCCATTGCTTATCCTCGAATGTTCCCACGTCCTTCTCCGATTTACTTGATGCAGCCTGAGGAAATCCCCCCAGATAAATATTAAGAATAACACAATAGGTTCTAGAGATAAAGTCCTGAAACTGATACATCAGCCATGTATGGAAAGATCGGGGTCAGTGAGAAAGCACATGGGCCCCCCCCGCCTGTGCCCTCATTGCATGTTGCAACTGTAGGTAGTAGAAGAGCATGGATTGTGGGAGGTGAAATTTCTGCCTCAGATCAGGGAAGGGAATCAGTTTTCCCGCTGCAAAAATATATGTCTCGTGTGTGACCCCATGTCTCTTCCACCGAGCACCACAATCCAGCAACAACAGCTCCTTATAATACCTATTTGCCCATATTGGGCTGTACCCTGTGAAGCCTCCACTTCCTGCAGCTGTCCAAGTTTATTCCATATTTTCTGCATCAGGACGTATGTGGGAAATCGTTTAATTTGATTTTGGGTGGGGATCAGATTGTATGTTCCCCTCCTCCATTCCCGACTCTTCAGGCATGGCCCGGACTATATGTTGCGCCTGAGCTGCCAGGTAGTAGGCCCAAGGATTAGGAAGGGCAAGGCCTCCCACTTCCTCAGATTTTTGTAATTGTTCTAGTTTTATCCTTGTGGGTTTATCTAGCCATATGAAGCCTCTAAAGATGGAATTAATAATTTTAAACATCTTCAGGGTGTCCATGGGCACAGCGCTATCCGCAGGTGACCCGGTTGCAATAGCCTGGATTTCGGGGGAAGAAACCAGTTTTTGAAGCAATGCTGACCCTACCCTGTCTGTCACCTGCAAGGGCACTTAGGACAGTGAAGGCCCCACCCTCCTGCTGCCGCCAGGGGGGGGGGGGGTTGCTAGCACCAGACTCACCACCCTGGGGCGTTCTGTGATGGTCACTACCTGTGCCTGTAGTCCCTAGGAGATTACCCAAGTACAGAGTGAGGAAACTGCAGAGTGAGGAAACATGTAATGCTGTCACAAGAGAACTGCGGTGAAAACAGCACTCGGACTGTGGTGACAGAAAAAATCATTAGCGCTGCCTTAAAACAGCAAGAAAATCCACACAGGCACCTTTTTGGGACCCCCCAGACCGGGACCAGGACCAGGACCAAGACCAACGCTAGCCGCACAGAGCCCCCTGTAGGTGAGAGACCCAACGACCCCCCCCCCCACACACACACACAGCCACCCCCCCCCCCCCGGAGGGGGAAGGAGGGGAGATAGGGACATGGGAGAGAAGAGAAGGTGAGGTGGCCCCCCGAATCAACCTCCCAGGGAATGCCCAGCTGTTCACCCCACCGAAGCAGGGAGAGCCGAACTTGCCAGTCCTGAAGAGCTGGGAGACATTCCATCACAGACCTACTCCTGCGCAGTTACGGGATAGCTGCTGGCCTGGTATACTGTGATCCAGACATCAATAGCACGGTCATATGTATACCCCGGAGCATTAAAGCTCACCGACCACCTCTGGAGCTGAGGTATGTCGTGGCCTGCCGAGCCTTAGCTGCGGCCTGCACACGCTCGATGGCCGGACTGGGGAAACTACCAGGATAACTTAACCAGCATGTCACCCAGCCAGCAGTTGATGAAAGATCCTGGGATCTTCTATCTTGCGCAAAAAAAAAACAGCTAACCTGCATCAAAAAAAAGGGACCAAAGGGCCCGCAGGGTTCCTAGGTCATTCTCCTTTACTAGGCAAAATAAGTTCCCGTTCTGCCTGGGAACAGGGAGGATTGTTAGCACAAGGTCCGCCCCCCGGAGCGGGACTAAAGTTCTGTGTATTGTGTTACAAATTTTTTGCCTAGTTCTCCTAATGGCAGGCTAACAAACCCATTTAGTTAGAGAGGAGCTGTGTCGGTCGGTGAATATAAGAGAAGGCTTGATCTGCAAAGAAATATCCTATGAGGACTACTAATCTGAGATGATTTGTAAAGTGCACGTGACTTCTGTTATAGGTGTCTAGGGCAGCTGGTGGGCACATAGAAAGGGAGCACAGACTTCAAACTGTTTACAGCACTTGGCACTAGAACACTTTAATTATGGTGGAACTGCAATAAGGAAATTAAGCAATTAAGAAAATAACCAATATAATGGACTTTTTAAAAAAGATTTTTGGTTTCTTGAATTTTGAACATTTGAGTATTGTTATAATATCAATCTATACATAATATAGAGGAGTTTATTATAATATTGTTTATATGTAATGATACTAGGACTCACATCTGACATCAGTTTAAGATGCATCTAAGATCACCTATAATTAAATGACAGGTGCATGATCTAGGTGTGGTAGAAGAGGTCTAGAATAAATACATAAATGGCCCATATAGTGAACTTAGAGTTGAGTTATTCACTGCAAGGTCATCACAGTGAACAAGAGGGCATTCCTTACATCTGGAGGAAAAGAGATTTAATTTCCATATATGGAAAAGCTTCTTCACAATAAGAGCTATGAAAATGTGGTTTAGACTCCCTCAGGCTGGGTTCACACTGCTGCGGCAACGAGAACCGGATGCGATTCGCACCGCACTGCAGTGCAAATCACATCCGATCTCTGTGCGATGCGAGTTCAGCCATACAGATAGTAATTCGCATCGCACATGGCCCTAACTTGCACAGGACCCTTTTTTTGGTCCGCAGCAGAATCGGATCGCATGGGTGTTCACACCATGCGATCCGATTCCTGTCCGAGTTTTCAGATCGCACTGTGATATGCGAACTGATCTGGGGGTGTCATTAACGTTTCACTGACACTCCCAGCAGTTCGCATAGGGCAGTGTGAACTGCCGCCGGGAGGTATGCGATGCGGGAACCTGCCGCGGATTCGTGGCGTTCCCGCATCGCTGCAATGTGAACCTAGCCTCAAGAGCAGTTCTGTCCAGCTCAGTAGATTTTAGGAAGGAATACTTTTTTAAAAACAATGTACATAATATAACTGGATATAGACTTATTCCCTGCTGAGTACACCTTCAGAACAGCCACACCTACCCTGCTTAGTGACCCGGGAGACAGATCTGACATCATTTTATTAGACTGCATAAATACTATCCTGCCACCTCAGACCATTGTTGGTGGTGCTAGGGGGGCAGGGGAACACCGCTGTATATATTTTGGTCCTGCCCTAATCTGACAAACTTTTGGGCGGATATTCATACTATCATTCCGAAATTCATGGAATACAAGATACCTGATGATCCGGCATTTTTACTGTTACATGCATCAAATATTCCTGCTAATGTATAAAAAGTCTATTGTGCGGCACTTGAATGCTGCTAAATCCTGCATTCTGGAACTTGTTTACTGTTACTAGACGAGGAAAAGGCCCTCTCTGGCACATAGGTAGCTTAAAGATATGGGTAGCTACTTATCACTGTTGCCCTGGGCCATTGTTCTCTCCCCATACTTTCTTGTCATCTCTCTCCCCCCCCCCCCTCCCCCCATTATGCTTCTTCCTACTCTACCCCCCTTTCTCCTTCTCTCTTTCTGTATTTGGATTTTGTGGGAATGGCTGGTTCAACAGCTTTCATGATTGGCTGGCAAACATTCAAGGGTAGAGAGGGTAAAAACAGGGGAGGGGTATGCCTATATCAAGAATAACGTACAAGTGAATGTGAGAGATGACATCACTAAGGGAGCTAGGGAGGAGGTGGAATCCTTATGGGTAGAGCTCCAAAGGGATGAAGCTAAGGGGAAAATAATACTGGGAGTATGCTATAGGCCCCCTAACCTGAGGGAGGAAGGGGAGACTGATCTGCTATCACAATTTGGATTAGCAGCAAGGATGGAAAGTGTTATCATAATGGGGGATTTTAATTATCATCCAAGGCTCGCCAGGTCCTAAATGTCTTGCAGGACAATTTTATGGGTCAGATGGTAGACGCACCAACTAGAAATAAATCTTTACTGGATCTACTGATTACCAATACAGACCTGATTAAGGATGTGGAAATATGGGGCAATTTAAGGGACAGCGACCACAGGTCAATTGGCTTCTGTATAAAGCACACAAACAGGAAACATAAGGGGCATACAAAGTCCCTGAATTTCAAAAGAGCCAACTTCCCTAAACTACGAACCTTACTAGAAGGCATAAATTGAGAGAAAATGTTAGGAACAAAGAACACGGAGGAGAGATGGGTTTGCTTTAAGAGCATATTAAATACGGGCATTAGCCAATGCATCCCATAATTTAAAAGAGTGAACAAAAGTCCTGGATGGCTTAACTCCAATGTAAAAATGTATATAAAAGCAAAGGAGAAGACCTTCAAAAAATACAAGGTTGAGGGAACATCATCAGCATTCAGACTTTATAAAGAACGTAACAAGAAAGTAAGAGTGCAATAAGGACGGCTAAGATAGAACATGAAAGACACATAGCGGAGGAGAGCAAAAAAAAATCCCAAGAAATTCTTGGTATGTAAATAGTAAAAAAAAAGAAAAAAAAAAAAGGACAGACCATATTGGTGTCAAAGAATGAGGAAGGACATCTGGTTAGAAAGGATGGGGAGATGGTGAAGGTATTGAATTTATTCTTCACGAGGGAATCGGGGCGCTTCAGTAACCAAAACTGCTGTGTTAATCCTCATGACACATCACAGGAAACACCTCCATGATTAACAGAAGACAGAATTAAAATTAGGCTTGGGGAACTTAAAATTAATAAATCGCCGGGACCAGATGGTTTGCACCCAAGGGTACTTAGGGAACTCAGTCGACTAATTGCCAGACCATTGGGCCTAATTTTTACTGACAGCCTACCGACTAGAGTGGTACCAGCTAATTGGCTTTTCTCCAATGTAGCACCAAAATTTAAAAAGGGCCCAAAATACATCCCTGGGAATTACAGACCAGTTAGCCTAACATCAATAGTATATAAACTCTTGGAGGGGATGATAAGGGACTATATACAAGATTTTAGTAATGAGAATGGTATCATTAGCAGTAATCAGCATGAATTCATGAAGATTCGTTTTTGTCAAACCAATTTACTAACCTTCTATGAGGAGGTGAGTTGCCAGATAGATAAAGGAAGGCCCGTAGATGTGGTGCACCTGGATTTTGCAAAAGCATGACACAGTTCCCTATAAACTACATGGCAAATGAGGTTCAATGTAGAAAAATTAAAAATAATGCATTTGGGTGGCAAAAATAGGAATGTAATCTATACACGGGGGGGGAACCTCTGGGGGAATCTAGGATGGCAATGCCAAGCTGCTGCTAACAAAGCAAACAGAATATTGGCATGCATTAAAAAGGGGATCAACTCCAGAGATAAAACGATAATTCTCCCGCTCTACAAAGACTCTGGTCCAGCCGCACATGTAATATGCTGTCCAGTTCTGGGCACCAGTCCTCAGGAAGGATGTAATGGAAACGGAGCGAGTACAAAGAAGAGCAACAAAGCTAATAAAAGGGTCTGGAGGATATTAGTTATGAGGAAAGGTTGCGAGCACTGAACTTATTCTCTCTGACGCTTGAGAGGGGATATGATTTCAATATACAAATACCATACTGGTGACCCCACAATAGGGATAAAACTTTTTTACGCAAAAGGGAGTTTAACAAGACTTGTGGCCACTCATTAAAATTACAAGAAAAGAGGTTTAACCTTAAACTACGTAGGAGGGTTCTTTACTGTAAGAGCGGCAAGGATGTGGAATTCCCCTCCATAGGCGGTGGTCTCAGCGAGGGGCATTGATAGTTTCAAGAAACTATTAGATAAGCACCTGAATGACCAAAACATACAGGGATATACAATGTAACACTGAAATATAATCACACATAGGTTGGACTTGATGGACTTGTGTCTTTTTTCAACCTCACCTACTATGGAGTTTGGAGGACCTTACTATTTCTGTATAAATCACACAATCACAACTGTGATAAAGGTTACTACTGAGCAATGCAACTGAATTCTCTATTGATGTTTACCATGTCCTCAGTATATACTGTATGTTGACTATAATTTGAGATATGTGATTACAGTCTTTTTTTTATATGTCATTGCTGTAATCTTTGGGTTACGCCCCTTACTGGAGTTCAATATATCATACCCAACATCCCCCAGTGCCTTCATCAGCTTTGTTGCCCTTCTCTGTACTGGCTCCATTTCCATTACATCCTTCCGGAGGACTGTTGCCCAAAACTGAAACAGCATACTCCAGGTGAGGCCGGACCAGTCTTGTAGAGCAGGAGAATTATCGTTTTCTCTCCTGCGTTAATCCTGCGTTAATTTTTAATACATGCCAATATTCTGTTTGTTTTGTTAGCAGCAGCTTGGCATTTCTAAGCCCATCATCTACTAGGACCCCCAGGTCCTTTTCCATCCTTGATTCCCCCAGAGGTCCCCCCCGAGTAGATTGCATTAATATTTTTTAATTTTACATTTTTCCACATTAAACCTCATTTGTCATGTAGTTGCCCACCCTATTAATTTGTTTGGATTTTCTTGCAAGGTATCCACATTTTGCAGAGAAGTTATTGTACTGCTTAGCTTAGAATCATCCGCAAATACAGAGATTGAACTGTTTACACCATCCTCCAGGTCGTTTATGAACAAATTAAAAAGGATTGGTCCCAGCACAGAACCCTGGGGGACCCCACTTTCCACCCCTGACCATTCTGAGGACTGCCCATTTATCACCACCCTATGAACACGCCCTTGTAGCCAGTTTTCAAATGATGTACTCAACCTATGGTCCATGCCAACGGACCTTACTTTGTAAAGTAAACATTTCATGGGAACTGTGTCAAATGCTTTTGTAAAATCCAGGTACACCACGTCTATAGCCTTCCTTTATTTAGATGGCAGCTTACCTTCTCATAGAAGGTTAATAGGTTGGTTTGGCAACAACGATCAATCCATGCTGATTACTGCCAATGATACCATTTTCATTACTAAAATCTTGAATATAGTCTCTTCCCCTCCAAGAGCTTTCATACTATTGATGTTAGGCTAACTGGTCTGTAATTTCTAGGGATGTATTTTGGCCCTTTTTTAAATATTGGAGATATATTGGCTTTTCTCCAATCAGCTGGTACCATTCCAGTCAGTAAAAATTAGGAACAATGGGCTGGGTGACCCTCCTGGTGACTTATTAACCTCCCTGGCGGTACGATTATTTCGGATTTTAGGTACTAAAAGCGGTACAATTATGTTGCATGAAAATTTGGCTTTTTATATTGTAGTCCTGTAATTCTTAGCAATAACTCACTTAAATCTGTCCAAACAAGAGTCTAGCAGACATCCCGGATATGATAAAGTTTGAAAAATGAAATCACAAATTATAATATAATAAATAATTATAAATAATTGTACCAAATAATAATATAACAATAATAAAAATTATTCAATAATGTAATCAAATCAAAAACACAGAAATTTGCTCAGTTGCAGAATTGTCACTGTCATTACTTTTCAATATTTGATGATGGATCTCCCAACAAATAGTTATCGCTCAATTCTGCGAGTGATTACAATTTATTCTCGCTGTTTTCTAGCTGGTCTAAAGTCATTTTTGATGTAAAGGGACAGTTTTGGTTGGTATGGACAATCTCCAGTTTCCAGGCATAAAGAACAGCTTTTATTATATAAAACTGCATGCAGGACACTGGGCAGATCAGGGACAAAGGGGATGTGAAATAATTACATACAGCAATGTAATCTGTAAGATTACATTATACTGTATGTATAGTGAGCGTTTCACTTTTTGAATTTGGCGCTGATCCTCCTTCCCCGTGCGTCGCAACGCTCGCAGGGAATGGAGCTCGGCTCCGTGATAGATCGAGCGAGACACGGCTCGCTCGTACAGCGCGGGGACATCGCTGGACCCGAAGGAGAAGGTGAGCAAGCGTTCTCCTGGATCCAGCGATGCGGTCCCGAGTCTGGCTCGGGGTTATCGCTTTTGGTATAAAAATTCCACCCCGAGCCAGACTCGGGAATACCGCCAGGGGGGTTAATGTTAAGTTTTGCGAGTCCATTTCTAATTCTGTCCTCCGTTAGCCATGAGGGTGCTTACTGTAATGTGTCATGAGGATAAGCGCTGCAGTTTTGATTACTGAAGCCCCCATATTCCCTTGCGAAGACTGAGGAGAAGAATAAAAAAAATAATAATAATAATAATAAAAAAAATAAATAAAAAAAAAAGAAATGCCATAAATCTTCCCCCATCTTGTAGACACTATAACTTTTGCGCAAACCAATCAATATAAGCTTATTGTGATTTGCATTACGAAAAATATGTAGAAAAATACATATCAGCCTAAGCCGAGGAAAAAAATAGCTTTTTATTAAAAAATTGGGGATATATATATATCATAGCAAAATTGTAGCGCAACCCCCCCCCCCCCCAAAAAAAAACAAAACAAAACAACGCAGAGATGAGCAAATATCAGCAAAATAAATCTCTATTTGTGGGGAAAAAAAAAAAGGACATCAATTTTGTTTGGGCACAGCATCGTACGACCATGCAATTGTCAGTTAAAGTGACGCAGTCCCGTATCGCAAAACATGGCCTGGTCATTTAGCAGCCAAATCTTCCAAGACTGAAGTGGTTAAAGAATTTCTTGGGATTTTTTTTTTCTGTCCTACGCAATGTGTCTTTCCTGTTCTATCTTAGCTGCCCTAATTGCACCCTTACATTCCATGTTGCATTCTTTGTAAAGCCTGAATGCCGACGATGATTTTGCTTTTATATGCATTGTTACATTGGAGTTAAGCCATCTAGGACTTTTTTCGCTCTTTTAAATTTATTTCCCAATGGGATGCACTAGCTAATGCCCTTATTTAATATGCTCTTGAAGGAAACCCATTCTTCCTCCGTGTTTTGTTCCTAAGATTTTATCCCAATTTATATCTTCTAGCAAGGTTAGTAGTTTGGGAAAGTTTGCTCTTTTGAAATTCAATGTCTTTCTATTCCCCTTATGTTTCCTATTTGTGCGATTTATACTGAAGCTAATTGACTTGTGATTGCCGTTTACTAAATTGCCCCTTATTTCCACATCCGTTCGGGTCTGTATTATTGGTAATCAGTAGGTCTAGTAATGCATTGTTTCTAGTTGGTGCGTCTACCATCTGATCCATGAAATTGTCCTGCAAGACATCTAGGAACTGGTGTTCTTTAGAAGAATGTGTGGTTTCTTTCCACCCAGTCTATGCCTGGATAATTAAAATCCCCCATTATGATGACACTTCCCAACCTTGCTGCTAATTCAAATTGTGATAAGAGGTCCATCTCCCCCTCCTCCCTCAGGTTAGGGGGGCTATAGCATACTCCCAGTATTATTTTCCCCTTAGTTTTATCCCTTTGGGGCTCTACCCATAAAAGGATTCCACCTCCTCCCTAGCTCCCTTAGTGATGTCATCTCTCACATTCACTTGTACATTATTCTTGATATACAAACATACCCCTCCCCCTTTTTCTACCTTCTCTATCCCTGCGATAAAAGGGAATACCCTTGAATGATTGCCAGCCAATCATGAGAGCTGTTGAACCAAATCTCTGAAATTCCCACAAAATCGAAATCCTCTTCGTACAACAGCATCTCTAGTTCTCCCATCTTATATGCCAGTGGACATGCCACGCAGTTTAGACTGGTCCCATACTGTTCTCTTATTTGGTGTTCTGAGATTGCAAATAGGACATGTTACTATACTTACCTGGGGTTTATGTGCTTTAGTCAACCTACCACTAATGCCCCCAATACTACCCTCTGGAATATGTTCCGCACTGACAATCTCTACCTCTGGACCCTCCACACCCACCACCACCACCACCCCAAATCGCCTAGTTTAAAAGCCCCTCTAACTTTTCGGCTATCTTCCCTGTCAGCAGATCTGCACCCTCCTCATTTAGGTGCAGTCCGACCCCTGGTCAATTAAGTTGATCCAGAGAATAGCCATTTGCCTTTTGGGGGATCAGGAAGGATTTTTGTTCCCCTACTGGAGCAAATGGGATCATAGTTTCACAGTAAGCAAGGTTGAATAAAGACAAAAGTTATCCAGTTCCACCCGTGTGATATCAACCTTTGCTGTTCTTTTTTTGCCTTCCTCTGGATCAACTGTTGGGATTGAGTAAAAAAATAAAAATAAATAAATAAAAACCACACGTTTTTCCCCCTTTTCTTGGTTGAACTAGATGGACTTGTGTCTTTTTTTCACCCTGACTAACCATGTAACTGTAGAAATATAGAAAAACCAGTTGGTGATCCAAGCAGCAGAAGAACCTGTTATTGAAAGTCCAAGGATGGGTCTGAATCATCCAATTCAATGGACATCAAGTTGCTTTTCAATTTTCATTAAATCAGAGGTCTCTGACCCATCTTTAGACATACAATAACTTGTGCTGTTCAGATCACGCATAGATTTTTTTTAGACCTCTAACACACCTACAGCAGTTTGAGAACCTCGCTTAGGATTCAGGGCTGTGACTCCACTGGGATCGACAACGACCATTTCAATCCTTTGTGGTGATAGGGTATTTACCAGGTGTGCTGACAGAAAGGTTGTGTGTCTGAAGTTGACCTCAGCCTCAAGAGATGGAAGTCATTTTTTCTGTTGTATCCAATTGATAAACTTTTTGTGTTAATCACTTTTTTGAGTCACTTATTCCACTAGAAGGGCTCTTACATCTCCCTCTTTTTTTCCAGTGGACACCCCGAGTTGCTTTTTGGGCTGCTACCCAGACTGTTGGGGCCAAAAACTCCAGTCTCGCAGGGACCATCACATTGTGAAATCGCATGTAATTTGAGCTGTATTTGATGTTCTAAAGATAAATTAACCTACTTCAACCTGCATTTAACTGAGACCGAAAAGAGAAGCTCTGGTGCAACTAGAAGACTGTCACTGTATGCCACAAAGGTAATCAAAGCAGCCAAGATAACTTCAGCTTTCTATGCATTTGTCCTTACCAAGCTGCCCGCTGTTTATAGGCCTCCACCAGACTGAGCAAATCATTGACGTTGATTTGAGACCGACCAGCCAAAGGCTGAGGCTGTACATGCTGAGAGGATACATCGTTCAGATATGACAACATCCCACCAAGACGTTCTCCTGATATGGCTGCAGTATAACTCTTAAACAGGAACCTGCCCAGAAAGAAAACAGGGAAATAATGCATACTGGTTGAAGTAAAATGAAAAGATACCAAGAACAAATCAATTCCAATATGCAGGACACAGAATGTAGCTAATTAAAATGAAACCAATTCTGGCTTGCATGCATTAAGCAAAAAAAAAAAAGTATTAGAAAAAAAAAAAAAGAGAATCTTCTCTCCAATCTGCTGTCAGAGCTCTCCTCACTGAGCTCTGCAGAGTAACTTCAGCTCTCCACACCCTTTTTGGACAGCTCAGACAGGCTTTATAAATTCTGGACTTTAAACAGATGTAGAAAAGGGAAGATTGCAGATAAACATGTATAAACTCATGTAGGAGGATTTATTTCCATCTCTGTGCGTCACCTGAGGTCAGTCGCTTCACTGGCTACATGTAAGGGTTACAACCACTTTAAGGGCCTATTCACACCATGTACAGATACCTGTGTTTTTGCTCATGGATAAAAGCAGGTAACTGAAATGACACACACACACACACAGAAAACAATACGCTTGTGTCATGTTCACACCAGAATGTAGCGTTTCACAGCGTTTCAGAGCTGTGCAAAAAAATAAATAGGATTTTTACTACAGCTTACCTGTAAAATTATTTTCTAGGAGTACATCATGGGACACAAAGCCTTTATTACTTAACAGGTTATAGGTTACCGTCAGGTGTTGACACTGGTAAACCCACATGAGGGGTGGGAGAAAACAGCCTGCAGGGTACACCCAGACTTGAGGATCTATACTGCCGTTTGCAGCTCACTGCGCCCGAGGCGATATCCTCATACCTCCTTACATCCACCTGATAAAATTTTGTGAATGTATGGACTGAAGACCAAGTTGCAGCCTTGCAGGTCTGAGCCATGGAGGCCTGATGATGCACTGCCCAAGAATCACTAACCCACCTGGTAGACGGGGGAATCTTACCCCTTTAAATGATAAAGTTTGAATTAGCACTTGCCGAATCCACTTAGCGGCCGTGCATTTCGACGCTGCCTGTGCTTAGTGAAAATATATTACTAAACATAAATTCGCGCTGATGGAAACAGCTGTGATAAACAGTGATAAAATGCAGCTGCTGTAGACAAGGTGCTAATCATTTGGATAAAAAAAAAAATAAAAAAAAATAAAATACAATGCTCGCAACACAATAAGTGAAATCGACAAAAAGGTCCAAATAAAATCCAAATAAATGCAACTGAAGTGTTAGTCCACATTGAAGTAGGTGCAAAAAATGCTTCACAAACTTGCAGGAGTACAGTGACACCCCCTTTTGCATCCCCACTCACCAGAACAGGACGACCCCCAGCTTTGCAGTCCAGGGGTCACTTCAGGCTTGTAAATGGTATCCCACACACGTGGATTGGTGTGTAAATAAACATCAGATGATAGATTCCAATAGGAGGCTCTCAACAGAATATACAGGCACCCAGAAATGGAGAGGCTGTACGAATAGTGAAGTACTGTTATAAAAGCTGATTTAATGAGCATAGGGATTGGTACTTACAAAAAGACGGTTAAAAACAGGCATGGATATAGAGCTGTAGATAGAGGAAGCAGCCGTTCATACCGTGCGATCCACAGACCAGAAGTGGCATCAAACCAGGAAATTATGCCAATGCATTTCGCCCTACCTCAGGGCGTCATCAAGGACCTTCTTCTTAGGACCCTCTGGCAGAATAAAGACATCAGTCTTACAAATCTGAACAGTTCTCTTTAAATAGATTTTCACTGCTCTCAGCACATCAAGACAATGTAGTGACTTTTCTTCCCTGGAACATGGTTTTGGAAAAAACAATGGCAGGACAATATCTTGGTTCAGGTGAAAACCTGAAATTACTTTTGGCAAAAAGCCTGGACGAGGGCGTAACACCAATCTGTCCTCATGAAAAATCAAATCTGGCCCTTTACAAGAAAGAGCAGCCAATAGAAGAATCTGTTGTCTTGGTTCAAATGGCTGTTTTTGTAACAATGACAAAGCTAAGTTTAAGTCCCAAGGGTTCAAGGGAGGTTTGACGGGAGGATTAAGCCATGTCACCCCTTGTATAAAGCCCCAGACTAAGAATGAGTAGCAAGTGGTCTAAAATAAGACCAATAAAAGCTGAGACTTGGACTTTAATAGTACTTAAGGCAAATTTCATTTCTACCCCTAATTGTAGAAAGGCAATAATTCTGCTTATCATATATCTCCGAGGGTGCCAACCTTTGGATTCACAGCAGGAGGCATAAGCCTTCCAGACTCTATAATATATATAGTTCTGGAAGCTGGCTTCCTAGCATTAATCAAGGTAGAGAACTGACCCAGAAAGCCTGCGTTTCTTTAGAATGTGGGTTTCAATAGCCAAGCTGTTAAATTTAGAGACTGTAAGGAAGGATGGAATATCGGTCCCTGAGAGAGCAGATTTGGCCATAGCGGGAGAGACCACGAGCCCTCCACTGCCATCTTTACGATTTCGGCATACCATGACCTTCTGGGTCATGCTGGTGCCACCAGAATTATCGGCTTTCTTTCCAGCTTGATCCTGCAAAGTCAAAGCAGCAACTGAATAGGGGGGGGAATGCATTCCATGGGGTCACTAACGCATCCTTTCCGCATGTGAATGGATCCCTTGTTCTGGCCACAAAGTTGACCAACTTTGTGTTGAACCTGGATGCTAGAAGATCTTTTTCTTCCTAGGAGGATAGAAACGAACGACCTGATTGTCTCCATGCGAAAGGATCGGATCTTCAGGAATTGATTTAGCTTTCTTAGATCTAGAATGGGTCTGACATCTCTATTTGGTTTTGGTACCATGAAAAGATTTGAATAAAACCCCAGACCTTGCTATTTTGTGGGTATCTCTATGATCACCCCTTGAGATATTAAAAATTGGTCTAGTACCTGACACAGACTGTTTTTTTTCTCTGGATCTTTGGGAACGCTTGACCTCTGGAAGGGAGACGGTGGAAAGTCCGGAAATTCCAGCTTGTACCCCAGCGTTACCGTGGAGATGACCCATCTGTCCTGAATTTCCTTTTTACAGACTTCTGAAAATTGCTAAAGTTTTCCCCCCACCTTGAGGAGGGTTGCCCCTTCATGATGAGGCTTTAGGATTCTGTTTTGTAGATTTCCTACCCCAGGTCTTCATTTGAGCCTGGGTCTGATGGCGAAGGCCGTCGCCACTGCCAAGAGGCGGAAACCCCTGGCGCAGGGGGAAATAACCCGTTTAAATGAAGGGCGTTTATATTTTCTTTTGACTGGTAGAAAAGTACTTTTCCAAGCAGAAATTGTCTTGATATATTTATCCAAGTCTTCTCCAAACAGTCATTCCCCATGAACGGGAATCCAGTTAGGAGGTTTTTACATGGTGTTTCAGCTGACCAATTTTTCAACCACAGGATTCTGCGCATACGTACAAGCATAAGCGCAAGGCGGGATGCCTGGTGAATAGAGTCTTTAATGGCATCTATGGCAAAACATAATGCCTTAGGTAGTTCAGCCAAATCCCAAGCTTGTGTAGGAAGCTCTCCAAGGGCCTGTTTAAATTGGATCTTTAGGGATTGGTAGATGCCCATCATGGTGACGACGGGCTGAGTGACGGCACCTGCTATTCAAAAAGCAGATTTTAGCAGGGATTCCAACTTCTTATCTGTTGGATCCTTAAGCATCTGTGCATTGTCTACAGAATAAGTTTAAGTTATTATTCACATTGGAAATCGCAGTGTCAATTGCTGGTATTTTCCATCTTTTTGAGAATTGAAAACCTCTTAGGAGGGAGAAAATGTTTATGCGGTTTATCCCATTCTGCAAAAATAATCTGTTCAAGTAATGCATGTGCAGGAAACGCATGCAAAGAATGGGAATGTTTTAAAGAACCTAAGGAAGAAGCCAGGTTATCACGAGACTCTGTTAGAGACAGCATGAAAGTGGAACAAATCATTTCTGTAAGAGATTGTATCAGCAATTTTTCAGATTTGAGAAGCTGAAAACGGTTCATCTGCCGTTGTTTCCTCTGCAGAAGAATCATCGGTTTGTTTCTCTTCCTGATCAATTGAGAGTAAAACCTCATTGTGTGCCAACTGTTCCCCTTGCAAAGCTGAAGCAGGGGAGAGGGACCTAGCACGCTTCCTATCCATCTGAATGGAGGATGCGATTAAAGCTGCTAGACCCTGAAGGGAGGAGGAAAGGGCACCTTTAGTCACGTATACAGGTGCTGAGATATGACAGGCAGCTGCACCATCAATTTGCTCCAATGGCTCACCCCGAGTTGTCATAATTGGCAATTCGGGCGAGGATGACAGCATGGAAATACAGCTGGAAATCCCAATGCCTGGGGGTGAAAACTTCTCTTTTGGCAGGTATAGTCCCAAGTACAAAAACAGAGGCACTATACACATTGCACTAAATCGCTGAAAATAATCATGACTTTTTAAAGCTGCTATAAAATTCAGCCAACTGCTGGAAAAAGTGTCCTTCCTGTATGAGGAATGCCAGTTTTGCAACCCATACGTGTTCCACAGCTCGTATGTCCCTGTGTTCAGGCAGCTTGTTTCCTCCTCAGCAGAGGAGAGACTGACACAGCTGTATATTTATATGCTTTTAGCCTGCCGGCACCTGAGTGCAGCGTTTTTTGGGTCCCAACAGAGCCTCCAGCAGTGAGGCACAGACATGTGTAAAAATACAGCCACAGTAACAGACTTTAGCGTTAAAATATCGGGACCTTCTGCATCCCCCACAGTGAGGGGGGCGGGTGTTAATGTAAGGGTGGTGCAGCGCTGCTGTCCCCCTAACCCTCTGGTTCTATCAGGTAAAAGAAAAAAAAAATTTTGGGCAGATTTTTTTTTACCTTGCAAAACCTCCTTCCACACGCTGTGCAGCCAGACACAGAGATGAGCAAACAGTGAGACAACAGAGTAAGGTATGTGCATAGACTCCATCTAGTGGAGATTTTAAAGGCATGACAACATATTTTCCTTAAAAGAAAGAAAATGCATAGATGTTTTTAATATCAACGTTTTCTTCCCTTACCTTGTACTCACCGCAGGATTTTGCTGAATTAACAGAAAATCCAACTTTCACTCATCACGGTGGGTTACATTTAGCAAACCTTCAAAGGACTGGGTCTGTAAAAACGGGGTCCAACTGCCTTGGGCCTTGTATAAGCACCCCATCAGGAAGCTTGAGGTAATGTAACAAGACCTAAGCCCTGGGTTCCTGGGGTCCAGCCCTAGAGAGGCATTACAAGCAAAACCTTGTGCTTCAGACCGTGGCATCCACTTTAGGCCTCAGTGGCACTTCTGGATGGATCTGGCTTCTTTTTATGGAGGAATTTAAATCCAGCATGGATCCCTCCTAGAGCTCCTCAGAGCACTTTTTCACTTGTCACCAACACCTTAGACACTGCCGGAAAAAAAAAAACGGATGTGCTCCAGGAAGGAGGAGGGGTTATATAGGGGAGTAAACTTCCTTTGATTGGGTTTACCAGTGTCAACACCTGAAGGTGGCCTATAACCCATTAAGTAATTACTTAAGGCTCTGTGTCCCATGATGTACGATAAAGAAATTTCATTTTGTATACTTCACATATAAAAAAATAAATAAAAAAAAAATACATTTTTTTTTTAAATAAGCTGTTTGATGAGATAAAAATGCACCACTCTGCAGTCCAAAAAAAAAAATCACTATTTTATGACTTCCTTTTGAGCGGATGTTATGTCAATTCATGAAAGAGGACGTAAACTCCGTTTTTTTTTTCCTTCCCTGCAAATTAAAAGGCATAATCTGCTAGTATGTACTGGCACATTATGTGACACTTAGCTGCAAACGAAGCCCATGTCATCCCTGCTGCAGGCTGCATTCACCTTTGCCTGTCTTCCTTCAAGGGCCGCAGACTCTGGCTGTGTGACTGGCTGGAGCCGCGTGACGTACACGCTTTTGAAGAAACGGCACGGGCGGCTGTTCCTTCAGAGCACATGCGCAAGGACATCATCTGTGCAGTATACAGTAAATATCTCCTAAACGGCACATGTTTAGGAGATATTTACAGTAACTATTGGCAAGTCTAATTATAGGCTTACCTATAGGTACAAATCATAAAAGGAAGGTATACAACCGCTTTAACTTTAAATCTGATGTTTTCTTAATGAGCTCCTGGCTACCCTCTTTCTTTTCGTTCTTTACTTTGTCTTTTATACTTGGTTTTATTTTTTTACTTCAGGCTGACCTAAAGACCTTATGTGGCTCTATGTTTATATTTTGTCAGGCACGTGGGTTTTGTGCGTTCCGAGCCCTTTGTGGCCCAGATGTATATCTTCTGCCTCCTTTGCTAATGATCATAAACCTTTTCCCTATGCCCTTATTTGAGAACACTTCCATGCTATGGTTTGTCTCTCTGATTATTATTTGCAATGTTATAATTAGCTGTATTGAAGCACTCATAATGCTGCTACAATGATGACCGGAGAAACTTTTGCTGTTTTATTTGTTGCATTTTTTACTATTGTACTTTGTAATAAAATAATTAAAATATAAATTTTAGGTTTTAGCCAATTATATTTTTGTCTTACCTGCACCCCCTAAATCAAACTCTTAATCAAATAAAAACATTTTCATTACATATCTTATTTTAGAGACAGTGGCATCATGATTGGGTTTCTGATTTATTTCTATGCAGTACAGGCAAGTCATGGCCGGTGGGTGGGGCTGGCATGGTGCTCTTTGAAAATATCACATCACCTTGCCTCAGTTATGCAAATATCAAAATGCCTTGATGTGCGGAGGAGGAGTAGAAATTTCTAGGAAGACAGCATTTGCCAGCAGAAAGCCAGGGATAATAGTCTCTGGTTGACCAGTGCAGAGGTGAGGGTGATGCTTGCAAGCACAGATCTCCCTGTATAGCTTTCAGTGATGCAGCAGACAGCCGCTTCTCCTCCTCCTTGCAACTGTCCCTCCCGCTGCACCGATCATCCCAACTGTCCCTCATGTTCTCCAACTCAGGCTCCAGTGCCCTCCTCCAGCCCCCCCCCCATGTGCTTCTGTGTCCTGTTCCCCCCAAATTTGTGCCCCCCCCTCCTTGTGTGCCCTCTGTCGCCTGTTCATTCATTTTCAATGTGGAGCCTGCTAAGAAAGGGACTGGGGAATCTCTGTCCTCAGTCCTTTGCTCTGTCTCAAATGGGAGAGGGGTCTGTTTAGACCAATAAATGAAAAACAAAATTAAAAACATTGTAAAATAAATACTGTATTTATTGGCGTATAACACACACAGGTGTATAACACACACCTTAATTTTAAGAGGGAAGTTTCAGGAAAAAAAAAACATATTTTTTAAATAAACAACTTTGAATTAAAATAAGCGTCAGTGCCCATCTGCAGCCTCAATGCAGCCTGATCAATGCCCATCTGCAGATCATCTCCCATCAATGCAGCCTGATTAATGCAAATTTTTTGCCTCAATACTCATCTGCAGCCTCACCATCTCTCATCAATGCAGCCTGAACAGTGCAGGAAATCACTGAGCAGTCAACCCCGTTTACTTCGGCTCCCAGTCGGCAGTCACACACACAGTCCCACCTCCGCCATCAGCATTGGACCAGCTCCTATAGTAGACAGAACACTGGTCCAATGCCGGTGGCAGAGACAGGACTGTGTATGTGATGTGAGAGCAGAGTAAACAGTAGATGGCGGCTCTGAATTAAGGAGGCGCTTGTCCCCCTCCGAAGTACACTATCGGCATATAACACGCCCCGTGATTTGCCCCCTATTTTTTGGGGGGGGGGGGGAAAGTGCCTGTTATACGCCAATAAGAAAAACAAGAATAAAAAAATAAAAATAAAATAAAATAACACACACTACTGACACCATTCACTGCTCCAACACCGTCCACTGCCCCATACCCCACCCCCTTTCCCCAGAAGCACTGTGGAGGAAAAAAAAAAAAAAAAAAAACACAACACTACTGACACTGTCCACTACCCCCTCCCAATCATTGGGAGAAAAAAAAAATAATACAAATAAAAAAAAATCTGACTCTGTCCATTGCTCTGACACCATCCACTGGCCCCCAAAAAGCATTTTGAAAAAAAATGAAGAAAAAAAAAAGAAATCAATGCCTAGGGCCCACTTTATCCTGCACATGGGTCCACCGATTTCATGATACACCCCTGAGGTCAGCTTTAATATTCTTATCTACAAATTTTTCCATGTAAGTGGCTTAAAAATATTTAGGCAAGATGGTCAGCATGAAGGCCAAGCAGCTAGCATTTCAGAAACAAAAAGGTCAGAAAAGGAAGCATCTATACATTTCTCGTATGACTGCTTTTATACTTGGCTCAATAATATCCCTGTATTAAATGACCTTCCACTTGTTTCTAATAAAATACTATTAAAACAAAAATAAAATCTGTATTATTCATTCAGTACCTGGCTGTCTGCAGCATCATCACAGTGTTCTCCCCCTCATAGGTGCAGGCTGGGGTAAACGTGACATAAATGTCTGGGATTCCACTGCATCGGGAGTATCCATGCCCTCCACATGCCATTCTGCATTCCTCAATTCCCGCACTGGCAACCCATGTAGTAAAGGCTTTCAGTCCCGCAGACAAAGCATGGAGCTTTAAAGAGATTACAAAAAGAATGGAGATTTAACCATATACTGGATTACTAAACATTTGTCCTTTAAAAAGGAGAATCTTAGTACATTGAGGGAAAAAAAAGTATTTGATCCCCTGCTGATTTTGCACGTTTGCCCACTGACAAAAATTACTGTCTATAATTTTAAATGGTGGGTTTATTTTAAACAGTGAGAGAAACAGAATAGCA
The DNA here is from genome assembly GCF_037356315.1 of Lithobates pipiens. Classification (NCBI taxonomy): domain Eukaryota; kingdom Metazoa; phylum Chordata; class Amphibia; order Anura; family Ranidae; genus Lithobates; species Lithobates pipiens. The sequence continues at coordinate 67,421,891 of NW_027507789.1, read as the reverse complement.
ACAAAAAAACAAACAGAAAAACGCATTTCAAAAAAGTTATAAATTGATCTGCATTTTAATGAGTGAAGTAAATATTTGATGACCTATCAATCAGCAAGATTTCTGGCTCCCAGGGGTCTTCTATACAGGTAACAAGCTGAGATTAGGAGCACTGCCTTAAAGGGAGTGCTCCAAATCTCAGCTTGTTACCCATTTGACTGCTTGCTGCCCACCCAACGTAATATGACGTCCCGGACTTTGAGCAGTGATATCTGAATGATGCCCACATCTACAGGCATCATTCAGATATTTTCTTTTAGAGACAGCGATTCCCTGCACCATAAGAACAATCATAGTGGCTGTTCAGCCACTTGATTGTTCTTACACTCTCCGACGCTTCTGCCAACTCAGCTGTGCAATCGGTGAGCCCGAGAAGGGATGCGCTGCCATGGCGTGATGTTATGGCTGGGAAGCAAAGATTTTTTTTTCCAGGCTTCCCAGATTAGAGGTGAGATCTAGGAACTTATTGACCCCAGATCTCACTGTAAAAAGAGGACCCGTCATGCCATATTCCTATTACAAGGTATGTTTACCTTGTTCATACCAATGATGGGGCACTATTCCACCCACTGACACCAAGGATCGGGCACTATGGCCTCCTTTGATACAAACAATGTAAGGCCTTATACCTCCCACTGACACCAACGATGGGGCACTAGGCCGCTCACTGACACCAACGATGGGGCACTAGTCCGCTCACTGACACCAACGATGGGGCAATAGTCCCCTCACTGACACCAACGATGGGGCACTAGTCCCCTCACTGACACCAACGATGGGGCACTAGTCCCCTCACTGACACCAACGATGGGGCACTAGTCCCCTCACTGACACCAACGATGGGGCACTAGTCCACTCACTGACACCAACGATGGGGCACTAGTCCACTCACTGACACCAACGATGGGGCACTAGTCCACTCACTGACACCAACGATGGGGCACTAGTCCCCTCATTGACACCAACGATGGGGCACTAGTCCACTCACTGACACCAACGATGGGGCACTAGTCCACTCACTGACACCAACGATGGGGCACTAGTCCACTCACTGACACCAACGATGGGGCACTAGTCCACTCACTGACACCAACGATGGGGCACTAGTCCACTCACTGACACCAACGATGGGGCACTTTTCCCCCAACTCATACCAATGATGGGACACTATTTCCCCAACTCATACCAACGATGGGGCATTATTCCGCCCAATGACACCAACGATCGTCCACTATGGTCTCCTTTGATACAAATAATGGAACATTATTACTCCTTCTACCACTAAATGTAAGGGCCAGCATTTTCTTTTGTTTTTTTTACTCCCCAGCTCACCAACTCTAGAGCATTTTTCCCGCTGACCACCAAGCCTGGAGCATTATTATCCCCACTAACAATTGACAACTGGCCATTCTTGTGCCCCCACTGGCAACAGTTTTGCTCCTCTGTAAAGCAAATTTCAGACCATAAGTGGGAGTGGCATGATGGATATTGGCATGAATGGTATATTAAAAACCTTCAGAAGATCACAAGCAAAATCTTTAAAAGCAAGAGAAGTCTGTTCCCACGTCGAGTAAACACAATTTCAGGAATAAAGGGCTGGACTGCACCCTGATGCCACTTTCTTCAAAAAGCTTTATTTAGACGAACAGCCTGCCCCACTGACACATTTCACCCTTACAGGCTTAGTTATAGAGACTCTACAAGAGATGACCAAGCCCGTAAAAGGTGAAATGTGTCGAAGTGGGACTGTCTCCAGGTGGGCATTTGCAGCATGTGTTTGGCAAAAGAACACTTATTGGAGGAAGTGGCAATTTATTATAAACCTTGTTTGCCTTTTAGCCTTAAATTAAAGTATACCTTTTATACCCATGCATCACATTTGCTCATTATGCATACATAATATACTTCTATGTAACATGTCTTATTAGTTTCTCTAAAGCCCAACTTTAGTGATCAGATAAAGCAATCCTTACCTCTGGTAGTTCATTCAGGTTACCCTGTTGGATGTCTCCAGTTATCCTGTGGTACGTATCACTCATATATGATCCCACAAAGTGGAACGCATATGCTGTGGCCAGCAGAGGGAAAAGCTTGTACTGCTGGGTCTGGAAATTGAGGATTTGTGGCTCTGGATCGCTGTGGATGTCAAAATACAAGTTATTCTTGTATACTGCCTTTAACCTGTACATTGCAGCAATACAATTCACATAAATGTAGTTTCTTTAACCTTGGTCATTTTATTCTAAATTCTGTGTGTATTTAAATAGAATTAGCACAGTAAGGCTGGCCATTCAAGAGTCACTTTTTTTTTCCATTCAACCAGCGGAATGAACGAATGAATGAATGCATGAAAATGAGCTAATTTCCCCAATCACACACAATGTAAAATGGGGGAATCCCTGCCGCTGCGCTATTGTATCCTGATTTCCCCACCATCAGAAAACCGTGATTAGCGCTGGCAGCACTGATCGAGATCACATTTTTCAACAGGCTGGTTGTGCACAAGTCAATCGATAGCTGGATCGACTTGTGTACAACCAGCCTGCCCCATGCATGGATCCATATTTGTCTGGTTCCTGCTGAACATCACGGATATTGATCTTTGTATGGCTGGCTTAAGAAACCAAAGATCTTTGAGCAGTACAACATACGAAAGGTGTTATTGCAATACAAAGTTCACAAGGAAAGATGCATTACCCAGACCGAGAGTGTGTATGTTAACTTAGTTTACAAGGTGAGAGCATCGCTCAGAAAATGTTCATATATTGAACAATGCTGGCTGATCTCAGCTGTCATTTCTTTTTATCTATTGGGAGGATAAGGGTGTAGCTTAGAGGGGCCTTTTCCTATACCTGCAGGATAGGGTGTTGATTGGGCTATTTTTAAGGCACCTTTGACAAAACTTATACCAGCTTGACATGCATCTTTCAGGTAATAGAAAAAAATTAAATAATAATAATTTATAGAGACAGTGAGTTTACAGTCTTTTCTTTAAGGCCTCAGTAGATCATACAAATATGCTCTTTGATTGGATAACAATGCGCAATATAAAAAAGGAAGAATTCTGTTTGACCACATTTGACTGCTATATTTCTGGCCAACCTTAACTGGTTTCCACAGTTCTTTTATCAAATAAGCCATTTCAGATTTTAAGTGAACCTGGTGCTACACAATGTATTAACATAACATTAGCATTAACATAAATTAGCTTCACAACAAGCCCTCATTAACCTTGGTAGCTGCAGACACTTTGAAGCAGTCCATTCTTAAACTTCACAGCAAAAGCACTAAAGCCCTCAGAATGGTTCTCCGCAGCTTGTCTCCCCCTGTTCACACTCATAGTAATGATTCAGCATCCACCAAGCCTTCTAATCTCTAAAGTAAACACACAGCACATGTTCTGAGTGAGGGCACCAGGTTGACCTGAGCTGCAGAGAGAACAAAGCTTTTGCTACGAATTTCGAAGATGAATAGTTTTCCAGTGCCTGCAGGTACACAGATTAGTGAAAGTATTTTCTGCTTAAGAATATGTAAATAGGTTCGATATGCAGTGTAGACTTGGTGGCTCTATTTACAGTAACAGAAATATCCTTACCCAACTCTGATCTCAGACTGATGTCGTACTGCGCTGTACCGAATAGCAATAGTGCAGGCCCGAGAGAGGCTTCTTGCAGAGTCCCCTACTATCATGGAGCGAATAAACACCATGGTACCGTATGTCAGTTTATCACTGAGTGGCTTTACGTATGTTCCATCTGGTTCCACCTAAGAAGCATCAACAAGTGGACATATGAACATAACACAAGCCTATAGGCTTGAAGGGAATTTTCCTAAAAAAAAAAACTCTATACAATTATTAAACAGAGTGTAAAAGATTTAGGTTTTGTTTTTGTCTGCCTCAATGTTGGGAAGATTTCTCTCACTTCCTATCCCTGTAATGGTCACACAGAGACCACAAAAAAAAAAAATAAATAAAAAAAAAAAAACTCAGAAAAGCTATCCAATAAACTCCTTACAGGCTTGCCCACAGTTCTTGCAGGGTGCAGTAGTGGATTGGTGGATGGTGCCACCATGCGATTACAGAGAAATAAGGATATTCACCAGCACACTGTGGTATAGTGACAATCTTGTATTTTATTCACATGAAGCAACAGGCATCACAGGCCAATGTTTAAGGACCTTGCAAGAACCCTTTTTTCCCATTCAACCACTTCCAGTTTTGAATCACTCGTCTTGAAAACAGGATCCTGCAAGGTCCCAGAAAGGCAGCCCGTGATTCTTGTTGCTTTCTGTGAATAAAGGACACCATTATCACTAGACCACAGTGTGCTGGTGAAGATCCTTATTTCTCAAAAAAGCAAAACACACAACCTAGACGCAGGTTCTAATAAGTCTAACACTAAACCAATCTAAAACAAAAACAACAAAAAAAATGTTGTAATCAGTAATCTTTTCCTGAATATATTTAAAATTTTAAATACATGTAGCCAGTCTTCTCTTTTAGCATGAAGGAAATTAACTTATCTTCCACAATTCCTGTGGACAGCAGCAAAAATGACGTAACATGAACTCAACAATTAGGTACGCCACAAATATTTTTCTGAAAAGTAACAAAAAAATAAAATTTGTTTAAAAAAAAATAAAAATAAAAATAAGCTGTATAGTCCTTTCCTTTATCATTTTTTAATGTCCTTTTGGCTCCTCACCTTAGCATATTTCATCAGCATGTTTTCTCTTGGTATTCGGAACTTGCTGAATGACAGAAAACCGTTGTCAATCTCATCAAAACCAAACTTAGGCCCAATGTCCCCAACGGTTACGCCTGTTTTAAAAGGCAGAATAGGAAACATTTAAAAACAGAACAAGTGGACTCATTCAAGTTCCCAGAGTGTGTACCTTGCTTCATATAACAGCAGAATTTGGGAGTGCATGCGACTCACCTGGCAACGGTTCATGGGTGCCCATCTCACGAATAGGAACGATGAACGCATGAAGCCCTTTACATTCTCCCTGGGTATAGAGCTGTGCCAACACTACTGCATGATTTGATGTCTTTCCCACTGTGAGGACAAAACATGTTAGTGCTACAAACTCCTACAACATCACAAACAGAATAAAAGAATGCTATCCAAATAATGAGTGATTAGGAAGATGAGCTGCCTCTTGTATAGAGAACAATAGGCAGGCCACTTTTTGGATATACAGTGCCTTAAAAAAGTATTCATACCACTTGAAATTTTCCAAATTTTGTCATGTTACAACCAAAAATCTGCACCGAACATGTGTGAACCTAGCCTTATACTTACCCAAACTTTTGCTTCAATGTGAATGAGAACTGTCTCAGTTGCTTGTTCTCTCAACCAAACTTTCAAGCCATCAAATGGCTGGTGTCATTACTGATCACTTGTGCAATACCATAAATACTGCAGATCAAACAGAAGCCAAGGTGGCCATTAATAGTAAAGGATAGTTCTACTTTAAGAAATCATTTTTTTTTTGCTCAATGCAACCAGATTTTGTTTTGATACTGCAAGAGTAGACCATGAAATTGCAAATCTGGGAGGTAGATTTGCTCATCTCAAAATAAATTATATGTAGGGGACAAAAGAACGCTATATACATGCACTACGTAAATGCTCTGCTTTATAGGACATCTTTTTTACTACAGTGTTTTAAGTCAGAAGAGTTGCTGCCCCAGGAAGAGATGGTGAATAACCTGCTGGAAGACGGGGACAGAATGATTTAACTCCTCATGGAAAATAACTCGGAGTATCTGAAAAAAATGAATTGTTGCTCTACATAAAGATGGCCTAGGCTATAATAGGATTGCCAAGACCCTGAAACTGAGCTGCATCATGGTGGTCAAGACCACACAGCGGTCTCACAGGACAGGTTCCACTCCGAAAAGGCCTCGCCGTGGTCAACCAAAGAAGTTGAGTGCACATGCTCAGCATCATATCCAGAGGTTGTCTTTCGGAAATAGACATACGAGTGCTGCCAGCATTGCTGCGGAGGTTGAAAAGGGGGGGGGGGGGGGGGTGTCAGCTTGTCATTGCTCAGACCATACACCGCACACTGCATCAAATTGGTCTGTCATCCTAGAAGGAAGCCGCTTCTAAACAGGATGCACAAGAAAGTCATAGTTTCATAGTTAGTAAGGTTGAATAAAGACACCAGGCCATCCAGTTCAACCTGAGTGTCTACAATTGTCCCCATCCCTGTACATTACACACTCACATTGGTCCCTACCCTCAAAGAGCCCACAATCCAAGGTCCCCATTCATATACTAGGGCCAATTTTGGACAGAGGCCAATTAACCTACCTGCATGTCTTTGGTTTGTGGGAGGAAACCCGGAGTACCTGGAGGAAACCCACACAGGCACAGGGAGAACATGCAAACTCCAGGCAGGTAGTGTCCTGGTTGGGATTTGAACCAGCAACCCTTCTTACTGCTAGGCGAGAGTGCTAACCACTACACCACTGTGCCGCCAAGATGCGATACACTGTATGAATACCCTCTACCACTCTTCCATCAGCCTCTGTCTTACAGGCTTTGATCACCTGGTCTAGTCCACAAACAGTTTGCTGAAGACAAGCAGACTAAGGACACGGATTACTGGAACCATGTCCTGTAGTCTAATGAGACCAAGATAAGCGCATTTGGTTCAGATGGTGTCAAGCATTTGTGGGTGCAACCAGGTAAGGAGACAAGTGGGTCTTGCCTACAGTACAGTAAAGCATAGTGGTGGGAGTGTCATGGTCTGGGGCTACATGAATACTGCCGGCAATGGGGAGCTACAGTTCATTGAGGGAACCATGAATGCCAACATGTACTGTGACATACTGAAGCAGAACATGATCCCTTCCCTTCAGAGACTGGGCTGCAGGGCAATATTCCAACATAATAACGACCCCAAACACACCTCCAGGACGACCACTGTCTTGCTAAAGAAGCTGAGGGTAAAGATGGACTGGCCGAGAAGGTCTCCAGACCTAAACCCTATTGAGCATGCTCAAACAGAAGTTGGAGGAGTGCACGGTCTCTAACATCCACCAGCTCCGTGATGTCCTCATGGAGGAGTGGAAGAGGACTCCAGTGGTAGCCTGTGAAACTCTGATGAACTCCATGCCCAAGAGGGTTAAGGCAGTGTTGGAAAATAATGGAGGCCACACAAAATATTGACACTTTGGGCCCAATTTAGACATTTTCACTTAGGGGTGTACTCACTTTTGTTGCCAGTGGCTTAGACATTAATGGCTGTGTGTTAAGTTATTTTCAGGGGACAGCAAATTTATACTGTTATACAAGCTGTACACTCACTACTTTACTACTACTACTACTACTCACTACTTTAGTGTACATTGTAGCAAAGTGTCATTCCTTCAGTCTTGTCACATGAAAAGCTATAATAAAATATTTACACAAATGTGAGGGGTGTACTCACTTTTGTGAGGTACAAATAAATATATATAAAATCCCCCCCCCCCCCCCCCACTCCTGTTTTGTTGCCTCACAACTTGGAATTAACATGGATTGTGTGAGGATTTACATTATTTAATTTACAGAACATGCCCACAACTTTGAAGATGTTTTTTATGGTGAAGCAAGCAATAGGACAAAATAACAGAAAAAGTCAATGTGCATAACTATTTACCCCCCTGAAGTCAATACTTTGTAGAGCCACCTTTTGCAGCTATCACAGCTCCAAGTCGCTTTGGATAAGTCTCTATGAGCTTGTTGCCACATCTTACCACTGGGATGTTTGCCCATTTCTCCTTGCAAAACTGCTCCAGCTCCTTCAAGTTGGATGGTTTGCACTTGTGAACAGCTATCTCTAAAGCCGCGTACACACGGGCGGATTGTATGGCCTACTTAGTCCATCATACAATCCGATGGACAGTCCGTCATACTTTCGAATGAACGGACTTGACCACACACGGATGCACAAACAGTCCGTCGAAAGCTTGCGCGATGACGTGTACAGCACGTACGACAGGACTAGAAATAGGAAGTCCAATACACAGCAATGCAACCTTTCGCCGTGTAAATCCTTTCTGAGCATGCGCCATTCTTAGTCTGTCGAACTAGCCTACTGACGAGCAGATTGTCCGCTGAAACCAAAGTATGACGGACAGTATTTCGGAAATTCCGAAATACTTAGTACGCCAGACTGCACGCTGAAAAAGTCCACTGAAGCCCACACACGAGCGGACTGTCCGCTGAAATGTGTTTCGACGGACTAAGTAGGCCATACAGTCCGCCCGTGTGTACGCGGCTTTAGTCTGACCTAAGATTTTCTATTGGATGGAGGTCTGGGCTTTGACTAGGCCATTCCAACACATTTATATTTACAATTTCCCCTTAAACCACTTAAGTGTTGCTTTAGCAGTGTGTTTGGGGTCATTGTCCTGCTGGAAGGTGAACCTCCGTCCTAGTCTCAGATCACACAGAGTGGTACAGGTTTTGCTCAAGAATATCCCTGTATTTAGCACCATCCATCTTTCCCTCAATTCTGACCAGTTTCCCAGTCCTGACTGCTAAAAAACATGGGGGGGGGGGGGGGAATTTTGTTCTTTGGCTGATGTGATGTGTTGGGTTTGCGCCAGACATAGCGTTTTCTTTGATGGCCAAAAAGTTAAAATTTTAGTCTCATCAGACCAGAGCACCTTCCACCATACATTTTGGGAGTCTCCCACATGCCGTTTCGCAAACTCAAAACGTGCCATTTTGTTTTTTGCTGAAAGCAATGGCTTTCTTCTGGCCACTCTGCCATAAAACCCAACTCTATAGAACGTACGGGTTATTGTCGTCCTATGTACAGATACTCCAGTCTCTGCTGTGGAACTCTGCAGCTCTTTCAGGGTTACATTAGGTCTCTGTGCTGCCTCTGATTAATGCCCTCCTTGCCTGGTCCGTGAGTTTTGGTGTGCAGCCGTCTCTTAGCAGGTTTGCTGTTGTGCCATGTTTCCATTTGGTTATGATAGATTTGATGGTGATCCTAGGGATCATCAAAGATTTGGATATTTTCTTTTATAACCTAACCCTGACTTGTACTTCAACAACATTGTCCCTTTTGCTTAGGTATGGCAGCATCTGGGCCCTTTCAAAAAGGTGTGTAGCAATGCCCGACTTTCTTAAATATCTTCAAGCAGCCTCGTTAATGAGAATAATAGATTGGCAGCATAATGCAAAAGACAAGCAATGGATAAAATTAGAAGAAGATGTATTAGGGGTTAAAATAAAGCATCAACCATGGATAAAACCTAAGTTAAGACCAGAGGAGAAGGAAATGCCTATTTTCGTAAGAACAACTTTAAAAATTTGGGATGATATGATAAAAAAAAAGGAAAACTGTCATCCCCAATAGGTCCTATGACTCCATTATTTGCCAATCCCGAGTTTATACCAGCTTTAAAAGATAGCAAATTTTTTTAGATGGAATATGGAGGAACATGAACGGATAATACAAATCCTGAATGATGGAAATATGCCAACATCTCAGGAATTGGGGCAAGAATATAAAAATAAATGGTTTCAATATTTGCAATTGAAAGCATATATTGATCCAATAAAGATAATGATTAATAGACCATTAACTATATTTGAACAAATAGTAACAAATAAGGATAAAGCAGATAAAAAATTAGCTAAGATATATAACCTATTACTTCCTGTTGGGGATATTAAAAAAATAATAGGAATAAGGAAATGGGAGGAAGAAATGGGGCAGGAGTTGACAGAGAAAGAATGGGAAGAGATTTTGGAAGGAATATATAAAGTACCCTTAGATATTAAGTACCAGGAAAAAAAATTATAAAATTATATTAAGATGGTATAGGAGTTCTGTGGTTATGAACAGAATAAATAAAGAGAACTCTGAATTTTGTTGGAGGTGTAAGATTGAAAAGGGTACTCTAGAGCACATTTGGTATAGTTGTTGGAAGATAAAAATATTTTGGGGCAAGATAATAGAACTATATCAGAAGGTGACAGGTATAAGAATAAAAACTGATATAAAGACAGTACTGTTCTCCCATACATCTGAAAGATTAAAAAAAAAAAAAAAGGATTCTTATATCAAATAACTACAGTAGCTAAAACCGTAATAGCACGTAAATGGAAAAAAGAAGAAGCTCCAACAAAAATAGAGTGGAATTGTGAGATTAGCGAAATGTTTTTCATGGAGAAAAAAATTAGACAAGAGGGATATGTAGAGAAACAAATGTCAGAACATTGGAAAAAATGGGAGGAATTGAGTACCTCTGGAAACTTGGGGGGAATTCATATAAGAGAGGAGGGGGGGGTTGAATAGGGTGGGTTTGGTATTTTGATATGTGTGGGATTTTTTCTTTTGTTTGAATGGGGAAATGTTGTAATGAGATAAAATCTTTATGGTAATTGTTGAATGTATGTTTTAAAATATAAAATAAAGAGAAATTTGAAACAAAAAGGTGTGTATATGTAATGACAGATTGCACACAGGTGGACATTATGTGAGATTTCACCAATTATGTGACTTCTGAAGGTAATTGGTGGCACCAGAGCTTTATATGGGCTTCATAACAAAAGGGGGTGAATACATACACACGACAATTATCAGTTCTTTTACTTCACCAACTTAGACTATTGTGTTCTCATCCATCACATATAACCCAGATTAAAAAAAAAAAAAAAAAAAAAAAACATCGAACTAAACACTGTAATGTAATAAAATAGGTAAAAAGCCAAGGGGGTGAATACTTTTGCAAGGCGCTGTATGTGCCACTTTGTGTTGGTCCATCACATAAAATCCCAATAAAATACATTTGCGCTTTTGGTTGTAACATGACAAAATGTAGAAAATATCAAGGGCCATGAATACTTTTTCAAAGCACTATATATATAGCCATTTTAGACCCAGGACCTGATGTTCTGTCTATTTAAGCTGCCTCCCCAAGGAAATTTGCTCAAATACCACAAAAGTCAGACAAAAAGTCTGCTACTATCAACTGTTCCAAGAACAATAAATAATTCTGCTCCTGTCCAGATCAATCTTATTTGGCTATTTGAGTGTCTAGTCAATTGGGTTAATGACTTCCTTATCCAAAATTGGGCTGAACAGGTTGATCTTTTAATGCTAACCACAGAATGTAATGGGGCAGGTTACCTGCAAAAGGTATAAAGACTGAAGCTCCAAGACAAGGGATGGTATAACACTGCAGATATGTCACTGTGCTGCTCCTACACTCTCTTGCTGGATAGTACGACAATCCATTTTTTTGAGTGATATTTCCATACAAGGGTTACCTCATGACCAGTGATCTCTACAATATTAAAACAGGCTCAGCTGTTCGCAAATACTAAAACCCACAGTGTTGCTACAAATAAAAAAAAAAAAAAAAAAAAAGCCTGTAAATTGCATAATACTTACCAGTCCTGCCACCATTTTTTTCCAATGTTTGCTGCAGTCCAGAGCTGCAGGGACACACTAGTGGGGCTTATAGGTTGAACTAGAGTATACAGCAGGGAAACCTACGGGGGTTGGGCAAAATTATGGAAAACCAGAATGATAAAAGAACAAAATTCATTATCTAATATGCTATTGGACCACTTATGGCATCCAAGACAGCCTGAATTCTCCTGGGAATTGACCAATCTAAGTCAGACGGTGGATAATAAAAACTGATGCCACTCTTCATGCTAAAATCTGGGTCGCAATCCTGCGCAATGTCCTGTAGTCTTTCGGTCAGACAACTTTTGACAGGCTTTTTTATTTTATTTTTTTTATTTGTAGCAACAGAGTGGACTTTAGTATTATTTTCTTAGCCAACTGAAGTAACTTCCTTCTTTTAAACCAGTTTTGCAGTATTTTACTTGAATATGTTCCCAATCTAAATCCTATATTGAACAATCCTGTGTTCTCTACTTCATGCAGTTGCTTACACCCTCCAGGCCACCACTTGATAGAGGACACAGTGGGACTATTCAGTATAAACTCCTGTGTAGATGGGTCATAGGTGGCTGTCGTCTCTAGTCCTCGGAGGTGGGTTCCTTAAGAGATAGAAAGAAAAGAACCATGAACTAAAAATTAAAACACAACACCCCACACACATCCCAAATAAGGGTGAAATTACAGTGTAATGACCATCCCCAGAGAGACCTGCAGGTCAACTATCCCTATACTAGCTTTACTCCAAGGCTGGAAGCTGGTTGATGGTAAAATGTACTGTATACCATAATAGGTAAGCCTTCGATAAAATAAAATAAATATATAATAAAAAAGCAGTTACCATGTCCCATTTCAGTCTGAGCGTATGTCCCAATGATCTCCAAGTTCCAGGCAGGCATGAAGAAACGGTCCTGCTGTTCGGGGGTGGCTTGGCTTAGCAGAGTGGGCAAAAACATGCCCAAGTGAAGATCAAGGGGCTCAGGGCGGCCCCGGTGTACAAAGCTGTGAGAGGAGGAGGAGTAGGAGGAGGATGGAGCAGGGGGATGTAAACATCAGATAAGAATTAGTAGTGGTGAGGATTTGGAGAGGGGTTAAAATTTGGTGGTGAAGGGAAAGGCGATTACATCAGGAGGAAAAGATGAAAAAAAAAAAGAAGAAAAAAAAGACAATATTATGGTAAGTGAATTGATTTGTGAAAAATAGATTGAATTTACATGCAGACCACAATCGTCTAGCAGCCTATTAGAAAGTGATGCAGATCCAAAATTGAGTGGACAACTCAGACCTCATCAGTAAAAGGAGGACAAAGTACAGTTTTGGCAGCACAGTTATAATACAAAATGTTTTAGCCAGGACGTTGGTTAAAACTCTGTCAAACGCACAAAATAAATATTATATTTCTGTTTTTACAGTTTTTTAAATCACAGAAACTTACTATGAAGAATTCTGTGTATTTCTTAAGGCAGGCTTGTTTTGATATCAGCAAGCATCCAAACAAGCCATGTAAATACGTGCTGCAGCCTTGAAAATAATCAATTATCCAGCTTAAAACAAAAGGTTTGTATTAGTAACTGTGTTACAGGATTATGCAAACAATTTAAAATTGTTAACTAATCAGAGAAAATAAATAAATCATGTAAGCAATATATGCAACTTTATTTTTCCTAAAATAAACATCAAAAAAAAAAAAAAAAGTTTTTTTTTTTCTCTCACAAGGACAGGTATTTGCAAGTATGAGCTCTCTTGTTGCAACCAAGTCCCCAAATTTAAATTCTAAGACTAGAACGCTAGGATTACATTGTCATACAACATAGTCTAAGAATTAGGTAAGTACACAGGTGCGCATTCCTAGATCTGTGATCTTAAAGTGTAGTGCAAGCATAATATATAGTTAATAAGGGTTATTTATCTGAGCCCTACCTGGAAACATGCACTGTTAGGGCTCATTCAAATGTGCAGCCAGGAAGTGGTAAAAGCAGATGGCTGAGCTAGAGTTTTACTGCTCCCGACTGCCCAACTAATTAAAGCAAAATGCAGCTGCTCAGGGCTGTACACATGCCATGACACAAACGACACCCCTGTGGCTTCAGTGGGCAGGACAGCCACAGAATGTGTCCCATTCAAGTGAATAGTGCTCTGTGCCAAGAATTGGTACACACGCTTCTTTGGAGCAGAGGTTAATGGTGCTGATCCAAAAAAAATAAAAAAAAGACCCCCAAACACACCTTGCTGCGCTACGTTCAGGTGTGATTGGAACCCTAAACATTCTAAAGGCCCGTACACACGGTCGGACTTTTTGACAACAAACATGCAAATTAGCTGTTTTGGAGCAACATCCGACTGTGTGTACGCTCCATCGGACAAACTTTTTCTGTTTTCATCGGACTTTTGTTGGCTGTGCGAACGGACAAACTTTCTGGCAACAAAAGTCCGATGGAGCAAAGTCCGACCGTGTGTATGCAAAAGCATCGGACTTTTGTACAAGGTACAAACACGCATGCTCAGAACCAATGCAAAAGATCAAACTACAATACAGAAGTTGACCAAAGGTGGCGCTGGAGTCATTGAATGTCCTCTTTTGAAGTGGCGTCAGTACGTTGTGATGTCACTACGTTCGTGTTTGTTGTCAAAAAGTCCGACCGTGTGTATGCAATACAAACTTGTGGACCACGCCCTTTGTACAAAAGTCCACGGAAAAGTTTGTACAAAGTCCGACCGTGTGTATGAGGCTTAAAACAACAAAACTCTGGGGTTTTTTTGCACTGTAAAAGCTTAAGATGGACTGCACAAAACGTGACAGCAAAGTTGTCAGGGCAGAAAAGCCACCTCATCAACCAGCATATTGCTTTGCATACAGGACCTGGCCTTCTCTAGTCTGCACCACCTATGCTGGAGGACCACTTGCATTGTGGTAACATGCAGTGATATAGGAGTTTTACAGCAATGCATGGCAACACACATACCCCAGTGCTGTAAATTCTCCTGAAGATGAAGGTATGTGATCCCTGAAGACCTCATATGAATATATGAATAAAAAGACAATTAAGGGATAGCAATCACAGATCTTAGGAGTGCCTCCACATATTAATAATTTCTACCTTGTAGGCAGTTAGACAAAGTGGCACTGTGCAACATGGTTAGAACAATGACAGGTTCTCATTTTAGCATTAAACATGCAATAGGAAAGGAAGAGATAGTGGATGGGAGAGTGTCGGTATACTAGAGTATACTATCAGGTAATTCTGTATCTGTTGAGGGCATGCCAAAAGCATTCCAAATTAAAGAGACCCTTTGTTTCAACAACAATCTTTCAATATTTTATGTATATTTAACATTTTAGTTATATAAAAAGGATAAGTTCACCTTTTGTAATTTTGTTATTCAGGGTGTAACATGTTACGAACAGAATGGCCCCCGCACCTCCCAGATGCCCCATTCTGACAGCTAGCAGGGACCTTCTCCCTCCTGGTAGCTATCAAAAAAAAAAAAAAAAAAAAAAAACGTGGCCAAGCAGGGCTCTGCCTGCTCAGCCGTGTCACTCATTCACAGGGGCCTGTGGAAAAAAAAAAAAAGTTTCCCTTTAAGTGACATCCCTAAAATCTGGGGCTGCTGACATTACATACATGATGATGCCACCCAGCAGCAATCTTAGTGTTTTATGGATGTGTGAAAAAGGGAGGCTTTTACATTTAAAAGGATAAGTTCACTTTTTATAAAAAATAAATGCACGTTTCTTTGCAGGTAAAATATGTGCATTTATTATTATTATTATTTTTTTCTTTGGAGCCTGTAAAACAGGGATATGCAATTAGCGGACCTCCAGCTGTTGCAGAACTACAAGTCCCATGAGGCATAGCAAGACTGACAGCCACAAGCATGACACCCAGAGGCAGAGCATGATGGGACTTGTAGTTTTGCAACAGCTGGAGGTCCACTAATTGCATATCCCTGCTGTAAAGCATTGCACCAGCAATCAGCAGCTTGCTGGTGCCATGGAGGTCTCCAGCAGATCTGCCAGTATATCTGTGTGCCCGTACATCCTGTACGACCAAGCAGAGAGAATGAACTACCACGGCGCCGTGGAGCACCCTGGTAGTTCACTGAAAACTACAAGCCAACAGCCACAAAGGCTGCCGGACCTTGTTTTCCATTCTCATAGTATTCCCCTTTACTGCTTCCTCAGCAGCTACATAAAAAGTTATGTAGAACAGAGGAAAGAGGGGCAGAGGAGCAGAGGAGCAGGGCCAGCTCAGTAATTAGAAACTCCCACTGTACTGGGGATTATCCCTTTTCTCACTTGCTAGAAAGTTCATATGAAAGTGCAAGTAAGCATTTGAAACTCCTGATTTTTCTGTGATTTTTATCTGCATTTTTTTTTTTTTTTTTTTTAGTTAGTGGCAGGGTCTCTTTATGCTGGTAGATAAATTCATAAACCCAATGCTTATTACTCACCTCCTATACTAAAACATTTAAGATGACATCTCTTTTCCAAGAGAAGAGCTTTTGGTCTTGTTCATGCTACAGCTATAATATGAAGCATAGTTTTGATCCCTGCCAAACTACCCTAAACAATGGGCACAAACGAGTGCATGGAGTTGAATAGCTCAATTCAGATACTAGCAGTCTGACCAGTGGATGTGATGTTCAAATTATGATCCGTATTGCAGGGACAGCAAGTAATCACAATCGCCCCACTGTAGTTGTGCCAATTCAGAGAGGGCGCTGCGCCTCCACAACAATGAGACATTAAAAAGTTAGTATTTTATTGCACCTGGGTTTTATTTCTATCATATCACATATCATACTGAAACTACAATAGGGCTTTATGTATAGAAACATTTTTTACCTATGAACTTCAACCATCACATGAAGTCAACCATCTGGCTGCAGATACCACAGCCCAATGGGTATGTTGCACTAGTAACTAGGTAAAGATTTAATAGAGCTGCAGGTCTCCCTGGTATTCCCATCACTGCCACCCTTCTAACACAAACACTAACCATGGCCAAGCTCGGTTTGGGCATACGTGCCAATTGCTTGCATACTCTTGGCAAGAGGCAACCACTTCTTACGCTGTGTGTCATCGCACTGCTTTGCCATCATGTCAGTGAACATGCTAAAATGTAAGGACAGGGGATCTGTCTTGGAGCCCAGACACGTTCTAGAGGAAAGACACAGTTAGATCAAATGCTAAGAACTATGGAGACAAAGACAAGCATCTACTTTATGTCATCATTACCCAATTCCCACACAATGCTTTTTACTCTCCATAGCTCCTGTACGTAGGGTGTTTGCCCATTAGGCAGTAGGAAAAAATGTCAGAATTGCAAGCAGGAAAAAAAAAAAAAAAAAAAGCAGATTAAAAAATAAATAAATGAAAACGCTCCTATAGAGCAGGTTGTACATATTTTTAGGCGCATAAGCATTTTTCCCAAACACACTAGAAAAATGTATACTTAATGCTTGATATACCGAACGGCCACATTTAGGCGCATCGTGCATTTTTTCTGTCTGAAAGCTCCTGTCAAAAAAAAAAAAAAAAAGAAAAACCACCACGCACTTGTAACTTTTTTCAGCCTGTAAAAAACAATTCTCTACAAATATGCCTGTAAATACCCAAACGTGCATGAATACATAGACCAACAGAGTTGCTTCTACAGGCTGCGAGCATGAGGCCTAATAATGTAACAGTAAAAAATAAAATTAAAATATATATTTAAAAAATGTGAAAAATGTTTTAACAGTTATAAAATGAATATAATTTATACAGTTATTTAAGGGTGCACCCACACTAGCAGTTTTAACCAAGCCTGGGCACGATTCACCCTCCTGGTTCAGTTCCTTTGTGTTGTGTCAGTGCTCCAAACCATGCCAGGGAACAGTTAAAGTGGGAGTAAACTCCCATGAATAATTTCTACCTATAGGGAAGTCTATAATAAGGCTTACCTATAGGTACTGTAAATATCTTCTAAACGTGCAACGTTGAGGAGATATTTACTATAGATGCAGCCAGTGATGTCACTGTGCTGCAAACAGCGGCTCCCGTGGAAGGAAGACTGGATGAACATGGAGGCATCTTCAGCAGAGGGGGGCTTAGTTCCAAGATAGGTTTCACACAATGTGCTAGTATGTGATGCATACTAGCACATTATGACATTGTCTTGCAGGGGAAAAAATAAAAATAAATAAATAAAAAAAAACACAACACCCGTCAGTTTACTATCGCTTTAAGCATAATATCCCCAGGACCACTTGGAAGAAGTGGCCCCGGTCACAATTCACTTTAGTATGAGTGCAAATTATGTGTGAACACAGACCAGCAGGGGGAGAGGGGAAGATAGACAATGAAACTTTGGCATAAATCAGTTCAACTGTGCCCAGTGTGAGTGCACCCGAAGAGGATTGGGAGAAAAAAAAATTAAAATAAAAAAAAGTTAGAGCTACTTACCTATTTGAAAAACCCAAGATTGAGATTACATACCCACCCTCCACTGTCACATTAATAAAACGACTACTACATTGAACAGACTTTTTAGCTGAGTGTACGTTACCAAATAAACCAAATGGCGAGATATTGAAAACTGTTTTTCGCCACCATGATTTGACTGCATTTTTAGCAGCTGAATAAAACTACAAAATTGGGCTAAAAGCCCCCATTATATGACAAAAACCTACAGCAGTGGCCAAACATTTTGAGAACGACACAAATATTAATTTTCGCAAAGTCTGATGCTTCAGATTTTATTAAGGCGAATTTGCATATATTCCAGAATGTTATGAAGAGTGATCAGATGAATTGCAATGTCCCTCTTTGCCATGAAAATTAACTTAATCCCATAAAAAAAAAAAACCACTACAAACATTTTCACCGCATTTGTGAAGAAGACTTCAGGGCACCGAAGAAAGTCCAGCAAGTGCCAGGACCATCTCCCAGAGTTGATGCAGCTGTGGGATCGGGGCACCACCAGTGCAGAGCTTGCTCAGGAATGGCAGCAGCAAGTGTGGGTCCATCTGCATGCACAGAGAGCTGAATACTTTTGGAGGATGGCCTGGTGTCAAGAAGGGCAGCAAAGAAGCCATTTCTCTCCAGGAAAAACACCAGGGACAGACTGATATTCTGCAAAAGGTACAGTGTTTGGACTGCTGAGGAAAGGGGTAAAGTCATTTTCTTTGATGAATCCTCTCATTGTTTGAGGCATCTAGAGAAAACCTCATCTGGAGAAGAAAAGGTGAGTGCTACCATCAGTCCTGTGTCATACCAACGGTAAAGCTTCCTGAGAACCATTCATCTGTGGGGTTGCTTCTCAGGCAAGGGAGTGGGCTCACTCACAATTTTGCCTAGGAACACAGCCATGAATAAAGAATGGTACAAAAACATCCTCCAAGAGCAACTTCTTCCAACCATCCAAGAGCAGTTTGTGGACGAACAATGCCTTTTCCAGCATGATGGAGCACCTTGCCATAAGGCAAAAGTGATAACCAAGTGGCTTGGGTAACAAAATATCAACATTTTGGGTCCATGGCCATAAAACTCCCCAGACCTTACTCCCATTGAAAACTTGGGGCAAGTCCTCAGGAGGCGGGTGAAAAAAATAAATAAATAATCAGAATTCTGACAAACTCCAATCATTGATTATGCAAGAATGGGGTGCCATCAGTCATGATGTGGCCCAGATTTTGATTGACAGCATGTCAGGGCAATTTGCAGAGGTTTTGAAAAAGAAGCGACAACACTGCAAACAGTGACTTTTTTGCATTAACTTAATGTAATTGTCAATAAAAGCTTTTGACACTTCTGAAATGCTTGTAATAATATTTCAGTGTAACATCTGCTAAAAAGATGTAAAAACACTGAAACAGTAGACTTTGTGAAAATGAAGGTTTGTGTCATTCTCAAAACGTTTGGCAATGGCTGTACATACTAGTTTTGGGTAGACTGCACCTTTATAACAACAAAGGCACAGCCCCATGTGTTATACTGTACTCAATACTAGTTACAGTTAACAGCGCTGAAGGTCTCCCTGGTACTGCCATGATACCCATCACTGCTATTTTCCTAACACCAAAGAAAAAAAAAAAAAAAAAAAAAGCATCCAAGAGGGGCTGGGACTTTGATGCAAGTTCATACAAAGTAGTTGAAGAGCTCCCTGGCTCAGGTTAGGCTGCTTACAACAGACGAGGCTGTCCTCCAGTGAGTATCCCAGCAGGTTAACAGAAAAAAAAACATGCACAAATGGAAGATGCAAGACCAAAAAGGAAGAGACCAAATTAATTTGTACTAAACAAAGAAACAAAAAACAGCCGGGGTGTTTCGGGGTAAAAGAAACTCATCAGAATCATTGCACTGATTTGATAGCATATTGACGGACATGCTAAAATGTTAACATCAGGGGATCCATTTTTAAAGTGGTTGTAAACCCTTACAAACCACTTGGACCTACAGGTAAGCCTAGATTAAGGCTTACCTGTAGGTCCAAGAAATATCTCCTAAACCTATATGGTTTAGGAGATATTTGCCCGAAGACAGGCACCGCTGTCTACGGCGCATGCGCCGTAGACAGCGGCGCGCAGGCGCACTGAGCGCGGCATTTCCAACAATGGAGCTGCCGTGCGTGTCGGCTCCCGTGCGCATGCGCGGGAGTGACATCATCGCGGCTCCGCCGAATGACAGCGGCGGAGCTGCGAGACCCCACCGAAAAGATGGATGCGCCGGACTACAGGGGACAGCGGTGACATCGCTGGCTCCTGTGTCAGGTAAGTGACACATAATGGGCTACTATGCGATGCACAGTAGTCCATTATGCTTTGCCTTTGCAGGGAATGAAAGAGGAAGTAAACCCATCAGGGTTTACTTCCTCTTTAAGCCCATACATGTGCTAAAAGGAAAGACACAGATAAATGAAAAACAAAAAAGGGCGATATATAAATACCAAGTGATGCAGTAGACAACAAGAATATTATATCTACACTAGGTCATCATTAACCACTACCCACTAAAAGGGTACAAAGTGACAATCCCTCAAAACAATCCATTAAGGTCAATGGATGGTGCTGCGCTCTAAGTGATAACACAATCAATGTGCAAAATTAAAATGAAAGTGATGGGTGCTACAATAGAGAAGTACAAACAATAAATCTGTAATGGTGGTGTGGGGCAACACAGTGGTGTAGTGGTTAGCACTCTCACCTAGCAGTAAGCCCTTGTACACACGGTCTGACATTCCAACCACAAAATCCATTGGATTTTTTCCAACAGATTTTGTCCAAAACTGGTGTTGCATACACACGGTCGGACAAAGTTGTTGGAAAATCCAATTGTTCAGAACGTGATGACGTTAGTACATTACGATGGGACTACGTTCAGGCTAGTAGCCAATAGCTTTGGTCTCGTAATTTGATCTGAGCATGCGTGCCACTTTGTCCGATCGGAATTGCCTGTGTGGGTTTCTTCCGGGTACTCCGGTTTCCTCCCACAATCCAAAGACATGCTGGTAGGTCAATTGGCTTCTGTCCAAAAGTGGCCCTAGTATATGAATGGGGGTTGGGGACATTGGATTGTGGGCTCCTTGAGGGTAGGGACCAATGTGAGTGTGCAATGTATGTGTAAAATTGATGGTGCTATATGGGTACCTTAAATAAATAATAATATAATAAATGAGCATTTTAATGAGATGCAATGTACAGGGATAGGGACAACCTTACTAACTATGTAACTTGTGATTGTAGACAGTGGAAACGTCAATGGTTAATTCATATAAACATGACACAATCTAAAAAAATATATGTAAAATATATGTAAAAAGGAGATACCAAGAGAACAGATATTGTCTATATACAGTTTTTTTTCATGTCACGCTGAAAGGTTTTTTATTTCACTTTTGTCACCTTATAGTGATTATTTAGTTAACCAAATATTTATTTAATTAATTTATTGGTAATTGATATTTATTAGCGCTGCACTTTCTTTGCACTTCTGGCATGTTTGTTTAAGCCAATTTAAAGCACTAGAGGGAGGAGACCAGTTTTTGCAGGCTAAAGCCGGTGTCTTGCCGAGAAAGTTCCCCCCGGCGGATAAGGACCCCCCTGTACTGCGCAGGCGCAGAGCTTGCTCAGTACGAAGCACAACGGAGTCTCCAAAAATAGCCAAAGCTGAACACAGTCAGTCAGCTGTACACGGCACCTGCACACTACATTCTAACCTATGTCCAAGTTCGAGCCCCACCACCCAAGTGGACATAGAGCTAGAATAAAAATATGCCGAGTGCATAGGCGCCAAGTGCAGCTGACTTGCTGTGTTCAGCTTGGGCTATTTTCTGAGACTTTGTTGTGCTTAGTACTGCGCAGTACAGGGGGGTCCTTATCCCCCAGGGGGGAACTTTCTCGGCAGAACATTAGCCATAGATGGTTTGAATCTCAGCCGGTTAAGCAGGGACCAGCTGACATTCGATCCATCTATGGGCAGGATGATATGATAGTACCCAAAGTAGGTACAAACAGTATGTCAGATTTCTAGCATGCAATTATTACCAGCAGCTATAGCACCTAGCAATAATGACGGTGTGCTCCCCACAGGGGGGACAATTCCCCCTTCCCCTCCACCAGGAGAACACAATAGTTCCGCTGGTGCGATTTTCTTTCCCTTGACCTGTGGTTATAGAAAAGGTAAACGCATAAAAAACACCTGAAAAAACAAAACACAAGAACAATAAAAAAACAAAACTAAAACAAAAACACACCACTTGATTTGAGGGTTTATAGGTGTTGCCTTTGAGATCTACAGGGTCAACCTGTTCAAAAGTAGCTCCAGCAGCTTGGCATTGAGCTCCAGCACCAGAGCGCTCATATACGAATGTCTACAATTTATTTAAATGAGATTCTGTTTCAAGAGAGTTTTGGAGCGATGAGCTTTGAGCTACAAAACACTCTCGTGTGAATGGGACCTTCAGAGGTGAGAGAGTACCTGCACCTATTCTTCATCGCAAAAGGCTCCAAAAATGAGTGAAGAGGTCAGCCTATTCTGATAGTTTGAAAGACAAATGTTATTCCAAAGATTCTAATGACAGTCATTATATTCTCTCCCACCACCACACAGGTCAGCTGCGGTACTTGTAATAAATCGATTTGCTTCTAAACATAAACCAGTCTGATCTTCACCCTTTGTGCTGGGTGGAGCAGTGCAGCCCTTTGTACCATGCACTCATTGGGCACAGCGGCCAGGTTCTACCTTTCTGGTAGGTGCCAGTAAACACAGCCAGGGACTGAATACTAGGGCACAGGTGAAGTCCAACCTATCTACGAATATAGATTTAGCACAGAAGGCAGTGTGTGCAGAGTTCAGTCAGTGTGATCATCCCAAGCTAAGCTACGTGACGCGGACGAGAAATGAGGAAACCACCGCCTTTTCACTATAAGCTTCCAGTTTGTGTGACCGATCTTCTAGACCAGTAAATAAATCTATAAAATGTTATTTGGCTGTCAAGTTTATGACTTTGCTTAATTTCCATCTATTCCATCTATTCACTGACTTTCATTTACTGCATGCTTGTTCTGGGTCAGAGAAAAAACACACAACCAAGCAACTAGTGGAGCTCAGCAGAGACGTACCTGTAGTGATACATGAAGGCTGTCAACGCTGTCCACTTTCTTTAAAAAATAATAGATGCCTGGCTGTCATACTGATCCCCTGGATTCCAAATCATTAAACACAGATCCAGAAAAAACATATTTAAATTACTAAAGTCAGAACCTCGAATATGCATACCTGTTCTGGGTCAGTTACTTAGAAAGCACTGATTTTAGAAGATAACCAGGACAGCCAGCAAACTAACATTTTAGGAAAGCCCAGTACTGGTAGCCTGTATATACAGGTTTTCTCTCAATGTTCTTCAAATATAATTTACAAAACAGTAAGACTTTATCTAAGGTGCTCATTTACAAAGCAGTTGTATGGCCTTTCTTTAGAAAAAAAATTCCTCCAGTATATTTATATAGCACAGGGTTATTACATCCATCTTATCCTAAGGCAGGGATCTGCAATTAGGGGACCTCCAGCTGTTGCAAAACTACAAGTCCCATCATGCCTCTGCCTCTGGGTGTCATGCTTGTGGCTGTCATTCTTGCTATGCCTCATGGGACTTGTAGTTCTCCAACAGCTGGAGGTCCGCTAATTGCATATCCCTGTCCTAACGCCTCACGCATACAGGGCATTTGCTTTGGTCCTCTGAAAATCAGAGCTTCTGGCAGGTGAAAAGCTGCTTAAAAAAATAAATAAAGGGGAAGCATGATAATATTTATAACAGAATGTGTGTTGTAGCAAAGGGATTGTAAAAGGGCTTACATGAAGTGAGCAAAATGGAAAAAATATCACATACAATTCCATATTTAATCCTCCTACATAAGTTGTATCTGTCTATCTGCAGTCTTCTCTACATCCATAAAAAAAATAAAAAAGGTTCTGAAAAAATGAGGCGGAGAGCAGAAATTACACTCTGCAGAGCTCAGTGAGGAAAGTTCTAGGAGCTGATTGGGGGGGGGGGGGGTGTCTCCCCCCCCCCCTTTACACAGCTCACAGGATCAGAGTTCAGACCTGCTGGAGCATCCTCCCATGTCACCATTTTTTTTCTTGGTGTCAGGAAAACTTGTCAGAAGTGACTGATGCAGATGGCAGAGGAACGAAGCAGCAGACAGAAATTACACTTACTTAGTGATCTTAATTGAGACAAGTACACACTATAGAGGGATACGTACGTATGCATGTGTTTTTTTTTTTTTTAAGATTCCACTGATGTGGGGTGATAGTTGTGGGTAACTGCTAGTGCCAAATATGTCTAAAAAAGAAAAAGTGTTTTCAGAAAGCATTGAGCATCTTATGTGGACGAGTTTTGTAAAAACAGGAATATTCTCTGTATTGTAGATGAAAACTGTACCTGAGTACAACACATGGATGCCTTTCACAACTTATGTCTAACTTTTGTATAATAAATTTGGAATTTTATGCGATACATTTCTTTTTTGTCAATTTTGCTCACTACATGTATGCCCTTTTATAGGCACTTTGTTACAGCACACATTCTGTTATAAATGTTACATTGAAATTATTATTATTTCAAAACATTATATAAAGCCCTGATACAGGGGGATTTTTTCACTCCCAAAAAGCATCGGTCGACCTTTTTTTTTTTATGGAATCAATAGAAGGCTTTGGACTCCTAATGCTGCGTACACACGAGCGGACTGTATGGCATACTTAGTCCGTTGAAACACATTTCAGCGGACAATCCGCTCATGTGTGGGCTTCAGCTGACTTTTTCAGCGTGCAGTCCGGCGTACTAAGAATTTCGGTTTTTTCGAAATTCTGTCCGTCGTATTCGCATTTCGGCGGACAATCCGGCCGTGTGTATGCCAGTCCGCCGTAGTTTTGAAATGAGCGGACTTTTCCCGCCCGGAGGAAAGTCCGCTCATTTCGAGCGCGTCTCCAGGTAGGCGGGGCCCGCGAAGGAGACGTCGCTGGCCCCGCCGCCTGGTATGGACTTAAAGGGGAACCCCAACAAAAATCGGCGTGGGGGTCCCCCCCAAGTCCACAGCAGACCCTTGTCCGAGCACGCTACCCGGCCGGCCAGGAAAGGGGGGGCGAGCGAGCGCCCCCCCTCCAGAGCCGTACCAGGCCGCGTGCCCTCAACATGGGGGGGTGCCTTGGGGAAGGGGGGGCACGCGGCCCCCCCACCCCAAAGCACCTTGTCCCCATGTTGATGAGGACAAGGGCCTCTTCCCGACAACCCTGGTCGTTGGTTGTCGGGGTCTGCGGGCAGGGGGCTTATCGGAATCCGGGAGCCCCCTTTAATAAGGGGGCCCCCGGATACCGGCCCCCCACCCTATGTGAATGAGTATGGGGTACAATGTACCCCTACCCATTCACCTGTAAAAAAAAAGTACAAAAAAAAAAAAACACAACACACGAGATAAAATACTTTATTGCACAGCTCCGGGGGTCTTCCGTCTTCGGGGGTCTTCTCACCGGACTCCTCCGCTATCTTCTTGTAGCTCTTTTGCTAGCGGAGGAGTCCGGCTTTCTTCCTCGCCGCAGGCCTCTTCTCCCGACTTCGGGGGTATTGTCCCCCTCTTCGGTTCTTCTGCCGGGCCACCGCGCCTTCTTATAGGGTTGTCGGGAAGAGGCCCTTGTCCTCATCAACATGGGGACAAGGTGCTTTGGGGTGGGGGGGCCGCGCAGCCCCCCCCTTCCCCAAGGCACCCCCCCATGTTGAGGGCACGCGGCCTGGTACGGCTCTGGAGGGGGGGCGCTCGCTCGCCCCCCTTTCCTGGCCGGCCGGGTAGCGTGCTCGGAAAAAGGTCTGCTGTGGACTTGGGGGGGACCCCCACGCTGATTTTTTTTGGCGTTGGGGTTCCCCTTTAAGTCCATACCAGGCGGCGGGGCCAGCGACGTCTCCTTCGCGGGCCCCGCCTACCTGGAGACGCGCTCGAAATGAGCGGACTTTCCTCCGCGTGTGTGGACGAGTCCGTTCATTTCAAAAGTAGGGCGGATAGTACGGCGGACTTAGTACGCCGTATTAGGCCGCTCAAAAAGTGCCGTGTGTGGGCAAGTAGCCCGTTCGGAAAGTCGGACGGACAGTCTGGCGGAAAGTACGCCAGACTAAGTACGTCATACAGTTTGACCGTATGTACGCGGCATAAGACATTATTTTGGTGTGCGTATTGGTTCTTTTGCATGCAGATTTCTCAATTTGGGGTGCCCCGACCTTTTGGTGGCCACTGTTTTTTTTAAAAGAGCTGTTGAATCCAAGTCACCAGGCGCAGACAAGGTCTTTTTTCCCCACTGACCGAGATCTGTGGCCAGAGCCTCGTTTCCATTTTCTCCTGGACTTACATTTTCATGGCAAGTAGTGGTCTCATTGAGAACAATGGTTGAGGAGACATCTGTCTAGCTTCATTATAAAAAAAACGTTATCAACAAGCTTACCGCCCCCCCCCCCCCCCCCCCAAGAAAGTCCCGCATAGCCCAATTTTCATCCAATCATTCAAATGGATGCTTAGATTGTGGTGGACTTAGCTTTGTATAGCAGCTCCGCAGTCAATTTGCTGCAAGATTATATGATAAATTCTCAGCAAAAATTTGCTGCTCCAGTCTGTGCTACTACAATGTAACTCCTGTGTGGTTTGAAGGGAAAGTTTACCTTAATGTGCTAATATGCTGTGCATACTAGAACATTATGGCATAACCCACTTCGGTGGCCCCAAAAAGAAGCAATATTAGCAAAGTTTACTTCTGCTTTAATAACGTTAAAGCAGTTTTAAACCATGTGAAAAAAAAAAAAAAACCTGCAAGACAAAAGGCATAATGAGCTAGTAATGCACAGCATACTAGCTCATTATGAAATACTCACCTTAGAACAAAGCCCCCCCAGCGGTGCCTGGGTCACCACTGAGGTGGTCGACATGTTCCCCCGGCGTTACTTTTGGGTTTGCAGGCTCCAGTGCTGCGAGTGGCTGAAGCCACGCCGATGTCACTTCCACGCATGTGGGCGGGAGCCCTGGGCTCCAGTAAGAAGCTCTGAAGTTCTGGCACGATATGCTGGACCTTCAAAGCGCATGCGCTGCTGACTTCAGCAGCTGCATGCAGGGTGAATATCTCCTGAACCGTGCAGGTTTGAAGATATTAATTTTACCTACAAGCGAAAATTTATTATAGGCTTACCTGTAGGAAAATAATTATAATATATATATATATATATATATATATATATATATATATATATATATATATATATATATATATATATACACACACATATATATATACATACATTCTCTCCACCTTAAATATCAGCGTCACACACAGCTCAGGAAAGGTGTCCTTTAAAATCAAGTAACTATAGACCTGTTAGTTCGTAAGCTACTGGAGAGTTTAATAAAAGGCCACATATTTTTTATTTTTTTCCAGCAAAAACTTATCTATTTTAAGCAACAGACAGCATGAATTCATGAGAGATGGGAGTTGTCATACAAATCTGATATCTTTATATGAGGCGGTGAGCTAAACCTTAGGCAAAAGGAGTGGCTGTGGATATACAGTGGCATACATGGATTTTGCAAAAGCATTTGACACAGTTGCCCACACACGGCTAATGTGTAAAGTAAAGTCTACAGGTTTGGAAAAAAATCAGTTTGCAAATACGAAACTGATTAAAAGACCGTATTCAGAGAGTAGCAGACATCCCAAGTCTTCAGTGAGGTGTGGGAGTCTCCCACATTTGACTGTGGCTCCCTGACACCCGAGTGCCACGCAATATCCTGGCCAGCTCCCTGAAATTTGTTTTTGCAGCTTGGGATGTCTGGACTAGTGGTTATTAGTGGTGTGCCTTAAGGTTCAGTGCTGGGACCCTTACCTTTTAATAAATTTATAAATGATATAGGGCAGCAATGAAAAACCTTGGTACCCCAGATGTTTTGGAACTACATTTCCCCATGATGCTCATCTACAGTGCAGAGCGCATGAGCATCATGGGAAATGTAGTTCCAAAACATCTCGGGTGCCAAAGTTCACCATCACTGATATAGGGTCTTAGAATAAAAGTACCATTTCAGTCCTTACAGATGACACCAAGCTATGCAGTGGAATAACATCCTTACATGATGTCTCTAACTTACTAGCCAAGTTCCTCCATGCCTCTTATCAGTTTGGCTGCCCTTCTCTGCATATTCCAGATGAGGTCTTACTAATTATTTCTACAAGGGTAAGATGATCTTTCTCTGGAGTCCATACAGTACCTCTCTATAAACAAGAAAGGACTTTGCTCGCTTTGGAAACCGCAGCTTGGCATTGCATGCTATTAAGCTACTGATCTACCAAAATTACAATGCATGCACATTCTTAGCCCCCAAGTGCATAACATGAAAGTGGAAGTAAACCCATTTGTGTGGCGAGAAAGAAAGAAAGAAAGAAAGAAAGAAAGAAAGAAAGAAAGAAAGAAAGAAAGAAAGAAAGAAAGAGCTTGATTAACTCATGGCAAAACTGGGCACAGATGACTTAAAGAGGGATTTTCACCAAAAAAAAAAAAAATATTAAAAGCCAGCAGCTATAAATACTACAGCTGCTGACTTTTAATAAATGGACACTCACCTGTCCCGGGTTCCAGCGATGCCGGCAGCCGAGGCCGATCGATCGCTCGGCTCTCGGCTGCTGCCGCCACCATTCTAGGTGAGGAAATCAGGAAGTGAAGCGAATCGGCTTCACTTCCCGGTTCCCTACTGCGCATGCGCGAGCCGTGCAATAGGAAATCTCCGCGCTGTCACTGGGACCCGTGTGTGTCCCAGCAGACAGCGCGGCAGGGCAGGAAATGGCGTAGACTCCCACGGGAGTCTATGCCCGGAAGTGGGTGAAAATACCTGTCTTTGACAGGTATCTCCACCCCCTCCCCCCTGAAAGGTGTCAATTGTGACACCGGAGGGGGGGAGGGATCTGATCAGCGGAGGTTCCACTTTAGGGTGGAATCCCGCTTTAACGTCCTCTACTCTACCAGGTAGAAAACTTCATTAAAAGTTTTTCGGGTTTACATCCACTTTAAACCTCAATTGCCACACAGCTGCCCAATTAAACAGTGCATTGAGGTTGATCTGTGTGATTTGAACACAGTTTACATGCGTGACTTACGTATGTGTTTTCTTTGTTGAGTGAGCTCGCAGAGACAGGGAGGCTTTAAATGTTTTTTGTAAAAAGGGACAGTGTACAAAAAAAACAAAATATCTGACTACTTTTATTGCTGTCACAAGGAATGTAAACATCTCTTGTAACAGTAATAGATGGTGACAGGTACTCTTTATGGAGGGATCGGTGGTCTAAAAAGACCTCAAATCCCTCCTTTGCACTTAAAAAGTATTCAGATCGTCAAAATTGTCAATTCTCAATATTGTTTTTTTTTTTGTTTTTATTCTGCGCCATTGGCAGCCAAGTAAACCGGAATGGATGTTGTGATGTCGCTTCCGGGATTTTACATCGGAGACCCGATCAGAGCTGAATCCAGCTTCGTTCGAGTCTCAGCCTAGCCAACGGATGCCCTGGATGGTGGCTCAGGCTTCCTGGTGTGACGAGAGGCCCGGGAAGAGTGGCGGAAGGTGGTGGGTGGACATCCCGTCCCACTTCTTAAGGGTTAAAGCTGAGCGGTTGATATCACTAGAGAGCCAATCACCAGCTCAAAAAAATAAATAAATAAAAAAATAAAAATAACATAAAAAAAGTACAATCTCTTCAAGTCATGAACGCAAATTTGCGTACGGCTTGTGTAAAGGGGTTATTAACCACATGCCGACCAAGCGCCGCAGTTATACTGAGGCAGAATGGCATGGCTGGGTGAAACGAGGTTATGCAACGTCACTTCGCACTGTGGCCACTAGTGGGAGCGCGCACTACCAGAGTCGCCCTTGCCCCCCGAGCCGATGCGAGTGCCCGACGGTCTCGATCACCACTGGGCTCCCGCGATCACCGCTGAGACACAGAGAAGTGACAGGTCGTCTGTTCATACAAAGTATGAACAGCGATCTGTTATCTTCCCTGCACAGTCCCAATCCCCTTTCAGTTAGAACACAAACTAGGACACACTTAACCCCCTCACTGTCCCCTAGTGTTAACCCCCTTCACAGTGAAATTTTTACAGTAATCAATAAATTTTTAATTGCACTGATCGCTGTATTAATGCAAATGGCCCCAAAAATTTGTCAAAACTGGCTATAAATTGGCTGGCTAAACTGGCTAAAAAGGCTATAAATCTATACCCTTTTTTGTAGACACTAACTTTTTGCGCAAACCAATCAATATATTATTATTGCGTTGTTTTTTTTTAACCAACAATATGTAGAAGAATACATATCGGCCTAAACTGAGGATTGTTATAGTGCAAAAAATAAGAACCACAGAGGTGATCAAAATACCACCAAAAGAAAGCTCTATTTGTGGGGAAAATAAAATGATGTTAATTTTGTTTGCGTGCAATGTCGCACGACCGCACAATTGTCAGGTAAAGTGACACAGTGCCGAATCACAAAAAGTGCTCTGGTCAGGAAGGGGGTAGAATTTTCGGAGGCTAAAGCAGTTAAATTTGCCCTCTTTGTCCCCAATCACCCACTCTAGATTATTTTGTAAAGGGCATACATGCTCAGACCTGACCTTTTTACTATTATTAATATATTTAAAGAATTTTTGGGGGTTTGTCCTACTATCTTTTGCAATCTATCATTAGTTTTGAATTTTTGCATCCTTGATTTCCTTTTTACAAATTTTGTTATATTCTTTGTAACATTTAAAACTGAACATATTTCAGAGGGTAGTATTGGGGGCATTAGTGGCAGGTTGAATAAAGCCTATAAACCCGAGGTAAGTATAATAAAAAGTCCTATTTGCAACCTCAGAACACCCAATAAGGTGACAGTTTGCGACCGGTCCAAACTATGTGGC
The DNA here is from genome assembly GCF_037356315.1 of Lithobates pipiens. Lineage (NCBI taxonomy): Eukaryota > Metazoa > Chordata > Amphibia > Anura > Ranidae > Lithobates > Lithobates pipiens. The sequence continues at coordinate 67,390,960 of NW_027507789.1, read as the reverse complement.
ATGTTCACCAATGCCAGGAGTCTGGCGAACAAGATGGGAGAAGTAGAGCTACTGTTGTATGAGCAGGATTTTGATTTTGTAGGAATTTCAAAGACTTGGTTCAACAGCTCTCATGATTAGCTATCAACCATTCAAGGGTCTTGCCTATATCGCAAGGATAGAGGGTAAAAAAGGGGGAGGGGTATGCCTGTATATCAAAAATGATGTACATCTGAATGTGAGAGATGACATAACTAAGGGAGCAAGAGAGGAGGTGGAATCTTTATGGGTAGACCTGCAAAGGGATGAAACTAAAGGGGAAAATATTACTGGGGATTATGCTATAGGACCCCTAAACAGAGGGAGGAGGCAGACCTATCACAATTTGGATTAGCGGCAAGGATGGGAAGTGTCATCATAATGAGGGACGTTAATTATCCAGACATGGAAGGAACCGCGCAAGTTCCAAAATGTCTTGCAGGACAATTTCATGGGTCAGATGGTAAATGCACCAACTAGAAGCAAAGCGTTACTAGACCTACTGATTACCAACAATACAGACCTGATCACGGATGTGGAAATACGGGGCAATTTAGGAAACAGTGATCACAGGTCAATTTGTTTCAGTATAAATCACACTAATAGGAAACATAAGGGAACACAAAGACTCTGAATTTCAAAACTTCCCTAAACTACAAGCCTTGCTAGAAGATACAAATTGGGATAAAATCTTAGGAACAAAGAACACAGAGGAGAAATGCGTATATGCTTTAAGAGTATATTTAATAAGGGCATTAGCCAGTGCATCCCAATGGGAAATAAATTTAAAATAGATAAAAAAAAAAAAGAGTCATGGTTTTCTTAATTCCAACGCAAAAATGCATATAAAAAGCAAAGAAGAAGGCCTTCAAAAAAAATACAAGGTTGGGGATCATCATTAGCATTCCAACTTTACAATGAATACAACCAGGGCGGCTAAGATAGAACAAGAAAGGCACATAGCAGATGAGAGTAAGAAAAATCCCAGGAAATTCTTTAAATCCATAAATAGTAAGAAAGGGAGGCCAGATTATATTGGTCTCATAAAGCATGATGAAGGGAATCTGGTTACTAAGGTTGGAGAGATGGGAAAGGTATTGAATTTATTCTTCTCCTCAGTCTTCACAGGGCAATGGGGGGAGGGGGGTGGCTTCAGTAACCAAAACTGCAATGTTTATCCTCATGACACATCACAGGAAGCAACCTTGTGGCTAACAGAGGACAGAATTAGAAATAGACTTGAAAAACGCAACATTAATATAAGTTACTGGGACCAGGTGGCTTGCACACGAGGGTCCTTAAGGAACTCAGTCAAGTAATTGCCAGACCATTGTCCTTAATTTTTTTACGAACAGTCTGACTGGAAGGGTACCAGCCAACTGAAGAAAAGCCAATGTAGCACAAAAGAGGCAGAGATACATCCCTGAGAATTACAGACCAGTTACCCCAACATCAATTGTATTAAAGCTCTTGGAGGGGATGATAGGGGACTATATACACAAGATTTTAGTAATGGCAATGGTATCATTAGCAGTAATCAGCATGGATTCATGAAGAATCGTTCTTGCCAAACCAATCTACTAACTTTCTATGAGGAGGTGAGCTGCCACCTAGATAAAGAAAGGCCCATAGACGTGGTGTATCTGGATTTTGCAAAAGCATTTGATACAGTTCCCCATAAACGTTTACTGTACAAAGTAAGGTCTGTTGGCATGGACCATAGGGTGAGTACATAGATTGAAAAGTGGCTGCAGGGGCACGTTCAGACCGTAGTGATAAATGGGAAATACTTGGAATGGTCCGGAGTAGAAAGTGGGGTCCCCCAGGGTTCTGTCTTGGGACCAATCCTATTTAATTTATTCATAAAAAGACCCAGAGGATGGGATAAATAGTTCAATCTCTGCATTTGTGGACGATGCTAAGCAGGGCAATAACTTCTCTGCAGGATGTGGAAACCTTGCAAGAAGATCTGAACAAATCAATGCGGTGGGCAACTAGATGCCAAATGAGGCTGAATGTAGAAAATGTAAAATAATGCATTTGGGTGGCAAAAATATGAATGCAATCTACTCACTAGGGAGAGAACCCCTGGGGGAATCTAGAATGGAAAAGGACCTGGGGGTCCTAGTAAATGACAGGCTCAACAATGGCATGCAATGCTTTTTGACCTCGCTGCTACAGGAGGTCCATTCCTTCTGTTAAGTGTCCCCACTAATTGTGTGATTATCACACGGAGATCTCAATTTTTCTTCGGTGGTGGTCTTGGAATATTTCATCTTGTTGGATCTTTCTCATTGAAGAACCTTGTTACATTTAAGCTTATTTTTTCACCTTTTAGAAATGTTCACATTTGTATCATTATTTTTTATTTATATGTGTAACTGACTTTTCACATTACTCATTTAGTATACTCACTTTGGAGTATTCGAGACGAGAGAAGAGAGGAGCGTGAGAGATTGATATAGAGATTTTTTTTTTTTTACATTACAGAAACATGGACATTCACAGGGGTGTTTAGACTTTTTATATCCACTGTATAAATACATACGTGGTCCATATAGGGAAGTATAGTGTGTTGTGTTATTAACTTTAAGGTCATCACAGAGGTCAAGGGGGCACTCGAAGTCTGGAGGAAAAGAGATTAAGGCTCGGTTTCCACTAGTGCGACTTGTCATGTGGCTTTGGAAACAAAGTCGCATGACAACAGCCCATTGATTTCAATGGCACCCATCTATCTACTTAAAGTTTCAGGAACTTTGAAGCGACTTTTGATGCAACTTTGATCTAGTTGGATCAAAGCTGCACTCCAAATCGCGTGACTTTGGGGTTGCAATAGTGGAAACATAGCCGTAACTTCCAAAGAAGGAAAGGTTTCTTTATAGTAAGAGCTGTGGAAATGTGGAATAGACTCCTTCAAAAGCTGGTTCTGGCCAGCTCAGAAAACTTTTAAATAAGGCCTGGATTATTTCCCAAATGCAGAAAATATAACTGGATACTAATATTTATAGGTAAAGTTGTTCCAGGGAATATCAGATTACCTCTTGGGTGATCAGGAGGGAATTTTTGTCCCCCGATGAAGAAAATTGGATCATGCTTTAGGCTCCATTCACAATTGTACGACACCAAAGGGTATGACTTTGGGTACGACTTGGATGCGACTTTTAGATTTGACTGCTGATAAAAGACAACTCTTGCACAACTGTCGCATTTATAACATTCAGGGGCAAACTTTCATGTGACTTTTGAGGGTTATCATTGAAGTCTATGGCCCTCAAGTCGAATGAAAGTCAGACAAAATTAATTAAAAGCCAGTTTTACTGGACAGTGTGAGACCTTTTAAGTCATTTTGGGTTGAGAACAATGTACAAAAGGACAGCTTTCTGATCTATTCATGTAGAAGGAGTAAAGTGCATTCCTGCCTGCCTACAACCTTAGCCTGAAGTCAGTTTATATGACTTTATCTGCTCAAGAGATTAGATTTTGATGGCAAGAACAGGGTTAGTCTGCACAAACTCCAAACTCTACATACTTCGCATGAACCAAGGCCGATCTTATAAGTAGATAAAATATGTACACACATACATAAGATAAAGCTTACACTGTATGTTACGCTATACAGCTTTTGCTCCCCAAATATAATACAGCTGTGCTCAAACATTTAAATATACCTTGTAGAATTTTTTAAATACTAGCCATTTTTGCTGCACCAAATCCACAAAACAGCCCCAATACAATACTCAAAAAAAAATAAAAATACCAGGAGAAGCCTCAGTTTGCCATAATCCCGGTATCCTCTTGTTTGGCCGGCGGCCCAGTTTTTGATAAGAGAGTGGTCTCTGCGGTGGATTCACTTTTATCAGCGGCAGAAGAGGGGCCGCGCTCCAGTGCCCTCCGCCGCTTAGATCTTCACCCTGGCTGGGCATGGAGATGAGTGAGGGGAAGATGACCCTCTACCCGTCTCCATAACAATGCAGGGCAGAAGCGATGTCAAAACGTCGCTTCTGCCCACAGATCTTAAAAAGGGCAATTTTCTTTTTTATTTATTTTAATGACAATTTTTTTTTTATTGCATTTAAGTGTAAATATGAGATCTGAGGTATTTTTGACCCCAGATCTCGTATTTAAGAGGTACTGTCATGCTTTTTTTCTATTACAAGGGATATTTACATTCCTTGTAATAGGAATAAAAAGTGACTTTTTTTTTTAAACAGTGTAAAAATAAAGGAGGTAAAATAAATAAGAAAAAAAAAATGTTTAAATGCACCCCGTCCTGCTGAGCTCACGTGCAGAAGCAAACACATACGTGAGTAGTGCCCGCATAGGAATAACGGTGTTCAAACCACATGTGAGGTATTGCTGCAATTGGTAGAGTGACAACAATAATTCTAGCCCTAGACCTCCTCTGTAACTTAAAACATGCAACCTGTAGAATTTTTTTAAACGTTTCCAATGGAGATTAAGGGTAAAAGTTTGTCGCCATTCCACGAACGGGCGCAATTTTGAAGCGTGACATGTTTGGTATGAATTTGCTCGGCGTAACATTATCTTTCACAATTGAAAAAAAATAATAATTGGGGTAACTTTACTGTTGTCTTATTTTTTTAATTCAAAAATTTTATTTTTTCCAAGAAAAAGTGCGCTTGTAAGATCGCTGCGCAAATACAATGTGACAGAAAGTATGGCAACGACCGCCATTTTATTCTCTAGGGTGTTAGAAAAAAAAAAAAAGAGATGTATGTTTGGGGCTTCTAAGCAATTTTCTAGCAAAAAAATAAAAAAAACACACACACACACACTCAAAAAGAGGCTCGGTCCTTAAAGCGGAAGTAAACCCGTTCATAAAACAGTGTCATTTCTGGGGCATGCCGGAAATGTAAGACTCCCATTGGTTGTGCTCTCAATCAAACTGTTAAACCATCCAATGGCTGGTGTCATGACTGATTACATGTGCAGCATCATGGTAGTTTTACATTAAACAGTGGCAAAGATGGCAGCTTCCTTGACTAAAAAGGATAGGGGGGTTTACTTACACTTTAAGTGGTTAAAGCGTCACCTACAGAGATTTTTAAGTAGCAAAGTTTGGCACCATTCCAAGTGTGCGCAATTTTAAAGTGTGATGTGTTAGGCATCTATTTACTTGGCGTAACATCATCTGTTACATTATACAAAAAAAAATAATTGGGCTAGCTTTACCGTTTTTTTATTTTTTTCAAAAAAGCGTGTTTGAAAAATTGCTGTGCAAATTAGAGGTCGACCGATATGGGTTTTTCTCTGGCCGATGCCGATGCCGATATTTAGAAATCATGGCGGCCGATAGCCGATATATGATGCCGATTTTTTTGGGCCGATATGTTAGGCCAATTTTATTTTATTTATTTATTTTTAATCCCCCTTGATCTAACACACCTTTCCCACTGGGGCGTTTTTTAAGGCGCTTTTGGGCTAAAAATAGCGCCTGTAAAGTGCCTGCAAAATGGCTCCCCTGCAGTCTGTGTGAAAGACAGAGTGCTTTCACACTGAGGCGATGCGCTGGCAGGATCTTAAAAAAAAAGTCCTGCAAGCAGCATGTTTGGAGTGGTGTATACCGCTCCTCCACCACTCCTGCCCATTGATATGAATGGGCACCACTGCCGAAGCGCATGCCATGCGATTTGGCAGCGGTGCTTCATGGGGGCATTTAACCTCTTCCTTGGCCGCTAGCTGGGTTATATGTGCCCCACTAGCAGCCAAATAGCACCGCTAAAATGATGGTAAAGAGCCGTTAAAACTTGCGTTTTACCATCAACGCCTGCCCGCTCCAGTGTGAAAGCAGCCTTCATAAGTGATACAGAAAATTTCTTACACTTAAACATTTATTAAACAAAACAAACCTCAAATCAGTTTACTTGTATGTATGATTTAGATAAAAAAAAAAAACTATATATTAACCACTTCCCGACCAGCGCACGACGATGTACGTCGACAGAATGGCACGGGCAGGCATATTGGCGTACATGTACGTCCAATATTCGTTGCCGCCGTGCCATTGGGAGCGCGCCGCCGGCGGCGCGCTCCCGCGCTGGTCGGGACCCCCGTGAGTCCGGTCGCAGGACCCGCGGACTCGATCGCCGCGGGCATCCCCGCGATCGTCTCACGGAGCGGCCGAATGGAGGAAATGCTGTATAAACAACATTTTTCCATTCTGCCTAGCAACTAGTGACGCTGATCTCTGCTCCATGTGATTGGAGCAGAGATCAGTGTACACTAAATGAAAGCCCAACCCCCCCACAGTTAGTAACACACCCCTAGGAACACTTAACCCCTACACTGCCACCCACTGGTTAACCCTTTCACTGCCAGTGTCATTTACACAGGAATCACTGCATTTATATAGCAGTGATTACTGTATAAATGACAATGGTCCCAAAAATGTGTCAAAAATGTCCGATGGGTGCCCCACAATGTCGCAGTCACAATAAAAACCGCAGATCGCCGCCATTACTAGTAAAAAAAAAAAATAATAAAAAATTATTAATAAAAATGCTATAAAACTATCCCTATTTTGTAAACGCTATAACTTTTGCGCAAACCAATCAATAATCGCTTAGTGCGATTTTTTTTACCAAAAATATGTAGAAGAATACGTATCGGCCTAAACGGAGGGAAAAAAATGTTTTTTTATATATTTTTGGGGGATATTTATTATTACAAAAAGTAAAAAATAATGCGTTTTTTTCAAAATTATCGCTCTATTTTTGTTTATAGCGCAAAAAATAAAAACCGCAGGGGTGATCAAATACCACCAAAAGAAAGCTCTATTTGTGGGAAAAAAAGGACGTTAATTTTGTTTGGGAGCCACGTCGCACGACCGCGCAATTGTCAGTTAAAGCGACGCAGTGCAGAATCGCAAAAAGTGGTCTGGTCTTTGACCAGCAAATTGGTCCGGTCTGAAAGTGGTTAAATAAAAAAGGGTAGTCAAAACTTTTGGACAAAAAAAAAAAAAAAAAAAAAAAAAAAAAAAATGGGCTAACTTTACTGTTTTTATTTTATTTTTATTTTTTAAATGGTGTATTTTTTTCCCCAAAAAATGCATTTGAAAGACCTCTGTGCAAATGCTGTGTGACATAAAATATTGCAACAACCGCTATTTTATTCCCTAGGATCTCTGCTAAAAAAATATATATAATTTTTGGGGGGTCTAAGTGATTTTCTGGCAGAAAATACAGGATTTTTACTTGTAAGCAACAAGTGTCAGAAAAGATTTAGTCTTTAAATGGTTAAACTGAGAACTTCTACACACAGAGATGACTTCATTCATTCAAGTGTAAACATTGTATCATTTAGTTCTTTTCTTGGCAGTCTGCCCAGAGAGGAGGAAAGTGTTGCTATGACGACTCAGGCAACTCACACTGACTTCTTACAGAAGTCATTTCAAAGTCCCGCTGTAGAATCGGCTTTTTATCAGCACAATCGGCCGATGCCGATTATTTAAAAAACGGCAAATATCGGCCGATATATCGGTAGACCTCTAGTGCAAATACCGCATGACGTAAAAAGTTGCAATGACCGGCATTTTATTCCCTAGAGTCTCTGCTAAAAAAACAAAACAAAAAAAAAACCCATACACAATGTTTGGGGTTCTGCGTAATTTTCTAGCAAAAAATTATGACTTTTTACATGTAGGAGAGGCGTGCCACAATAAGCCTGGTAGGGAAGAGGTTAAAGTGGGTCTTCCACCTTCAAATAGAATATTTTAGTATAGAAAGCCTATTGCTCCTGCCTGTTCCATTTATGGCTGGCATTCAGACTGTCTGCCTTGAATATTTTGGGGCTGATTCACTAAAGGAGTGAAGGCAGTATAGTTAGCAAATAACACAAAGAAGTCTTCACTTTTGAATACCTAATCACGGTATTCTAAATGTGTATTCCCCACACACGTTGATGTATTCTAAGGAACACAGCTTCATTTTATGCACTAATATTCACTCTCCCAAGAGAATATGGAAGCAAGACTGCCATCAACATACATTTTATATAAAAAAAAAATTAAAGAAGGTAACAAAACTGATACACCTCTGAAAACTACCCAATTTATTCTAGGACACCACACAGACACACAAAAGAGATTCCACTATTCAGTATGACATCCAATAACCCTGACACTGTGTTTATTCCATAGTTTAGTACAAAGGGCAAAAGATGTCCCACATTGCATGCAGTTTTCAGTTTATTACAATCAGATAAGTTAAACAAACTGTTGATTGCTTGGAATGGTTTATGTATAGGTTTAAAGTAACCCTGTCATCTAACCAGAGACAAACTGAGCACGGGCATAATAAGGTGTCACATTATACCTTTAAAGGTCCATGTGTCCCTTAAACAGAGCAAGAAAGTATGAGAGGTGAGGTTTTCATGTGCATGTCCCTGTATGACAGCACTCAGGGCATTGCGACAGCACTGTCATATGGGTGAGGGCACTCACATTGTTCATGTATTTTTCAGCAAGTTGCAGTGGCTTTGCCAGTGGAGGACAGTGAATCTTAAAGTACCATCCTGCATCTTGTGGGATCCAAATATCTTATTTGTGCTTCAGGCTTTTGCTAATCAAATTACAGGCTTGCTTTATTGTGCTACATATGGGCGACCCAAGACTCCTCCATCATACAATCCAATATGACTTCTCCCTGTATTAGCAGATTAAAGCTGCTTCTATATCCATGCATTAGGCTACATTCACATGGCCGCATAAGTGCAGATAGTTTTTATGACCACATAAAACCTGGCTGATTAGCTGCAGCCAGAATTCCCCAGGACCCTGGAGGCACGCTGGCTGTATCCAGGGTCGGACGGAGGTTCTATTTGCATTAGAGCTGCACGATTCTGGCCAAAATGAGAATCACATTTTTTTTTGCTTAGAATAAAAAGATCACGATTCTCGCGACGTAAAATCTTTCACATTATACAAAAAAAATTGGGCTAACTTTACTGGTTAGGGTTTTTTTTTTTATTCATTAAATTGTTTTTTTTTAAAAATTGCATTTGAAAGTCCGCCGCACAAATACAGTGCGACATAAAATATTGCAACAACCATGATTTTATTCTCTAATATACATACACACATACATATATAGATATATATATTGTACAGGACGCCGTGGCTGGGTCCTGGAAGGACGCTATATTTCCCCTCTGTTTGGGTTGTGGTCTTTTTAAATGAATAAAATTGATTAACCCACCTGTTAAGGGAGTGCCTAAAAAAAAAAACAAGACAGGAAGTGGTAGGTGTGTGTGGAGGAGTGGAGAACACATGGTGGATGGTGTTTGGTGTTTGTTTTGGGTTGCAGCAACTGAAGTGGACAGCAGTGTCCTGTTTGGAAGGCTCCTGGCAGGGGAAGCTGCCTGCCATCAAGATCAAGCTCTGTTTCTGATAAAGACAGCTATTCTGGACTTTGCAAGTCGGTGAGACTACAAACCTTTTTCCTTTTGTTTTTGGCTGCTGTAAGCTATTTAAGTTAATAAACCCCTTTGTTGTATGAAAAGCCTGTGTCCTGCGATCTACCTGGTCCCCCGAACATTACTATATATATATATATATATATATATATATATATATATATATATATATATAATATATATATACACACACACACACACATATATATTTTGGGGGTTCTAAGTAATTTTTTTGCAAAAAAAAAAAAATGATTTTAACTAACAAATGATTCATTTACACACAGTCTATTCCATTGACAAATTGTTACAATGTTTAGACTTAGTTCAACTGCTAAGCAATGTTCTGATTCTTGGCAGACTGCCCAGATTTTGTCTTTTCTTTTGATGGCTGTGGCTTCAGAAGAGCAGAGAGAATTCTTTGCATAGCACAAATCATGAAACACTTTTATAAAGATCGCAACAGGAAAAAAAAAATTGCGATACCGATTTGTGACGATTAATCGTGCAGCTCTAATTTGCATGCAACTGCTCATCTAAGCGGAAGCAACACTGACTATTGATTTGGATAGAGTACAGCTGCAGCTCTTCACACACAGCATGTGAACGCAGCATTTAGAACCATTATGACACCACCCCGTCCACAGAGAAAGCTTTGCGTTCATTTCGAAAATATAAGGTGATCTCTGAATGGAGCCTGTGCTGAGCGGCTGATGTCCTATGTTCACTATGCAGTAGGCCAGCTGTTTAACAGAGGGCCTAAAAGCTAGTGGAGATCATTGGAGTAGCAGTGTCTAGTGGTGGAGAAGCTGTAAGGGCTCTTTCACAAGGGACAGATCCGTGATGACCCGCCCTGTGGACATCCGCTTGCTCAGCGGGGATCGCTCCGTCGACGGATGGAAAAGTAGTATTTTCCTCCGTCACACTTTTTCAGATCGGGGCAGGTCAGATGTCAGCCGATATGTCACCGCTGACATCTGATGCTCCATAGAGGTCTATGGAGCATCCGTTCGGGTCCGCCTAAAAAAAAACTGAAAGGCAGACCTTCACGTATCGTTCGTCTGAAAGAGGCCTAAGGGATCCCACAGGTATGGTTCATGCATAGGTACATTAGCCCAAGGTGTTCCAATACAACCATATAAAAAATGCCATAATTCTTAGCACTGGAGTAGCACTGCGAAATATAAAATCTAGCAAAGACCTTTTTGTTTTGTGTTTTTCAGTAAAAATCTCTCTCATCTGCAAGGCAAGTAGAGCTAGCCTACTATCTCTATTGAAAAATTTTACAAATTAGATGGTGTATGTGCAGAGCCCACCTCTTGAACCAATAGATCTCCTCAGGGTCGGATATGCCATGGTCTCTCATCTTCTTAACCATTTGAGAACTCTTCTTGATGGCCAACTCATACCGCTCACTGCGAGACAAGAAATTGGGGTCCTCGTGCTGGAAGGCTGGGTCGTTGACCACAAGACTCTCTAAAAAAAATAAAAAGCAAAAAAACATGAAGCAACTCCACACTATGGGATATTCAATTCAAACTACAAAAAAAAATTATAGTTTGCAGCTTCCTGTCCTAGAGTGACAACCGTACTGCATCTAGAAGTGGTGTCACCCTAGGGAGGACATTATAACAGCCCCCTTGTCCAAAACAGAATAGTGATTTGTAGTCAATGGATACAGCTAGGAAAAGAGCAAGCTGACATCTGTTCGCAGAGGGAGAGAGCACAGGAATTTATCAGCTCCTAAGATTTTTGGCAGGATCAACATCTATGTTTACATGCACTTGTCAAACATATAAAACAGTTTCAATGTTATATTGTGCAGACCAAAAGGGAGCAAATAAAATACATTTTGGGTTATAGTTTACATACACAAAGTCCAACTTTCAGTTTAAATCATCTAAATACATTCAAAGTGCATCAAAACAAAAACGTGCAAAGTCTTAGGCCCAGTTCACATATCGCAAAGCCATTCCCAGTACGTGATTTTCAAAGCGTTTGTCAGGCAATTCTGCGTATTGCATAAGGCCAGCCCATTCACGTGACTAGGCTGCCCTATGCACACTTGCCCAAAAAAGCTCCTGCTCATTTTCTGGCGACATGCTTCATGAGATTTTTTTTTCAAAGGCAGTTTGCCAAGTGATCCTGTCATGCAACAACCGCGGAGGAGCAGCATTGCATTTCAGGTGCCTGTGAAGGATAATGGCACTCAAACACAAGATACGCGTTTCGCAGCAGTTGCCATGTGATTTGGAATTGCGGGCAGAATCAAGGTGTGAACAGGGCCTTAGGGCTCGTTGACACCAGTTGGCAACTCAAGCTCCCTTGTGCTGTGATGCCTTGTTAAATGCACTACAGAGCTTCCCTTAATTTCAAATTAATTTAATATAATGCAATTCCAATTCAATTCCATGCATCTAGCAATGCATTTGAGTACATCTGAAAACACGCTGTGTTACACAAAAATGCAACACATCCTACCTTTGTGCAGTGCACACCAATAAAGTGTGTTAGTGTGAACTGATGCAATATGCATTGGGACTGTCTCAGGCAACTCTGCACAAAAAGACTGGTGTCAATGAGCCCTTTGCAGTTTATTTTCTTTACAAAGTAGCCACAGCCCAAGTATAAAAGCCTGTGTCCTAGAATGTATTTAGCTAACAAACCCAAAGTTCAGTTGGGCTTCATGGCCAGACTCTGAATGGTACCCCAACGTAAAGTACAGACAGAGGTGCAGAATTGATACATGAATCCTTCGTGGTGAGTTCTGGTGCATTAGGCATAACATTCAAAGGATATGGGATGTCTTATTGCAACAAAGAACAGGTGTCATAACACATGTGTATTAAGGCATAGGAAAAAAGAGTGAACCCAACCTAAAGAAAACCAGCTCCAAAAATGCTGAATGCCTGGCTTCTCTTCTCACAATAACTCATTATATATTGCAGACCAGAAACAAGCATGCAGCAAGTGGAGCCACTACTCTGGACCTGATAGCTTGTTCGGTGTCAGCAACTGAGTAGTGATGGCACTAGATCAGTATGACAGTCAGGCAGCTAGCATTTTAGGAAGGTGAAGTCAGCAACTGCAACTTCTGTATGCCAGGTTTTTTAATGAAGTCATGTATCATACTGTCTGGGAGCAAAGTCATTGGTCCCCACGTGACAAGGTTTAAAGCTGATATTTAAAGCTAAACTCCGGAATAAGCAAACATTATCCAAATACAAGAGGCACGTGTATTCTTCCTCAAATCTTGGCCTGCTTTGTGCAGTATCCAGTGTGAAACTCTTCCTCTGTGCAGGCAAGTCCTGTATAAAAGACCAGTCAAGGCTGTGCCCCCTTCTTGTGCAGGGCGACTAGTCTTATCTCCGCCCTCTCCTATCATTTTCTGCAGACAGCCTATAGTGGATGCAACATTCTGGCTCCCCCCCCCCCCACAGTTCTGCTCTATGCACAAGCTATGTAGAGCAGTGATGATGTCACTGCTATTTTTACAACGTCACCCCTGGATTTGTAAAATCAGTTAGTCCATACAGAATGGATTTATATCCTTAGTGGCTAATAAGATATAATTTTTGTGCCTGGAGTTCAGCTATAACATCTGAGGTATGTGAATAGTTGGTCCCAGCTAGACCAATGCAACTATGTAAAAATATCCATACCTGGAATTAAGTTTTAACTAAAACATACACATACCCTTAGACTGTACTAATAGAAGGAAGGCCGCCATTGCCGACTACCTTTTAAAAAAATGCTAGCGGACTGGCTGCTCATTCTCTGTGGCTTCACTAGCAGGGATGGAGTTCATGTGTTCTGGCACGAGTCTGAACCCACCGGAGCTATCCCACCCTTCCCCACTCTGCAGCCGCACACATGCATGCCCCTCGTATACCTGTGTCTGCAGGTTAAGGAATCCCTCCATTGCCTATGATTGGCTGTCTGCAGTGACAGCTTCATGGCGGTATGGCTTACACGGGTTTGGGCACGTGTCTGAACACACCAGAGCTCACACCTTTGTACTAGTTTCTGAATCCTTGACCCAAAGCAAGTGTGTAGGTCATGAAGTCAGAACTGATCTGCATCTGAAAAAATAGTCAGAGCGTTGAAGCTACATGACAGCCAGGTAACTAGTATTTCCAGAAGGAGGGGTTGGCAGTGTCAGTTCCATGCAGACTGTGTACAGTATTAGACCTGTGTATGAGGTTCCCTCCCCCTATGCATACAGCTGTATTCCTATTCCATGCAGACGGTGTACAGTATTACGCATGTGTATGAGGTTCCTCCTCCATGCAGCCTATATACAGTATTACTAGAAACAAAAAAGTTATATAGTAATAAATAGATACCAATCCAATGTCTCAGTCACCATTGGTGTTCTGTCCTCTAACCAAACAAGGCATATCAAAAAAGTAAAGCGGCATCTGAAGGGAGCAATGCTTCCAATATGGGCAGCCAAGGGGTAATTAGAAAGAAATTAGGCTTTTTGGAAAGTAAAAAAAAAGCTATGGTTTATTGAATAATATCAATTAAAAATGAACATGGAGTCCTTATCTAGCACACAATGAACCAAGAACATGCCTGAACCAAACCAAATAAAAAAAAATCACAGAACTACATGTCCGGACTAAAGAGACTAGGTGAGCTGCAGATGTCCGTGCGAAACCACAAAGGAAATAGATTGGGAGATGAACTCCATAAATCAAATTCAGCACTGGCACCTACAGCTTCAAAAAAACCCTGGGGCTAACCATGAGGCAAATTGGCTGCCATCATATATGGTGCACCATAAGTGAAGGGTATTTAACATGAAAATCACAGATAGTAAGTCACAGGGCACATACTGTAATTGCAGCATGCCAAAAGTCACTCAAAAGATCCCATAAGAAGTGTAGTTCTTCCAAAAGGAAAAAAAAAAAATCAAAGGTCTATGGGAAAGCCAAGAGTCGTGCAACTGACCATACTAGTTGGGGCTGAAGCAGTAGTATGCAAGTTTAAAAATTGTAATCAATAAATATATATTGCTGAAAGTTCATATATGGCTTATACTATCTGACTGATTGGAGTGAATTCAAAAAAATATAAAAAAATCCAAAATGCATAGATTGTATTCATATTTTTGCCACCCAAATGCATGATTTTACATTTTTCTACATTGAACCTCATTTGCCATGTAGTCACCCACCCCATTAATTTGTTCAGATAATTTTTGCAAGGTTTCCACACCCTGCGGAGAACTTATATCCCTTCTTAGCTTAGTATCGTCCGCAAATACAGAGACTGAACTGTTTACCCCATCCTCCAGGTTGTTTATGAACAAAATAGATAGGATTGGTTCAAGCACAGAACCCTGTGGGACCCCATTACCTACCCCTGACCATTCCGAGTACTCCCCATTTATCACTACCCTCTGAACTTGTCCTTGTAGCCAGTTTTCAATCCATGTACTCACCCTATGGTCCATGCCAACGGTCCTTATTTTGTACAGTAAACATTTTTGAGGAACTGTGTCAAATGCTTTTGCAAAATCCAGATACACCACATCTACGGGCCTTCCTTTATCTAGATGACAACTCACCTCTTCATAGAAGGTTAGTAGATTGGTTTGGCAAGAACGGTTCTTCATGAATCCAGGTGGATTACTGCTAATAACGTTGGCATTACTAAAATCTTGTATCTAGTCCCTTATCATCCCCTCCAAGAGCTTGCATACTATTGATGTTAGGCTAACTGGTCTGTAATTCCCGGGGATGTATTTTGGGCCCTTTTTAAATATTGGTGCTACATTGGCTTTTCTCCAATCAGTTGGTATCATTCCAGTCAGTAGACTGTCAGTAAAAATTAGGAACAATGGTTGGGCAATTACTTGACTGATTTCCCCAAGTACCCTCGAGTGTAAGCCACCTGGTCAAATGTTAAAAGTTTCCCCAAGTATAAATTCTAATTCTGTCCTCTGTTAACCATGGAGATGCTTCCTATGATGTGTCATGAGGATAAACAATGCAGTTTTGGCTACTGAAGCACCCCCCCCCCCCCCGTTTCCTTCGTCAAGACTGAGGAGAAGAATTCATTCAACACCTTCGCCATCTCCCCAACTTTGGTCTGTCCTCTTCAAAAAAAAATCCCAAGAAATTAAGTATGTGGTGTTTTTTTTTTTCCCTCTCCTCTGCTTTGTGTCTTTCCTGTTCTAGCTTAGCCACCCTAATTGCACCCTTACATTTCAAAACCTTGTATTTTTTGAAGGCCTTCTCCTTTTATATGCATTTTTACATTGGAGTTAAGCCATCCAGGACTTCTGTTCGTCCCCTTTTAAAATGTATTACCCAATGGGATGCACTGGCGAATGCCCACATTTAATATGCTCTTAAAGCAAACACATCTCTCCGCCGTGTTCTTTGTTCCTAATATTTTATCCCAATTCATGCCTTCTAGCAAGGTTCATAGTTTACTAGCAAGGTAGAATTTAGCTGAAAATGGAATTTGGTATTTAAACCTAGCGGTATCAAAGCTCTAAGTTTGTAAATCCACCATTTTTCTTTCTCTTTTTTTATTTTTTTTTTATTATTTTTTTTTAAAGAGGACTTTGAAATTACCCTTGATTTTCATCCCCTCGCAGCTTCCTCCATGCACTTTCTGAAAATGCTTTACTAGAGGTTCTTTAGGTTCTTTTTCCTTCACCTCCCTCATGCGCACCAATCCTCACACTTAGTTTTTGGGTGCTTCAGGTTGAAGTGCTGAATTTGATTTATGGAGTTTATCTCCCTATCTATTCCCTTGACATCTGCAGCTCACTTAGTCTCTTCAGTCCGGACATGTATTTCTGTGATTTGTTTTTTTTTAATTGGCATGGTGCAGGGATGTTCTTGATACATTATGTGCTACATAAGGACTCCATGTTCCTTTTTAATTGATATTATTCAAGACACTAGTTTTTTTACCTTCCAAAAAGCCTTATTTCTATCCAATTAACCCCTTAGCTGCCCATATTGGAAGCTTTACTCCCTTCGGGTGTAGCTTTATTTTTTTGATATATACAGCATTAGACCTGTGTATAAAGGTCCTCTCCCCACTCCTATACATACATACACGCGTTTTCCTCCTCCATGCAGCCTGTACACAATATTACACCTGTGTATGAGGTTCTCACCCCCTCCTCCTATACATATATATATATATATATATATATATATATATATATATATATATATATATATATATATATATATATATATATATATACACACACACACACATTCCTCGTCCATGCAGCCTGTATACAGTATTACACCTGTGTATGAAGTTCTCTCCCCCCCTATACACACACACACACACACACACACACACAAGTGTATTCCTCCTCCATGCAGCCTGTATACAGTATTACACCTGTGTATGAGGTTCTCTCCCCCAATACACACACACACACACACACGTACTCCTCCTTCATGCAGCCTGTATACAGTATTACATTACTCTCTCTCCCTCTCTCTCCTCTCTCTCCTCTCTCTCCTCTCTCTCTCTCTATATATATATATATATATATATATATATATATATATATATATATATATATATATATATATATAATATATATATACACACGTGTGTATTCCTCCTCCATGCAGCCTGTATACAGCATTACACTATACCCCTCGAACAGACTTTCCATACCGATCTCCCTCCTCCTCCGGGTCCTCTCCGGAGTCCCATCCAGGATGTTAGTGATGGTCTCCGGGTTGAAGGAGGCGGCGCCCCTCTCTCTGCTCAGGTCTGGGTTCATCTCTCCACTGTCACCTCTGCAACTGTCACTGACGGCCTTTGCCCTGGAAGACATGTCACACGCTCGTCCCCGCCCCTTCTGTCACATGACGAGAGTAAGGCAGAGCGCTGCAAATCCTTGCACTGTGTGGACAGCTGAAGGCGGGGCTCCGGTCAGGTAAGCAGTGGTCTACAAGAAGATGGCGGCTGTCTGGGACAACAGAAACACGTGAGTGAGTGTGCTTGGGAGTCAGTCATGTTGAAGTATCCCAAACCTTGACAGAATTTGCCCGTAATAATAGTGCCATGGGTGGGAAGGATATGCTGAGCTCAGATGTCTCCCTTAGGGTTGCCACCGTTTCTACAAGTCAAACCCGAATACTGCAGCGGCGCACAGCAATGTTTTTTTTTTTTTTTTGTAGCATACATACATACACTATGGGATTAGTAAAAGGCCTGGGACACCTTTGGGTGCACCAAGGAGAGTAATAGTGTGGAAGGATGGGGGGGGGAGGGGGTGTGACCGGGGATAGAAAGAGGGGGTGCAGTATAGATAGGTGGTAGGTTGGGGACAGGGGCATAACTAGAAATCACAGGGCACCATAGCAAAATGTTGTATGGGCCCCCTCCCTCACCCAGGGGCGCATCCAGAGTCTAGTCTCGGGAGGGGTCACTGCCAGAAAATAAGTTTTTTGGGTGGCAATGGCTGATGTTAGCGCCTCAATCATCACAGCACCATGGTTGTTATGATGTCAGAATGATTGAAACACATCATTTCTATTACATTGTTAGAGAAAATGAAATAGTTCAACTCACCATAATGCAGAATCAGTGGGAGTCCCGAGTGTGTCACTTGCCACCTCCGCCTGCCACCAGATGGAGATTGTCACTTGCCACACATTGCGGATTGTCACTTGCCACGTCACCTGTCACACGTTGCGGATTGTCCACTTGTCACGTCACGTGCCACAAGTTGCGGAATGTCACTTGTCACGTCACTTGCCACAAGTTGCTGATTGACACTTGCCACGTCACCTGCCACAAGTTGCTGATTGACACTTGCCACGTCACCTGCCACAAGTTGCTGATTGACACTTGCCACGTCACCTGCCACAAGTTGCGGATTGACACTTGCCACGTCACCTGCCACAAGTTGCGGATTGTCACTTAATACGTCACCTGCCACACGTTGAAAATTGTCCACTATCACCTACCACACGTTGAAAATTGTCCACTATCACCTGCCACACATTGTGGATTGTCCACTTGCCACGTCGCCTGCCACACATTGCCACACATTGCGGATTGTCACTTGCCACAAGTTGCGGATTGTCCACTTGCCACATCACCTGCCACCCATTGCGGATTGTCCACTTGCCACGTCACCTCCCACAAGTTGCGGCTTGTCACTTGCCACAAGTTGCAAATTGTCCACTTGCCACATCACCTGCCACAAGTTGCGGATTGTCACTTTCCTGCTAAGGCGGGGAATGCGGATTGTCACTTCCTTTGTCCCGGTCTGAGTCTGCCTGCACAGTGAGTGAGGACGGAGCTGGCAGGATGCAGGGCGGGCACTGGGCAGTGAGAGATGTCATCTCTCTGCTCCACCACCTGCTAATTGGCCAGCCCACCCACCAAGACTCCCAGCTGGCAGCTTAACCCCTTAACCGCATGGGTCGCTATGGTGGTAGTTCCACCACTGGTTGGGGAGGTACAGACAAGGATGGAGGGGCAAGGCAATGGAATGAGACTTGCAGAGAGAAGGGAGTTTGCCCTATAAGGAGAGAGAGGCGGATGGAGGTGAGCAAGGAGGCAATGATCAGAGGAGGACCATAGTCGGTGGTGAGGGGAAGGAAGAGGCTAAATAAATGGGAGAGTGGCAGTTCTGAAGTGAGATGCAGCATTGCTAGTGGGAGTAAGATCATGTAATGTGAATGAAACTCAGTTATGTTGTGTTACAGTGAAGGTGGACCAAAGGATGGAAGAGGAGCAGGGTAGGCTCGGGAGCAGCCATGTGAGAAGGGGGGTAGAATGTAACCTGAAAGTGCAGATGGAGGGGGGGTGAGCTGTGGGCTGTGAGCGGCCAAAGGCGCAGAGGGAGGGGGAATCATAATGAGATTAGGTCTGAATAATGGGTCCAGGTTTCAGGTGGACTGAAACCCGGATGCATGTTTCAAAACCTGAACTGTCCGGGTGAACCCTGGACAAGTAGCAACCCTACCCCTGGTGTAGGAATAACTGGGGTGACCAGGCTGGGTGTGAGAGCTGTCCTTGTAGACTTATCATGAAGATGTGAGTTCCATAGCTGTCATGTTTATTCACCATCCTATATGTCCTGTCCCTTCACACACATTGGAGGCAGGAGAGTCCATATCCTTTACAGATCTGAGGACAGCAGCATCAGGTCTAGCATCATTGCAAAACTAAAAATACACAAAGCAAGTGCAGCGCTAATAAAATAGCAGTATGCTAAATTTTCAAGTGAAAAATATATAAAAAGAAAACTAAAGCAGTACCAGTGAAAATTTCAGTGAAAATGAATAAAGAATAAAACAAACACCCATCCATGTGAGATATCGGTGGCAGATTGAAAAGAATGAAATCGTGAAAGATCCTTCAAAGAATGTGCATCCAACTCCACAGCCAAGTGAGTAGGTAGCCTGCTTACCAGCTATCCATGACTACTCAAACAGTAGTCTCACCCAGCACAAGGAAATCATTCTCCCCAAGACCCTTAACCACTTCAATACAGGGTACTTGTAAATAGACTAATTTTGAGCGGTCATGCTACGCTATACCCAAACAAAATTTTCTCAAGTCATCTTCCAGGACGGCACACCTGAGAGGTGAGAGGCTCCTCCCTACAGGAAACACAATCAATCGACAGCTGTTTTAAGTCCCCACCCTTCCCCTTGATCCTCAGTTTTTGATTGTGTTTCTCCCTACACAGCGAAACTGTTTGTTTGTTTTTTCCAAATGACCCGAAGCCTGGGGCTGGTGGTCTCCCCCTGGGAGCCGGACCACAAGCTTGGGAAGCCTCTGGGTCTGGTAGGATATTCTCGTCCTTCCTGGGGGGTTCCCCTATCTTTTCCTCAGGGGGGGCAGCAGAAATTGGAAGAGCCCCCCTGAGAGCTGAAGGACCCTGGGTACAGTGGTGTACCCAGAACTTCAGGGGCCATTATCCTGTCTCCCCTCCTTACCTGTACAGGTGGCTGTTCAGACGGGGGTGCTGACCATCGATTCTTTCCAGGGGGATCATGTCCCCGACTCCTGGGTCCCCGGTAGCTCGCGTGGGCTGCCGGAGAAGGCGTGGCAACAAGCACCCGCGTCATTTTCAAACTTCGGGAAAATAGCGGCGGCGTTCTTACCCAGGAGGGAAGGCTGAGAGTCAGTAGGAGCAGGCGCCCACATCCTCCTTTCTCTAGAGCGAGGAGGCACCAGTTTACTACGGTGGATGTCTGCCTTAACCACCTCAGATGGGAATGAGGAATGGAAGACATTGCCCCCCCCCCCCCCCCCATGTATATAGACTGATTGGTACAGTGCAGGACACAGCCTAACCTGGCACCTCCCTATGGGGACAGCAGTTGGGGGGGGGGGGGGGAGCACTTTGGCGGCTATCCTCCTTGCGTGTGGACCATAAGGATGGAAAAGCAAGCCCGCTGGCTGCGGCAAAAAGAGGAAGACGACAACGATGAGTACTTTCCTTTTGCCATGGGAATTTAGCTGCAAAATCCCCAATTCCAGCCAGAGAGTTTCTGGGCATTTGAGATCTCACCTGGGGTCTGGATTCAAATAGCCCTTAAGCTTCTGCTAAAAACACCAGCTGCAGCCCCTCTTACATCAGAGAAGCTGTATGGTGGACAGGTGGTGCAGAGGAACGAGTGTGCCTAAACCACCTCAGATGAGAAAGAGGAAGGTAGGCCATTGCTCCCCCTTCCCCGTGTATATACTGACTGGCGCAGTGCAGAACCTGGGGTCGGGATACAAATAGCGCAGACGCCACTGCTAAAACCACCAGCCACAGCTCCCTCTTACAGCAGAGACACTGTGGTTATCGCAGCAGTAGGTTGCCAGCCTCTCCCTACATGCCTAGTTGTGGTACATTAGTAGGGATGAATATAGCATACAGAGGGGACCTGGTAGATACAAAGTTACTTACAGGCCAGGTATACCACAGAACAAGTTATTAATTGGGCAGTGGTTGGTGGATTCAGAAGCTCCCCTGGTCAGCAGGTGCACTAGGTTACCGGCCCTATTAACCCAGCTGCTAGGAATCTGAAGTTGCTTCACGATGTTTAAAAGCTGACCTAACATTCAAGGATGGGCAGAGACCAAGCTACTGTGTGGCACAGTAGGGGTTCCCTTGTGACAGATCCTCCTTTTGGGGGTTGCTTGCTATAGTTAACTTTCATAAGCTCCAACCTCCCACTCCACCTTTACACTGTGGTTATATTATAGTGTAGGAGGTAAGAAGAAGCTTTTTTTTATTGGTTTGGGCTACAATCCACTCAGTGGCAGATCTAAAGGCGATTCACCATAGATCGCTTCCTACATCCTTTTAATTGAGGATTTTCTGTGCAAACCTATGCAAGAGCTACATAATTGCTTGTTTGAAGCCTGCAAATAGCTATTTACTCCCCCAGGCTAAATTGGTAACCACCTCTTCTAGAGGCTGTCTTAAATTGGTCTCTAGGGCTGGGCTCATTGAGACTTTAGTTGCTAATCAGCACCACCTGGGTTTGAGCTGGCTAGCATTTGCTCAGTCTATGGAGGTAAGGTAGGACAACAACCACTAATAGTAGGGTGTCCAACCATTTTAGGATTTGTTCCTTCACTGGTGGTGAGGTTTAGTATCTACAGCCCAGGCTATGCCTATGAAATAAATTGCCTGTTGGTTATTTCATAAAGGGATAGACCATGACTCCTCATTGGCTGCACACCAGTAGATCAGTAGTGAAAGTTTGTCCTTGCTGGGATGTTTTTGTGGCACAGCAGAAATACACATTGAGATTTGTGACATCTCTGCTTATAAGGGCTATATTGGTGTACATCAGAAATGTACTGCACTGAAGCGTGTTTGCTGTCCTTTATATACTAAAGGTACTGCTTTGTTTGGCTACAGATCAGAAAAATACAACAACAGTGAAGGTGGTCTGTACTTTCTGGTTTTGTGCTGCACAGCAGAAATGCACATCATTGACTGGTGACATCTCTGCTCATAATGGTTATATTGCTGCACATCTGACATACACAAGATTGAGGTCTGTCTGTGGGGCTTTGTGTCCTGTTTTACTGCCTTGTTGGTTACTTATCAGAAAGGCAGCAGTGAAGTCTGATGGTCCTGATTTGCATGGCGTTGTGCTGATTCAGACAGTGCTATTAACGGCAATGGCTGCCGAGTTTAAACATGCGATTTGACATGTTGAGTCGCATGACAAATCATTTCAATATGGATGTGCTATCTCTATTCATAGTGTTTTATTGTTGCACATCAGATATATACAGCATTAAGGTCTGTGAGGTTTTGTGTCCTGTATTACTGCCTTATCAGAAAGGCAGTAGTGAAAATTGATGGTTCGAATTTGTTGGGCTACATAGCAGAAATACAAATTGAACCCCTGCCAGGTGTAGTACATATACTGCCTTTGGTAATCCGTGTAGCACCACAAAGTGGTGTTGTGCTGATTTTAGCCATGCGATTTGACATGTTGAGTCGCAAAGCCAAATCGCTTCAATATGGATGTGCTATCTCTATTCAGAATTGTTATACTGTTGCACATCAGACATATACAAGATTGAAGGTTGTCTGTCCTTTATGTCTTGCATATACTGCCTTATTGGCTGCATATCAGAAAGGACACAGCAGTGAAGATTGCTTGTCTTTTTCTGATTTTGTTTTTGCTGCTCAGCTGAGACACATTGAGGATGGTGGCATCTCTGCTCAGTATTGGTATATTGCTACACATCAGACATACACAAAGATTGAATGTTTGTGTCCTGTATGTCCTATATTTACTGCCTTATCGTTTGTATATCAGGCACAGCAGTGAGCAGTGTTTCTCATTGATCTACCTTTCTGCATCTTAGGGATACACAGCAGGGGTTTGTTGGCTGCAATCCTCCAGGGGGTCACAGCATTGGGGACCCCTTACTTGTTCGACCTGAAAATTGCAATTTTTTTTTTCCCTGCGACCTGTGTAATCTTGAGGTCTGTGGATCCAGGAATCAGGGACTGCTGGTGTCGCACAGACACAAATGGTACCCATTGGAAGCCATAGTATATGACTTCTCATGCGTCTTGCAGTCCCAAGTCGCAGGTTGGGTCGCACGGGTGTGGGAACCCTAAACTTATCTGTCTCTTCTGGTTGAGGTTTTGCTACACAGCAGGAATACTCATCATGGCGTTATTGTTTTATTTTGCAGCAGACCAGAAAGATTGCAGCTGTAAAGGCTGTCTGTCTTTTTCCTCAGTGTCTGCTTTTATGTTGTTGCACAGCAGAAATACTCAAGATTGAAGCTTGTTGGTGCTTTCTGTTTCAGAAAAACACAATGCTACAGGTTGCTTGTGTCCTTTCTCAGTGTTGGTTCTATCTGAACTACACTACAGAAGTGCATGACAGAAAGGATTGTCTTGTGTTCCATATTTTACCCTGTGGCATAGCAGAAATGCACAACACGGGAGTTGGTGTTCATATTAATCTTATAACTGTATTTGGTGGTTTGTCAGAAATACACAACATAGGAGTTTGGGTCTGTCTTTATATTTATAGCCTTGTTTTGCTGTACATCAGTAAAACACAACAGTAAAGGGGGTTCCTGTCCTTTCTGTATTTATATATCAGTTATGACCTAGCTAGCTGCACTTCAGAAATACGCAGCATTTAGGGTTTGCTTGAGTCTTAGGCCTCTTTCACACTGAGGTCCCGTTCAGGCCCGCCTGTCAGTTTTTCAGGCGGACCTGAACGGGTGCTCCATAGAGCTCTATGGAGCGTCGGATGTCAGCGGTGACATGTCCGCTGACATCCGACCCGCTCCGATCCGAAAAAGTGTAACGGAGGAAAAAGCAATTTTTCAATCCGTCTGCGGATCGGATCGGGTGACGACGGGCACTGCGGTCCGTCGTCATCCGATCTCCCATAGGGGAGAGCGGCGCTGTGACAGGTCCGTCCCTGCGCAGTGTGCAGAGACGGAGCTGTCATCTCCCTGCTCAGCGGGGATCGGCGGAGTGATCCCCGCTGAGCAAACGGATATCCACGGGGCGGATCAGAACTGATCCGCCCCGTGTGAAAGGACCCTTAATGTTTTTACGTCTTGGCAGCACATCAGAAAACCAGACTGTGAGGACTGTTTGTCTACACTGAGGTTCAGATTTGGGTCTCTTCCCATATTTGATATATTGGTTTAGCTAGTCACACTTAGGCACACAACATTGTTGTCTATGCTTGTGTCCTTTCTGTCTAAATCTATTGTGCCGTGCCCACAATCTATGATCATTTTATTTGTGATATTAATAATACATGTATCACCTTTTTGTATTTCAGCCTTCTTTTCCATGGAGGGGCCAGGAGTTCGGGCTGCAGATGCCACATGTCAGAAAACCTCAACCCCTTACATTCAGGGATGCCAGAACCATTTCCTAGGGTTGAAGCCCTGTAGGGTTATGGGACACTGGAGAAAGGGGATAATGAATCGCCCTGTTTAGTAAAAACTTGGAGAGTTCTGTTCAGAGGAGTATTAGGGCCTGAGGATGAAGTATAAAGATGTATACCCGATCGAATAGGTTTCGGCTCGGTGCATGGCCTTCATTTCGCCCTTTTAGCAAAACTAGACGTAGCAATATGGGTAGACTACTCCTGCTAGGGACTTTAATCTCCTGAAGTAGGCCCTCAGGCGTAAGTAAGGACATAGATTGGGCATGCCTTAAACCCAGGGTTCAAGCTTCTGTTAATCTATTTCCCTTAAGTAGGCTTCCCTTTAGTCTTTTGCTGACATAAAGATAAAAAGGAACAAAAAAAAAAAAAAAAAAAAATTGTCTGTCGGGGGGGGCCCCCCCTTTTTTGCAGTTTTATTTCCCTCAACAGGGTAGTGTTAAGACAGGCCCTCTTATTGATTAATGTAGTGTCCTTGTCTTACACAGGTCTCTTATTTATCTTTTTAGTGGTTCTAAGTGGTTCTAAGTAGCACCTACAGGCACATGGTTGTTAGATGTGTGAGATAGGCAACATTGCTAACCTACAAGATTAACATGTTTTCTGATTCCATTTTTAAGAGCCCATTTCACCTAGATACTGCATCCGAAGCGGAAAAGGCAGGGACATCTGTGGAGCAGACCTGCAGATCAGCCGCATGATCCAGCTAAGATGCCTTCATCAAGCATATGAGCGTATGGAATGGAGGTAAAGCTCACTGCAGAACCAAGGTTCGCCAAGAGGGTCTTGCAGTGGCCCCACCCTAAGGTAGGCCTGAGGTACTTGTTTATCCTCTCAGGTGTGCTGTCCTGGAAGATGACTTGAGAAAGGTACCAGTTACTTACCGGTAACTGTCTTTCTGGGAAATCTTCCAGGACGGCAGGCCTACTTCACGCCCGTTGGAGGAGGGAAAATTCTAGAACACTAGAAGGTGAGTACCTATGAGGAATGATTTCCCTTGTGAACCTGGTTCAGGAGTTACTTCTCTACAAACTGAGGATCAAGGGGAAGGGTGGGGACTTAAAACAGTTGTCGATTGATTGTGTTTCCTGTAGGGAGGAGCCTCTCACCTCTCAGGTGTGCCGTCCTGGAAGATTTCCCAGAAAGACAGTTACTGGTAAGTAACTGGTACCTTTTATCATTTTGTTCCCACAAATAGATCTTTCTTTTGGTGCTATTTGATCACCTCTGGGATTTTTATTTTCTGCTAAACAAATAAAAAAAGACCTAAAATGTTGAAAAAATTTTTTTTTTGTTTCAGTTACAAAACTTTGTAAATAAGTACGTTTTGTCCTTCACTGATGGGCACTGATGGGCTGCAGTGATGGGCACTGATAGGCGGCACTGATATGCGACACAGGCACTGATAGGTGGCACGGATTGGCATGGATAGGCAGCACTGATAAGTGGCATTGTAGTGTAAAGTATTGTACGCATGGATGCCAATCAGTGCCAAACAATGCATGCCAATCAGTGATGCCCATTGTGGGCACTGATTGGCAACCATTGTGGGTACTGACTGGCATCCCTGGTGGTCTGGTGGCATCCCTGGTTGTCCAGTGTGGGCATCCTCAAGGGTGGGGGGGGGGCTGCGCTGATAATCGATCAGCACAGACCCCCCTGTCAGATGAGCAGCCAATCGGCTCTCCTCTACTCGCGTCTGACAGACGCGAGTGAGGAAAAGCCGAACGGCTCTCCCTATTTACACTGTGATCAGCCGTGATTGGACACGGCTGATCACATGGTAATGAGTCTCCGTCAGACTCTTTACCCAGATCGTAGTTGTGGTGTGTCAGACTGAGGACTGGGGACACGCAGTGGCTTAATATCCTGACCATATCATATGACGTCCGGTCAGGATATTGAAACCACTTTGCCGCCGTCATTCTGCTACAGTGCCTTGCGAAAGTAGTCGGCCCCCTTGAACTTTTCAACCTTTTGCCACATTTCAGGCTTCAAACATAAAGATATAACATTTAAATTTTTTGTGAAGAATCACCAACAAGTGGGACACAATTGTGAAGTGGAACGAAATCTATTGTATATTTTAAACTTTTTTAGCAAATAAAAAACTGAAAAGTGGTGCGTGCAAAATTATTCTGCCCCTTTACTTTCAGTGCAGCAAACTCACTCCAGAAGTTCAGCGAGGATCTCTGAAAGATCCAATGTTGTCCTAAATGACTGATGGTGATAAATAGAATCCACCTGTGTGTAATCAAGTCTGTATAAATGCACCTGCTCTGTGATAGTCTCAGGGTTCTGTTGAAAGCGCAGAGAGCATCATGAAGACCAAGGAACACACCAGGCAGGTCCGTAATACTGTTGTGGAGAAGTTTAAAGCCGGATTTGGATACAAAAAGATTTCCCAAGCTTTAAACATCCCAAGGAGCACTGTGCAAGCGATCATTTTGAAATGGAAGGAGTATCAGACCACTGCAAATCTACCAAGACCTGGCCGTCCCTCTAAACTTTCAGCTCAGACAAGGAGAAGACTGATCAGAGATGCAGCCAAGAGGCCCATGATCACTCTGGATGAACTGCAGAGAACTACAGCTGAGGTGGGAAGAGTCTGTCCATAGGACAACAATCAGTCGTACACTGCACAAATCTGGCCTTTACGGAAGAGTGGCAAGAAGAAAGCCATTTCTCAAAGATATCCATAAAAGGTCTTGTCTAAAGTTTGCCACAAGCCACCTGGGAGACACACCAAACGTGGAAGAAGGTGCTCTGGTCAGATGAAACCAAAATCGAACTTTTTGCCCACAATGCAAAACAATATGTTTGGCGTAAAAGCAACACAGTTCATCACCCTCAACACACCATCCCCACTGTCAAACATGGTGGTGGCAGCATCATGGTTTGGGCCTGCTTTTCTTCAGCAGGGACAGGGAAGATGGTTGCAGCCAAATACAGGACCATTCTGGATGAAAAAATGTTGGAGTCTGCAAAAGACCTGAAACTGGGACGGAGATTTATCTTCCAACAAGACAATGATCCCAAACATACAGCAAAATCTACAAAGGAATGGTTCACAAATAAATGTATCCAGGTGTTAGAATGGCCAAGTCAAAGTCCAGACCTGAATCCAATCGAGAATCTGTGGAAAGAGCTGAAAGCTGCTGTTCACAAACGCTCTCCATCCAACCTCACTGAGCTTGAGCTGTTTTGCAAGGAAGAATGGGCAAGAATTTCAGTCTCTCGATGTGCAAATCTGATAGAGACATACCCCAAGCGACTTGCAGCTGTAATCGCAGCAAAAGGTGGCTCTACAAAGTATTAACGCAAGGGGGCCGAATAATTTTGCACGCCCCACTTTTCATTTTTTTATTAGTTAAAAAAGTTTCAAAAATCCAATAGATTTCGTTCCACTTCACAATTGTGTCCCACTTGTTGGTGATTCTTCCCAAAAAATAAAATTTTTATATCTTTATGTTTGAAGCCTGAAATGTGGCAAAAGGTTGAAAAGTTCAAGGGGGCCGAATACTTTCGCAAGGCAGTGTATATAGCGGGCAGCAAGTGGTTAAAGATGTCTGGAACCACAGCTAGGACGATGCCACTCCAAAAAAATAAAAGAAAATGCTTCCTTGGTGTAGTACTTTTATAAAAAATCAATTTAATATAATAAGTAGGGCTGAAACAACTAATCGATTATGAAATGAATAGTTTACTATTTACATAATCGACTAATCAGCCAGTAACATAATAGAGTAAAAAAAATATATAATAATCACTAGTGTAAATATTACTTTCACAGTTCTACAGTAAAAAAAATGAACCTCTTACAGTAGTGATTATCTGCTTTTTTTTTTTTTTATATACTATACTATTCTATAAAAGGGCTAATTTTTATTTATTTTTTTAACCCCATTATGTTACTAAATGTCTTAGACCTGGTTCACACCTATGCGTTTTTTTGTGCTTTTTGTAGAAAAGCACTACAGTTCATTTACATGGTTTCTTATGGGACACGTTCACATCTCTGCTTTTTTCAGCCACTGTGTAATTGGAAAGGGTCAAGTGCTTTTTTTGGTTCAATGTACTTAAATGGAGAAGCTGCAGAAAAGTATTTAATGCATTTTTGCAGCAATTTGTGTTTTTTAAACTGCCCAAAAAAATATTGGGAATAAAAATGCAAAAACTCAAATCGCCACAAAATCACGTGCGCAAAAATCAAAACGCACTGCAGAAACAGATCAAAAGCAAACTGCATAGGTGTGTACCGAGTCATATGCTGGCCACACGGATCAATTTTCAAATGAGAATATTCAGACAAAAAATCTTTTTACATTTGTTGAATGAATGCTTGAAATTTTAACTTGTTTTTTAACATTCTATTTTTAACCACATAAGCCCCGGACCATTTTGCTGGCCAAACGCCAGACCACTTTTTGCGATTCGGCACTGCGGCGCTTTGACTGACAATTGTGTGGTCGTGCGACGTGGCTCCCAAACAAAACTTCCTTTTTTTTCCCCACAAATAGAGCTTTCTTTTGGTGGTATTTGATCACCTCTGCGGTTTTTATTTTTTGCGCTATAAACAAAAAAATGCGTAAATTTTGAAAAAAAACGCATTTTACTTTTTGCTATAATAAATATCCCCCAAAAATGTATAAAAAAACAAAACATTTTTTTCCCTCAGTTTAGTCCAATTCGTATTCTTCTACATATTTTTGATTAAAAAAAATCGCAATCAGCGATTATTGATTGGTTTGCGCAAAAGTTATAGCGTTTATAAAATAGGGGATAGTTTTTATGGCATTTTTATTATTATTTTTTTTTTTTACTAGTAATGGCGGCGATTAGCGATATTTTTTTTTTTTTATTGTGACTGCGACATTATGGCAGACACATTGGACATTTTTTGACACATTTTTGGGACCATTGTAATTCATACAGCAATCAGTGCTATGAAAATGCACTGATTCCTGTGTAAATGACACTGGCAGTGAAGGGGGTTAACCACTAGGTGGCAGTGTAGGAGTTAAGTGTGTCCTAGGGGGCGTGTTGCTAACTGTGGGGGGCGTGGCTGTGTTTTACACATCACTGATCTCTGCTCCAATCACAGGGAGCAGAGATCAGTGTCTTCTCTGTTGCTAGGCAGAACAGGGAGATGCTTGTTTACTTTAGCATCTCTCCATTCTTCCTCCCTGTGAGACGATCACGGGTATGCCCACGGCGATCGAGTCTGCAGGACCCGCGCTCGGACTCGCGGAGGTCCTGACCGGCGCGCACGCGATGGCACGGCAGCAAATTTAAAGGGACGTACCTGTACGCCCATTTGCCTGTCCGTGCCATTCTGCCGACATACATCGGCGTGCGCCGGTTGGGCAGTGGTTAAAATGAATGTAATTTCTGAACGAAAACCACATACACTGTCTGAAAAAGTTTTCTATTTCCAAATTTTCCCGTCACTGTGATTGAAAATGAACGTCGATTTGACCCCACTAACGATAAAAAAAAAAAAACTTTCTTAAAATGAATTTTTTTTTTTTTTGAAGGAAGACGTTGTTTTGTTTTTTAAATTCAAAAAAACAAAACAAAATTTGATCTCTGAGTCTGATATTTACTGTTTTAGTAGTCACGGATAGCTGGTAAGCAGGCTACTTACTCACTTGGCTGTGGAGTTGGATGCACATTCTTTGAAGGATCTTTCACAATTTCAATCTTTGCAATCTGCCACCGATATCTCACATGGATGGATGTTTGTTTTATTCTTTATTCATGTACTGACATTTTCACTGGGACTGCTTTAGTTTTCTTTTTATATATTTTTTCACTTGAAAATTTACCATACTGTTATTTTATTAGCGCTGCACTTGTTTTGTATATTTATATCTCTATTTTTACTTCTTGTATTGGACTTTTTGGTGCTGCCAGCTTAGTCTATTCACTATATTTCATATATAGCACACAAATCTTTTTATTTTTTAATTTTTTTTATATTTCTAGCACAGCGTTAGCCTTTCGGCTTCTTTTTTCTCATAATCACAAAACTGATATTCAGTCAAAGGGGTGTTCCATCAGAATTGGTGACCCATCAGATTAGGTAACGGAAGTGACGTTCCATCAGCTGCGCATGCGTTCCAACGCTACCAGGGTTGCTAATCTGACAGAACACCTGCAGTCAGAATGCAGCGGACATCTTACTACACCCAGCTACATCTTGAATTTAAGAGTAATTTTAGCAATAAAATGAGCGGATATAAATAAATATAGTATATTGACAGCTGTGATACTTTTGAATGTTTCATTTTGAAAACCTAAAGGTTTAGCGTGGTGTACCAACAACCTCCGCCACCTTCCTACTGCTGGCATCCAGCTTCTATCAAAAAATAACACAAAAACCGCATCACAGATGTCAATATATTATATTTACTTATTTAGACCTGCCTGCTTTATTGCTAAAATGACTCTGAAATTCAAGAGACGTAGCTGGGTGTAGCAAGATGTCCACTCTGCCTTCTTCTGACTACAGGTGTTCTATCAGATGAGAAAACCTGGTAGTGGTGGAACGTATGCACAGCTGATGGACCCTCACTTCCACAACCTAATCTGATGAGTCGCTAATTCTGACAGACCAGTCAGTAAATCCTTTTTGTTTTTACGTAAGACGGCTTACCTGTAGGCACAGTTAATATCTCCTAAACTTGCACTGTTTAGGAGTAGAGATGAGCTCGGCCAAGTTCGGGATCTTAGTCCCAACCCACGTGCCGGATCCCACCAGGAAGCCGATACTACACACCGCTCTTCAGAGGCAGGGAGACCTTTCCCGATCTGTGCAGCTGCAAACCGTAAAATGTCTCGCTGCATGGGATTAGCCGTGTGCAGTGTTGGCTTCCTGGCAAGATCGGTAATAACAATAATGGTAAGAAACGCACACCCCCTTCAAGTGTCCTATTTACTCCTCAGGAATCTTAACTCTCTCTCTCCTCAGTATCTAATAGTTGGAACTAATGCCATAAAATGCCGATCTCAAAAAAGCAGAAAGAAACAAAAGGCTCATCGCGCAACACTATCTGCACCAAACTGTGTATGTAAGCTCACAAGACACACTCACATATACCCAGCTTCAACCCAGCGTGTGTTAGCAGTCAGGCTCGTAGGCTCATAGCCTTGCTCCTCCTCACTTCACCTCTGTGTCGTTCTGAACACTGGGGTGATGTCACTGGCTCCTCCTACCGACGCGTTGCGTCGCAGGTCACGTGACTTTCTATGGAATCAAGTTGATTCCCTTGAGAAAGTCATGTGACCTGTGACGCAAGGAGAGCGAGATAAGATTCCTGAGTGAATAGGACACCTGAAGGGGGTGTGCGTTTCTTACCATTATTGTTTCCACCAATCGAAGCAAACTAATCGGCATGTAGATGTGGACTTTTTCTGCAGAGATTGGAAGCTGAGTATCTTTTTCTTTGTTTCTGAAGAAGTGTCCATATTCCATGCAACACATTGTAACAAACACATTTGATTTGTGATTATTTGTTTATGTATGCAGGATTGCAATTCACGCATTGCATATATATATTTATTTTATTTCTTTCACATTTATCTAGTTAAAGGAGAACAGCACTTATTTATTTCAAGGAGAACTGTGCATTTAATTAAGGTTGATAGTAGCGCACCAATTGTTCACATTTATCACTTTGTTTATAGTGTGAGAGAACTTTATTATTGGTTGCAGCTGTAATCATTTTAGATATCTTTTTTAAGTTATTTATCCAGAGTTTGTATCATATCAGCACTTTAGTATTTATCTATTTATTTGGGTAAAAGAAGCATGTTTGAATTCTTAGCACTTGATTATTGCCAGTGGCTATAGCCACGAGCAGTAATCGCTGTTCTCCTGGGATGGATTTCCCCATCGACACTGACTGTTGTTGCATGAAAAAATTGCATAATCTATGGCCTGCTTTAGTGTAGGTGTTAGGAGGGGGGAGGGGACTTTTTTAATATTAGTTAGGTTTAGCCTGGAATTCTACTTTAAGGTAAAAAATGTTTAGACTTTAGATCCACTAATATGTGTATTATTTTGAACCCTTACCACCCTTACATTGGTGGTCAGAATGAAACCCCCCTTTACATTGGGGGGTAAGTGTGATGAATCCCCCCATTACAGTGGTAGTCAGGTTGCTAAAAATGAAATGTAGAAAACATCCGCACTCACAAATTGTAATGTTAAACCATAATAAAACAGTTTCACATAATAAAAGGCAAAAAACAGCAGCCAGCATAAATATTGTTGATTGCAATAGGAATGGTATATAGTTCATATGCAGCGTTAGAAAAATGAGTGGTTAAAACCCAGGAAGATGAATGGTGGATAAAAGACAGAACCCTCGCACCAACTTCAACGTGTGAAGCCACACACCACCGCGCTTATATCAAATCCCCTTACCAGAGTTGATCATAGAGGGCTTCACTTAAATCGCACATCTCTAAGGCCCCTTTCACACTGGGGCGGTTTTCAGGCGTTACATCGCTAAAAATAGCGCCTGAAAAAAACCGACCCCTTTCACTCCAGTGTGAAAGCCAGAGGGCTTTCACACTGGAGCGGTGCGCTGGCAGGACGTTGAAAAAAGTCCTGCTAGCCGCATCTTTGGAGCGGTGCATTCACCGCTCCTACCCATTGAAATCAATGGGACAGCGCGGGAATACCGCCGGCAAAGCGGCAAAGTTTGCGGACGGTTTTAACCCTTTTTCGCCCGCTAGCGGTGGTTAAAACCACCCCGCTTGCGCCCGCAGAGCGCCGCTAAATCGACGGTAAAGGGCTGCTAAAAATAGCGGTGTTTTACCGCCGACAGCCGCACCGCCCCAGTGTGAAAGGGGCCTAATAATCAGCAAATGATCCAGCCGCTGAATCAGGCAACATGGTTACTTCTCCTTAGTTGCGGGGCTCCAATGATGGGTCTCCAACAGAGATATCCACATACCATAGGCTTGATCATAATCACAGAGTCAGATTGCTACTCTTATGCCCCGTACACACGATCGGAAATTCTGCCAGCAAAAGTCCGATGAGAGCTTTTGGAGGGAAAATGTGATCGTGTGTATGCTCCATTGGACTTTTGCTGGCGGAATTTCGGCCAGCAAAAGATTGAGAGCATGTTCTCAATTTTTTTTGTTTGGAAAAAGTTCCTATCCGAAAATCCATTCGTGTGTATGCAATTCCGACGCGCAAAAACTCACGCATGCTCAGATTCAAGTACGAGATGGAAGCGCTTGGTCTGGTAAAACTATCGTTCGTAATGGAGATGGCACGTTCGTCACGCTGAAATTTTTTAAATAGTTTAAAGCCGCGCATTCTCTTCTTTAGAATGCTAGAATTATGAAGTTGTTTTGCTGCTCATATTCACACAAAGTTCTCACAAACTTCTTTCTTTATTATTTCTTGTGATCTCATGAATAATATCAAAAAACAAAATCGTCACATCTCCATAATAATGTGTTTTTGTTTTTTGTTTTTTTGTTTTTTTTAGCAAGATCTGCACATTATTTTTATTTTTTTCTAGTGATCTCCATAATATTATTTCTAGTTTTGTGTGTCAAGTTACCACAATACCTTTATTATCTTGTATTTTTTTTAAACTCGAGGTTGGTGTTGGTGTCCCTTGTTAATTTGACCTTGTATTTTTGAAATGTACCTACCTACTCACAAACTGTCCTTTTTGAAGAAAAACACATAGCTAAGTATTTTCAGATAAAAAAAATCACCATTTATTCTGGCTCATAACATAATAAAGAGAAAGGCAATGCCGTAGAAACTGCTGGAGTTTGCAAAGCCTTTCTACCCCACGGCACACAGTAACTATTTGGAAAAAATAAATTGTTAGCTTGAGAAGTCCATCTAATGGGGAGCACAATCTGGTCTAGGACTCCCAGAGATCAGGAACAGTAGCAGATGGCATGTATATCCCCAGGCTGTGGTACTACAACAGCCTGCATCTTCTGTCAGACCAGACTGAACCCAAGCCATCACTTTCTTCTCTTCCCTGCAGCCTTCCCTCCATGCTTCCCTGCAGCCTTCCTTGGAGGCTATGGCTTTGGAGGTGGACTTGTGGCAGGAGGAGGAGGATGGACGAGCACAAATAAGTGCATGTTATCACTTATATGGCCACTCAACCCCTTCTGAATGGCTTTAAAAATACATTTCTCACACCTGAGGAGTTGGCCCTTCTCCATTTGCTGCAATTTAGCAGCTACATAACAGCCATACGCCTCTTCGGCATCTGGGGGGGCTTTTTAATGAGGCCCAGTGCTACCTCCTCCACGTTAATCCCCTTCCTGGGCCTTTTTGTTGTAAGGCAGAGGGGAGGCAACAGGGACTGGGTGAGGCTACAGGGCCCTGCCACCTCCTGGCTGACACTTACCTCTGCCTCCTCCTTGTTGACACATTCCAGAGCCTCGTCCTGGCTGAGGTCTTCCTGTGTATGAAAAAGGGACATACAGTGGTGTGAAAAAGTGTTTGCCCCCTTCCTCATTTCCTGTTCCTTTGCATGTTTGTCACACTTAAGTGTTTCGGAACATCAAACCAATTTAAACAATAGTCAAGGACAACACAAATAAACACAAAATGCAATTTGTAAATTAAGGTGTTTATTATTAAAGGTGAAAAAAAATCCAAACCATCATGGCCCTGTGTGAAAAAGTGATTGCCCCCTAAACCTAATAACTGGTTGGGCCACCCTTAGCAGCAACAACTGCAACCAAGCGTTTGCGATAACATGCAATGAGGCTTTTACAGCGTCCTGGAGGAATTTTGGCCCACTCATCTTTGCAGAATTGTCCTAATTCAGTTACATTAGAGGGTTTTCGAGCATGAACGGCCTTTTTAAGGTCATACCACAACATCTCAATAGGATTCAGGTCAGGACTTTGGCTAGGCCACTCCAAAGTCTTCATTTTGTTTTTCTTCAGCCATTCGGTGGTGGACTTGCTGGTGTGTTTAGGATCATTGTCCTGCTGCAGAACCCAAGTTCGTTTCAGCTTGAGTACACGAACAGATGGTCGGACATTCTCCTTCAGGATCTCTTGGTAGACAGCAGAATTCATAGTTCCTTTTATCATGGCAAGTCTTCCAGGTCCTGAAGCAGCAAAACAGCCCCAGACCATCACACTACCACCACCATATTTTACTGTTGGTATAATGTTCTTTTTATGAAATGCAGTGTTCCTTCTACGCCAGATATACTTGCGCACACACACCTTCCAAAGAGTTCCACTTTTGTCTCATCGGTCCACAGAATGTTGTCCCAAAAGTCTTGGGGATCATCAAGATGTGTTGTGGAGAAATTGAGACGAGCTTTGATGTTCTTTTTGCTCAGCAGTGGTTTTCTCCTTGTAACTCTGCCATGCAGGCCATTTTTGCCCAGTCTTTTCCTGATGGTGGAGGCATGAACGCTGACCTTAACTGAGGCAAGTGAGGCCTGCAGTTCCTTGGACGTTGTTGTGGGGTCTTTTGTGACCTCTTGGATGAGTCGTCGCTGCACTCTTGTTGTAATTTTGGGCGGCCGGCCACTCCTGGGAAGGTTCACCACTGTTCCATGTCTTCGCCATTTGTGGATAATGGCTCTCACTGTGGTTCGCTGGATTCCCAAAGCTTTGGAAATGGCTTTATAACTGTTGTAATGTGTGTATGTGTGTATATATATATATATATATATATATATATATATATATATTTCAGTTAGATTAAATTCAGTTAGATTTCAGTTGACTGAGTGACTTCTCCAAGCCACCTGCATTTTAACATATCAAAGGGACAGCTGAAGACCCTTTGATGTGTTAATCTTATGCAAGTCTACCTGGGTGTGTGAGGTACGGCCTGTTAAGCTAATTGAACATTTCAATGGATACATTGTTTTAACTTAAGGAAGTTGTAGGACCATAGAAAAAGTATTTATTGATGGTAATTAGATTGGAGAGAGGTATTCATGGGAAACATTTGGTTGACCTAGCAGAACCCCCCCCCCCCCCCCCCCCCCTTGTCAGACCAGTACTTGAGAGGACATTCAAGCTGGCATTCAGACAGTCTTGTCTGGGTGTGTGGTTATGAAGGCACAGGTCTAGGAAAAATATTCATGGTCGGATTATACTCTGTTGGTTTTTGTCATCTGTTACAAGACTTTGTTCTGTATTGGAAGTCAATAAAGTGCATCTCTCTGGAAGAATTGGGTTGCTGCGGAAGAATACTTATAATAACGAATTAATCATCTACCCGCCGCTATACTTTATATACTATATCACTACATTGGTGCCGTTCAAGTGACCAGAAGATCATTTTCAGGACTTAGTAACAGAAGTCGGTGGTGACAACAATCCTGTGAGGTGGACAGAAGTTTGATGGAGACCTGTGCTGTGACTCTAATGTCTGGTTGTGACATAAGAGAGTCTGATCTACAAAATTAAAGAAGTTTGGAACCCCAGAATTATTCTCTGGAGACTGGAAACAACAAGAAAAGGACTGTCGTGTACCATAAGACCTGAACTGGAGGCTGAAGGAGTAACTAATGCGGTGAGTAAAATATTTCCTTTTTTTTAATTATTAGTAATATAGTCAAAATGCTTACTCAGTGTGAAGCTAGTGTCAGTGATGATAAAGTTAACAGATGGGTATTAAAATGTATTAAGCGTCATGGCGGTCCTTATGAAATTCCAGAAAAATGTAAGCAGACGTGGACTGTGATGAAGGAATTTTTAGAGAAAAATATTTTTGATAGCAACATTTCAGAAAGTAAAAGGAAAGGTTGTATTGTGCAGGGCTTATTATCTTGCTGTTTAACCATGGAAAGTTCTTTGACGGGTAAGGTTGAGGAAATTACCCAGTTACAGAATGCAGTTGCTAATAGCAACAA
The DNA here is from genome assembly GCF_037356315.1 of Lithobates pipiens. Lineage (NCBI taxonomy): Eukaryota > Metazoa > Chordata > Amphibia > Anura > Ranidae > Lithobates > Lithobates pipiens. Next base: position 67,353,219 of record NW_027507789.1, on the reverse strand, counting down.
TGTTTGTGAGAGGTTACAAAACCAATCAGACACTGAGACAGTAAATTTAAAATTGCATGCAGTTACCATTGGAGGAGCTTTGCTTGAGAAATCTAAACGCTGTGATGAATTATCAGAGGAAAATGAGAGATTAAAATTAAGAGTTATGGAATTAGAGAAGAGATCTCAGGAATGCAGATATGCATCAAATCTTGGATTCAACAATCTGCAGCAAAATACAAACACAAACGTTCTATCAACTGATAGAGAACCTCATATTAAATCTGATAATTCGTTGCCAGCCGCACCCACTGTGACCTCCACAATTTATAACAATATTAATAATACAGGTGAAGTTCAGCTGGTAATGAAGCCTTTGAAACCAAAAGAATTAGATGCAATTCTTAAAGAAATAGGAATGATTCCCTGTCATGATTTGAACAGATTTTTAAAATGGTTTTGTGACTTGCAGAATGTCAGAGATGTGTACAGTCTAAACCCATCTGACTTAGAAAGAGTTTTGCAACATTCTATAGGAAGTGGTCTTTGGATGAGAATTAAACAGATCTGTATTCAGCCTGTGAGGACAAGGGACATATTACTGGAATTATTATGTGTTTTGTATGGTGTACGTTCTGATGTTACTATTCATGGGAAGATCCAACAAATGCAAAATGAATCTCCCTATGAATTGTCACATAGGATAGCAACTATTATGGAATTATTGGTCAGTAATAATCTTGCATTTGAGCATGGTGGTTTGATACATATGAATATGTTTCTAGATGCTTTGCATGAAGATATCAAACAAAATATCTTATTAGTTACACCAAATCCTCGTGATTTAAAAGACGTATTGTTAAGAGCAGACCATTTATGGAGAAGGACAAATGAGCAAGCTGTCAAAATTGATTTAGCCAAATTGTTTAGGACAAATACTGAACATAAAGATCAAAAGATAATATCTTATGATAATACCCAGGGAGGAGACTCCAGGTCAAATATAGGCGATATTAATTTGAAAAACAAAGCTGATCAAAATAATAAGAAAAGGTCCAAGACCTGGATACCATTTTCTCAGTTAAAACAGAAATATGACCACCTAAAGAGAGAGTACGATAAGATGAAAATAGAACATTACACATTATTGGAAAAGTTGAATAGATTCCCAGGTGTCATAAATGAAGGTGTACATTCTCCAGATCTGTTTTTGAATGCAAATGACACGTCTCTAGCAGTGGGGGTGAATTAGCTTCAAACTGTAAACGTGTAAATAGTACTTTGTTTTAACTTCAAATAATGTTTGAAGACCTTGCTAATGAGTTTTTTGTTGGAGAGTTTTTTGTCTTTCAGATATTGCCGATGATGCTCGTTTGCATGTGAATAGCAGAAGCACTAGAAGTATCTGAAATTGCTGGCTAGTGGGGGAGAAACGCTGAATTCATGGACTCTCTCAATATTCATCAAGCAATGGACTTTTTTTTGAACATTCTTTTCTTTTCAATGGACTTTTCTTCCTCAATGCCCTATTTTTTATTTTTATTTTTTCTCCCTTTTCCAGATATATTTTTTATTTTCATTATGTTTTATTTCTTGAACTTTATCTTAAAACCAGAGCGAAGCGTTTAAACCTAAAATAATTTTCATAACATCCGTACATATTATACATTGCATATTGATCAATATATTTGACATCTAAGGTGAGATGCTGCACAATGGCTTGGCATAGCATAAGTTATAGCATGTTGGGTGGTTTTCCTAAATTTATAAGAGGGGTGAGTGAAATTCATCACTCCAGTTATAATTTGAAACTTTGTTGAATCAGTTGTTTATAATATACTAAAGGCTATGACATATGGAGGAAAAATACCTTTCTACCTTTCATGGTGAGGAAGGATACTGGCAAGAATTTCCACTGCTGCTTCATCTGGATAGAAGATCTGATAAACACTGATGTCAAGCTGATTCTATGTGAACCATCATGTGGGGGTATATGGATATGTTGATATACCATTCAGGTGGAATTATGGACTGAATGATCCAAGTAACTGCTCTATCGAAGGCAATGAGTTGCCGGCCTACAGCAACTTACAAAATTGTGGCTGGCAATTAAAAAAAATTCAGGTACTTGACAGGTACACAACAGGTCATCGTTGCTCAAATAGGAAAGAGAAAGAAGCAGATGTGAATTGTAAAATGCTCAGATGGACTCATGAATGTCAAGTGCAAGTAAATATTTTGCAGCACAGAGTTTTTACTGCCATATCCAAACCTTTTGACCTTGAAACGGAGTGCTGGTACATTGATTATTACATTTATTATGAAGATGAAAGTAGAATATTTGTGTAGAAGCATCTTTAAAAATGAAAACCCTGAGCCTGGAGATGAGAGAATCCTGGACTTATGTGGATTGGAGCTCCCAGAGCATACCAAGTTTACTTTCAGTGAGATGGTGAGAGATGTGATGAAGTCAGACAGAAGAATGGACTGTGACATCAGCTCGTCTTTGCGCAATATTCAAGATCTTGATGTGATATAAAGCCTAACAACTATATGACCACGGATGTTTACCAAATCCTTTTCCAGTCATGGTCTAAAGTTATATTATCTAACAACTGTTTCATGGGGATATTTTAGAAGCTGGTGAAGAGAGATGTAACCAGTTTCATCTTCATATTTTATATGAGCCATTGTAAAGCATTCATTAACTTAAATCATGATGATATTTTTTGTTATTTGATTTATGGGTCAGTTCTAGTAGTTAGAACTGACCCAAGTGGGGGTATATGTTGTAATGTGTGTGTGTATATATATATATATATATATATATATATATATATATATATATATATATATATATATATATATATATAATTTCAGTTAGATTAAATTCAGTTAGATTTCAGTTGACTGAGTGACTTCTCCAAGCCACCTGCATTTTAACATATCAAAGGGACAGCTGAAGACCCTTTGATGTGTTAATCTTATGCAAGTCTACCTGGGTGTGTGAGGTACGGCCTGTTAAGCTAATTGAACATTTCAATGGATACATTGTTTTAACTTAAGGAAGTTGTAGGACCATAGAAAAAGTATTTATTGATGGTAATTAGATTGGAGAGAGGTATTCATGGGAAACATTTGGTTGACCTAGCAGAACCCCCCCCCCCCCCCCCTTGTCAGACCAGTACTTGAGAGGACATTCAAGCTGGCATTCAGACAGTCTTGTCTGGGTGTGTGGTTATGAAGGCACAGGTCTAGGAAAAATATTCATGGTCGGATTATACTCTGTTGGTTTTTGTCATCTGTTACAAGACTTTGTTCTGTATTGGAAGTCAATAAAGTGCATCTCTCTGGAAGAATTGGGTTGCTGCGGAAGAATACTTATAATAACGAATTAATCATCTACCCACGCTATACATATATTATATCACTACAATAACCCTTTCCAGACTGATAGATCTCAATTACTTTCTTTCTCAATTGTTCCTGAATTTCTTTGGGTCTCGGCATGATGTGTAGCTTTTAAGGATCTTCTGGTGGACCTTACTGTGTCAAGCAGCTCCTATTTAAGTGATGCCTTGATTGTGAACAGGTGTGGCAATAATACTTTTTCACACAGGGCCATGATGGTTTGGATTTTTTTTCACCTTTAATAATAAACACCTTCATTTACAAATTGCATTTTGTGTTTACTTGTGTTGTCCTTGACTATTGTTTAAATTGCTTTGATGTTCCGAAACACTTAAGTGTGACAAACATGCAAAGGAACAGGAAATGAGGAAGGGGGCAAACACTTTTTCACACCACTGTAGTCTTAGTTTTTGGTCCATCAATCCTGCACAATTTTCAACTCATGACTGTTGCAAATTGAATGTTAAGAAATAAAAAAAGACTATCATTCTGACCCCAGTATTTTTCATTCTTGTCACACTCATTATTGGCCCTTACTGTCTATTGATATGTCAAACGCTTTCTTTTAAATCATTAATTTATCAATAATATCTAGTTAACAACAATCGTTTTCAGATAAATATGACAATAAATATGTTTAAAAATACTATACCTGGCTCCAGCTGGGCTCCCCAACTTCTTCCATGATGGAAGGCCCAGGTTGGTCCTCGGAAGCCTCAGCTGGTGTTGAGGGAAGGGTGGATGGAAGTGTCAAAAGTGATTCCCGGGCTTCAATCTGGTCTTCCAGAAACCGCATCCTATTTTAGTACCACAGACTGCTTACATACACATCCTCTGCTGCTGCTCCTGATCTTATGGAAGCCTGGACCTTATTAAGCTCCTTCCTATATGTGTTTCTCAAGCTACCAATTTTCTTCTCCACAAACTCGATGTCTGCGTCGGGGGACCTACGTCTTCACAAATTCCAGCAGTTTCTCCAGCAATGCCTTCCTAGCTGGTTTATTGCACCATAAAGGGTTTTTAACCTCCCACAAATTTTGCATATCCCTGTATTTGTCGATGAACTGGCCCATGAATTCAGGTTCTTTGAATTGTTTAATACTTGCTGCAAGACAAAAACACTAATATCTGGCTAAACTCTCCAAATCTTATCCCAATATAGGCTTCAATCTCAAATCCGTATAGGCCACTGATGTACCAAAGTTAAAATGTTACCTTCGTTAGAACATTCGACCTCCTTCCTCAGCACACACGAATGCATGTACGACACACGCGTGTTAACCTTATATACACTGCGCAGGCATGAAACTCCACCCGCCCCTGACTTTCTTTCTATAATATTCCGGTCCCCGTCTCTTTTGACGCAGTGAGAGAGGAATATGGCAGAGACGCAGCAGGTACTGCTAATTGTAACAAGGAGGAGGAGAGTCTGGAAGCCGAAACGTCCCGATCCAGGAGGAGGTTTAAGGCCTCCAATATGTCCTTTGGTGAGATGGTGGAGATGGTCGACATATTGAAGAGAGCCAACTATGATGGCAAGCATGGACCGTAACCTAAACCCAAATGTGAGAAAGGCCAAAATCATGACTAAAGTTGTGAAGAGTCTGCGGCGGAATTTTGCTGTACAAAAATCCAAGGAGCAATTGAGGAAACACTGGCCAGACCTCAAATTAAGGGAGCAGGATCTGTACAGGAGGATCAAGAAAGTTCTTCTAAAAAGTAAGTACTTGTTGAGTGTTCCTATTATGATTATTACTTGCATGCTGCTCCATGTGCTTTTCTTTACTGTTGTACAGTTTAAAATTGTTACTTTACTGTTCGTGGGCACAGTAATCATTCGTAGGAAACATTGTTCGTTTGCCCAATTAAATACAATGTTTTGGGCAGATACAGGGTTAACTACATCTGGTCATGCTAATTTGTATTAAAAGAAGTTTAGGACATTGTTGTCTAGATGTCTTTGAAACTAGAATGTATTGCAAACTTGATTCAGTGTAATATAAGGAAAGGACACTCAGCAGCTGTTTACACATCTGGACTCAGGAGCACATTTTTTAGGGTGTCCCACACAGGTACTCCAGTGGATACTTGGGGTGTCTCCATGTGTAAAACTTGTCCAAAAAGGTAGGTATTCCAGCTTGGTTAAGGGAATTAATCATGTCTTCAGCTTGGAACTCTGCCCAGACAATTGTACACCACTTCCAAGCAATGTTTCACATTCATATTTCTGGCCACAAATATCTGTGTGCTAAGTATACCTTTTGTTTCATTCTCATAGGGGAGAAAGACTCGGGACGTCGGAGGAAAACAGGAACCCCATACTTACCAACTGTCCCCAATTTCACGGGACATTCCCAGTATTTAGACTCTCTTCCCAATTTTATTGTTTCCCGGAAAATGTCCAGAGAAATCAGTTTTTTCACAATTTTTCGCCGCCACTAGAGGTCCGCGGCTGGCGGAGACATTGTCATTTTTAAGAAGGCCAGGAACATGGCTGGGTGGGTGGCTACAATAGAAACTGAGCTCCTGTGTCACCACCCACCCTCCGCCCTGCTCTGCCCACTGCCTGCCCCACTCTGCCCCACCCCGCTGCCGGTCTGTTATGGAAAGGGGCGGGGGTTCTATTGTAACCACGCGGCCGGTGTCCTGCCGACAAAGGTCCCCCCCCGGTGGAGACACTATTTTGTACCCCCTTGGCCTCTGTTCTGTAATAGCTACGGAGACACCGCTACTGGGACATCTGATTTAAGGAGGGGCTCTGCTGGGGACATCTGATGTCAGGAGGGGCACCGCTGGGGACATCTGATGTAAGGGGGACTCCGCTGGGGGAATCTGATTCCGGTAATAGATGTATGCCTGCATATTTATAATACATGGTGTGTATTTTTATTTTAGGTGATGTGCAGGTTGTGGCAGAACAATCTACTCATTTCACCAATGACAGTGCACAACAGTTTATCTAGGACATAATGTGTTGTAGTCGGGATTTAGCCCTTTTAAAGAAAAAAACAAGGAGATTGAACAAAGACTGAAGAACATGATTGATGTACTAGAGAGAATCTAAATCCAAAAAAGATCAAATTTGTTTTTTAAATACATTTTTCTAATGTTTTAATACAGTTGTTAACCACTTGCCGTCCGCCGCACGCCGATGTACATCCCTGTTTTGGGAATGGATATCGTTATGGCAGTAGCTAGCTGCCATAACCCCAGTATCCCCATGTTCAGCCAGGCGGTTGGCTACAAGATAAAAGTGGTCTCTGCAGTGGATTTGCCACGAGCTCACTTTTATCGGTGGCGGGAGAGGGCCACCCCTTTCTCCACCACGATTCAGTGCCCTACGCCGCATACCGGAGCCGTCGGCGGAGGCGATCGCGTCTGTCTCCTTGCTAGGTCTGAAGACGAGTGAGGGGAAGATGACCCCCACCCGTCTCCATACCATAGCAGGGCGGAAGCAACTTCAAAACTTCACTTCCGCTCATACGTTTTAAAGGCACATTTGTTTTTTGGTTATTTTTTCAAAATGAGATCAGAGGTCTCTTTGAACCCAGATCTCATATTTAAGAGGTCCTGTCAAAGGCATGTGCGAGAATTGGTCACGCTGGAGTAACCAATGCTTGGTCCATGAACTCCTGTTCATGGACTGGGCTTGGGTCAAAGTAAGAAACCCAACACCAAGCCCCTGCACAGCACGAACTCTACGATGAGTATGTAAGCGCAACATGGCTTCAAAACGGTCGGCTGGTCAGAACAAACTAAACCGAACGCACTGAAGAACAGCAAGGCCTGTGAAGAGTGAGCTGAAAATCAGTAACGAGCAGATAAGAACGCACTGAAAAAAAAGATACCAACTGACTACACGCACTGAAAACTTGATACAAACCCACATGCACAAACTGAACAGCAGTAAAACAGTCTGAAAAGCGCGAATCGTCTGTCACCAAACTTCTACTAACACGAAATTGGCAGAAGGAGCCCAAAGGGTGGCGCACTGGTTATTGAACTTCTTTTCTAGTCCCGTCGTACGTGTTGTACGTCACTGCGTTCTTGATGGTAGGAATTTTTTGTGACCGTGTGTACGCAAGACAAGCTTGAGCGGAATTCCGTCGTAAATTCCATCAGAGCTTTTTTCGGTCAAAATTTGCGTGTACGCAGCATTACAGACAGCTAAAATAGTCATGCTGTTGGCTATGGCCCCAGAACTATGCAAACATGATCAGATGGGAGGTCAATCATTACAGCTCAAGGAACCCCTAGCAACCTCTGGAGGATCCATGGTGTTGGTTGCTATTTGTCTCTGGCAGCAGAATTACCTGTCTAACGTCAGCCTAACACCCCATACACACTATTAGATTTTCTGCAGATTTTTGTCTTCAGATTTACCAAAACCATATAATATGAGGTCAAACCTTAAGAGTTTCAATTTGTATGCAATCAGGCAGGCCCTTGCACTGCATGGTTTTGTTACATCTGAAGACAAAAATCTGCAGAAAATCTAATAGTGTGTATGGGGCTTTAATCAGTGACATAAGTGATTAATAGCAGCGGTTAATTGCTACTACAAAATCACCAGTATGACATGGCTCTAAAAGCCCAACTCCATGAAAATTAAACAAAAAAAACCTTGACGTAGGCCACCCCACTATCCTCCCTCCAACTGCAAGGGTTAATAAACCCCATATAGACAGTGAGCATAAACCCCATATATATTCTCACTGATGACTTGCAGAATATCCTAGGCCTCCACCAAGGTACTAACTATTTTGCTGTCCCCCATTGTGATATTGGCAGCAACATTTTGGCAATATTAGCCTTTCCCTATCCTCCGAGGAAGCTAGATAGTAAAATGCAGGCTAAAGGATAGACTACTCCCCTGTTCAGCAAGTAAATTGATGACTGGAAGAGGATTCAGGTCCAATCCTGAGTCAAATAAACTACATGATTCATTTTGTTTTGTTCAACCAGCGGGTAAATGAAGGAAACTAAATTGATCATCCAATGCTCCATAGAGGTCTATGGAGCGTCCGTTCAGGTCCGCCTAAAAAACTGACAGGCGGACCTGAACCTGAGTCTGTGTGAAAGAGGCCTAACAAGTGAATGTGACGGAAAAAAAATATATTTTATCAAAACTTTCCACATTCTAACATTCTTAAAAACAAAATAGTTGAAGTAGAAGCAACAATGTTGCAAAGGAAATTTTATTTCAAAGAAAGATACATTTCATCTCAACATTAAAATGATTTATTTGGGGAAGTTACAATTGTACCATTAGAATCAATGGCTAAAACTTGCATTGGACTATAATAGTGCCGATTTTCACTCCCAAAAAATGCTCTCTTCTGGACCACCGCACGCCGATATATGTCCTAACTTTGAAAAGGAATATCGTTGTTATGGCAGCAGCTAGCTTCCATAACCCTGGTATCCCCTTCTTCGGCCAGCGGCCCGGGTTCAGATAATGGTGGTCTCTGCGGCAGATTCGACACAAGATCACTTTTGTCAGGAGAGGGGCCCCCAGCTACGTTCTGGTGTCTTCCGCCACTTACCGGAGCCATTGGCAGCAGCGGAGGTGATCGAATCCTCTTCCTTGCTGGGTATGGTGACGAGTGAGGGGAAGATGGCCCACCCATCTCCATACCATTGAAGGGTAGAAGCCACTTCCGGCCTTTTTTTTTCTCTCTTTATAAATGACCAAATTTATTATTATTTTTTTTTATTGCACTATAGTGTAAATATGACCCCACAGCTCATATTTAAGAGGTTTTTTTTTCCATTTCAAGGGATGTTTACATTGCAAATACGGTGTGACAGAAAGTATTGCAACGACCGCCATTTTATTCTCTAGGGTGTTAGAAAAAAAAAGTATGTTTGGGTGTTCTAAGACATTTTCTAGCAAAAAAAATGTTTTTAACTTGTATACAACATATCGCAAAAAGAGGCTCAGTCCTTAAGTAGTTATCATAGCGCTCTGTAAAAAAAGACATTGGAGCTAAAATGAGAGCTATTTGCAGGTCTGAGCATGCTCAGTTGTGTTGGTACCTAGTTGTACAAAAACAAGGAATTTATCTCTTCTCAGACTCTTAAAAATATTTCATTGCAGAAATCACCTTTTCACACAGTTTAAAAGCAAATTATCCTTAAATAATATACCACATATTTCAGTACCATTTAGGCAATTATATCATGCTCTAAACATTATTTCCATGTGCACTACTCCAGGTTTTAGCAGAGTAAGGGTTTGGGTGCTATTTGGTTTCAGGGAATTATAGTAAATTTGATTTTGGGAGTATTTTATTTTTTATTTTTTTATTTTTTAGTGAATACAGAATTATTATTATTGTTATTATTATTTATGGTACTTGTATAGCGCTGTCAATTTACGCAGCACTTTACATATACATTGTACATTTTTTATTTTATTTCATATATCTGCAGTTACAAACATTAACAATATCACATTTCATCATTATCAATTCCTTTTGATTCTTTCATATTAATAAATGCACACCAAAAAAACAAGATTTCATTTCAGCCTGAAAAACAATGCCAAAAACTAACAACAATTTTTTTTATTTTTTTTAAAGAGGATGGAGACTGGAGGAAACGAAAAGAAAAGAAGCAAAAACTTCCTCCTCCCCCTTCCCCCTCCCTCCATTCTCCCCCTCAAGGAACAAGAGTTAAGATACCCACTTACCCTGACTGCAGCCTCCACTTTTCCTAGGTTCCATAGATCAAGGAATCCTGTCTATGCCCCTCTAAAGCCCCATACACACTATCAGATTATCTGCTGAGTTTTTCCTTCAGATTTACCAAAACCATGTAGTAGAAGGGCCTGCCTGATTGCATACACATTGAAACTCCTAAGGTTTGTCCTCATATTATATGGTTTTGGTAAATCTGAAGGAAAAACTCAGCAGATAATCTGATAGTGTGTATGGAGCTTTAGACATTATTCATTACCACCAAGAGTTAATTCTATGATATTTCTGAGGTGTTCCTCTATGCTTGTACATTAATTTCTCATATGGGAGTATTTGATTTATCGCTTTAAGCCATTGATCACTTGAGGGGGATATCTGTTGCATCCACCTAAGGACGATTTGCTTGCGTGCCATAAATAATGTTTCTTGTAGACAGGTCTTGGCATATCCAGTCACCCTCTGGCTCTCCATCAGTCCCAACAAGCAGACCTCTGGAGTAAATGAAATACATTCTCCCAGAACTTTTGACAATATATCCAAGACCTGTCTCCAATAATCTACTAATATGTCCGGACAGGACCACATTAAATGCTCAAAGTCGGCCTCTGGTAAACAACACCTTGAACATTCCGCATTCTCTGTTCGTCCCATTAAACTTAATTTATGGGGTGTCAGATAAGCTTGATGTATTATATATAACTGTATCAATCTATTATTACTTGCAGGCGACACTACCAAGTGTGATTTACATGCCTCCTTCCAAGTCTCATCTGTCATAGATGTACAAATCTTTTGCCACTTCCTCTTAATTTGGAGTGGGGCATCCCATGTCTTAACCTGCATTAAATATGTATATAATTTAGATACTAATCCCCTTGATCCCTGGGTTCTTAATATTCCAATTAGGGGGAATTTTGATTATTGATGATATTAATACTTTTACTACCGAATTGAGCACCTAGTGTATGCCTTAGCTGTAAAAATCTATAGAAATTCTTATCTGTTATGCATTTATACATTTGCTGCCAGTGCACCCCAAGGATTCCTACATACTTAAGGAGTCCACTATTCTAAGTGGGGAATCACAGCGGTCCTACCTCCTGACAAAGCGAAACACTATAGGGGCTATAAGGTTCCCCTCCAAACCTTGAACTATCTGGGATAGGTCGCCTTCAGTTTATCTGATTGGAGAAACTATAGAAACTGGCCATTTAAACTCAAGAGAATATGGTGTAATATCACCCCCTTTTTTGCTGCCTCACACTACAAAGTACCCGAAGCCCTCATGCTAACCGCAGGCTCTTTTATATATGAAAGTGTGGTGTCGAGGTGAAAAATATTTTCCTCTTGTTTCTCTTCTCCTTTCTGCATATTTCTCTTGGGGTGCACCCATGAAGAAATAAAATTGCTAAAGCTCCTGAAGACGCGTTGCCCAAAACACGAAACATGTAGAGCACCAGAATATATCTGAGATCTAGTTCTGTAATTGATACCTAGTCTAGTGTATTTCCTTTTTTATCTGAGAATATTAATGTACAACTTGTCACCCTTTGGGTATATATAGCTAATGTAAATGGATATGGATATTGTTTAGAATGTACTAACACAGACAGGATACAAAGTAGCACTTGATATGCTTTTACTCCTTTTTATTTTATTTTTTTTTATTTTTTTTATTTTTTTATTTTTTATTCTTTGTTTTATAAATAAATATTTTTGAATATATATTTTTTCCTTTTACAATATATTTAATTTTGCCTAAAAAGTCCAATAGAACCAACACTTTTCCTTGAGGTCTTTTGTGTGTAGGTTTTTTCTTCTCCCCCCCCCCCCCCCCTTCCCCTTTTCTTTGCATTTTTGAGTTTAAGTGGGGAATCTATCCTTTCCTCCAGTTTTAGTTCTTGATGCAGTAGCATAAGGAAAGACTTCTGCCAATTAATCTTAAGCCCTGAATACTGGCCAAAGGTGTCTATTATACTCATAGCTTTTATGAGGGTGTTCTGCATATCTCGCATATATAGTATAATATCATCCACATAAAGATCAATCTGTTCTATACTATCCCCCCCCAATTCTATCCCCTGTTATTATTCAGTCTGACGAAACCGTAAGGCCAGGGACTCTATTGTAATGGCAAATAAAAGGGGAGATAGTGGATACCCCTGCCTCATGCCCCTGAATAGATTTATTGATTGGGTCAGTATTCCATTAATCAATAATTTTGATCTCAGGTTTGCATATAACATTTTAACGCACTGTTTAAATCCATTGCCAAACCCAAACTTCCCCAGTGTTGCCTGCCAAAATCTTCATTCTACAGAGTCAAAGGTTTTGGCTGTATCAAGAGATGCCAGGCCCCCTGACTCTGGAATATATTCCCTCATTTGTGACACTAGTTGCGTTCTACGAATATTTATCAATGTTGATTTACCAGGTATAAACCCTGTCTGGTCTGTGTGGATTATAGATGTTATTACAGTGTTTAATCTTCTAGCCAGTATCCTGGCAAGGATTTTGTAATCATAGTTTAATAAGCATTTTGGCCTGTAAGAGGTGCATTCATGTGGGTCCTTGTCTGGTTTTAAGATTAATATTACCGTTGCCTCATACATTGAATATGGGAGTTTCCCCACCCCCTAACAAGGGCCTCTCGATATACCCTAGTTAAAATTGGGGCTATCTGATCTATATATCGACTGTACAATTCCAGGGGTATCCCATCTGGTCCTTGGGATTTACCAGTAGCCAACGATGAGATCACCTCCCTTCTCCCTCCAAGATCTCCCCATCCATAAATTTTGCATTTTCTCTTGTTATTTCTGGGTATACTACCTCCTCCAGGTACCCCTCTATATCCTCCCCAGTGCATGTTAATGAAGTAGCATACATCTTAACATAAAACTCATAAAAGCATTGCATGATTTCTTCTATTGTACTGGCCAGTATCCCTAGTTCATTTCGTAGCTTAGAGATAGCCGAGGTTGTTGTTTGCTGTTTGGCAATAAATGCCAGTAATCTGCTAGACCGGTTCCCTTGTTCAAAAAATGTTTGCCTCATAAAAAATTGTTTCCGTTTAGCCTTTATTTCTATTTGTCCCTTATATAACCTAAGGAGACTTTCCAACCTTGCATGATTTTCACTTGAGGGATTAGACACAAATTCATCTTCTGCTTATAAATATCGTTTAACTAACTACTTCCTCCTCTCCTTGTCTACTGGATCATTTGATATGGGATATGGTTGACTTCAGTGTCTCCCTCAGATATGCCTTAAGTGCATTCCATACTGTACTATCCATTGCATAGTTCTCATGTGCCTCAATAAAAAAAACATTTAACTGCTCTGGAATACAGTCACGAGTCCCAATCTGAGATAGCCAATATGGGTGCATTTTCCAGATTGGTTGACTCCCCTTAGTGCCGATACTTAACCCAAACATTAGTGGGAGTGATCAGAAATCCCCAGGGGGAGATAAGCAATCAAATGCGCCAATGGTTGTACTTTGTCATTCCCACATACCATGTCAATTTGAGATAGACACCCTCCACCTGGGTATGCCCACAAATAAATACTAGTCTGTGGGTTCCCAACTCTCCAAGTTAGACCATCCTACCTCACCAAGAAGACTTTTTAATGTATTCTCTCTACTCACCCGTTTTTTAGGTTTGCACCCCCATATCTATCTAAAGTTGAGTCCAGTATCATATTGTAGTCCCCCATACATATCAGGTATGCATCAGGGTATTGAGCCATAAACAGCACTGCATCCTTCACTATCTGCATACCCGTGTGCGGTGGATAATAGATTTCCATAAGTACAGATGGTAAAGCGTATAATATTCCATAGATAAACACATATCTACTATCAGGATCACATCTATAGCTAATACAGTCCCACGGCACCGATCGTGTGTATCAGCATAGACACTCCCCTTGAACGGATGTATGATATGATTAACCCAGGGCTTCTTCAAAATATTTTACATGGTCTTTTATTATATGCGTTTCCTGCAAACATACTATTTTTTCCTTGGTCTGTTGAATAATCGTAAATATCTGGCTTCTCTTAGTGGTTGCCCTCACAGTTTTAGCACTAATTAGCATAATTGGCGCCACAGCGCTATAGTAAATGACCCTCAGTATGTCATCATATGCCACAAAAGTTTTTAGTTAAATTTTAATCTCCTTCTTGTGTAGGTAAAGGAACATGATGTTACCAGCTCCTGCAGATTATCAGTACCTATGGGAAATAGTCTCAGGAAAAGTGCCTTCTGGATCCACTGTGAGGACCTATGGAAGGTAAAAATCGAAATGGGGTCCACCCAAAAAAAATATCTCAGTTGAGAAATGATTCTAGTTTGATGGAGAGAATAATGTTATGTGATGTTTCCAGATTCATCTTTAACCACTTGCTTACTGGGCACTTAAACCCCCCTCAGTCCCAGACCAATTTTCAGCTTTCAGCGCTGATGCACTTTGAATGACAATTGCGCGGGCATACAACACTGTACCCAAATGAAATTTTTATCATTTTTTTTCCCACAAATGGAGCTTTCTTTTGGTGGTATTTAGTTACAGCTCGGAGTTTTATTTTTTGCTAAACAAACAAAAAAAGATGCAAAAAAATAAAAAAATAAAAATCATGTTTTAATAGTTTGTTATAAAATTTTGTAAACGGGTCATTTTTCTCCTTCATTGAAGTGCGCTGATTAGGCGGCACTGATGGCTGCATTGGTGGGCACTGATGGCTGCATTGGTGGGCACTGATGGCTGCATTGGTGGGCATTGGTGGGCACTGATGGGCTGCACTGGTGGGCACTGATAGGCATAGTTAAGGCGGCACTAATAGGCACAGATAAGGCGGCAAAGATGGGCACAGATAAGATGGCATGGATGGGTGGCACGGATAAGTGGCACGGATGGGTGGCACGGATGGGCACTGATAGGTACCACTGATAGATGGGACTGATGGGCACTGATAGGTGGCTCTGATAGGTGGCACTGCTGGGCACTGATGGGCGGCACTGGGTCGCAGCACCTTTGAGGCAGATTGTGGGCACTGTGGGTGGCACTGTTGGTGGCACTGCTGGATGGCACTGTGGGTGGCACTGTAGGTGGCACTGTGGGCACTGATGGGGGGCACTTACTTTTATTCAGGATGGCACGGCGGTGGGCAGGTGGGCACTGGCAGGGGGCAGGTGGTCAGCTGTATTGCTGGCCGTGATCGGGACTGATGTCCCGATCACGGCCGCCGGTGATCGGCTTTTTTTTTCTCTCCTCGCGCTGTCAGCGCGAGGAGGAATAATAGCCGATTACCGGCTCCGTTCTATCACATGATCAGCTGTCATTGGCTGACAGCTGATCACGTGATAAGGGGTCGGGATCGACCCCTTGCACGGATCGGTGATCAGGCGAGTCTCACGGACTCGCCGATCACAGAGCGCGCCGCGCGCGCCCCTCAGGGGGCGCGCAGGCCGCTCGTATCCGGGACGACGTCAATAGACGTAGTCCCGGAAATGTAGGTCCGCGCTGATGCCGTCATTTGGCAATAGCGCGGATCTGTAGTGGTTAAGGCAGGTGTCTGTGGTATAGACTCTCCTGAACCTAAATTCAGCCAACATTTATATGAGTCCTAGGAGAAAGAGCAGTTTATTTTAAAACCCCAATTTGAGACATTGTTTTTTTATTTTTTATTAAAACGTCACCTTCAGCATAAAGCTGCCCTCTGCAGTAGCTCTGTTCAGTCACAAGATGTTCTTGGTCTTCTGGGTTGAATGACACACTGGGGGAGACTTACTAAAACGGGAGAGTGCAAAATCAGGTGCAGCTCTGCATAGCAACCAATCAGCTTCCAGGTTTTATTGTCAAAGCTTAAAGCGTAATTCCACCTTTGTCAAGAAAAAAACATTCCCCTCTGGGTGATCAATGTACATTGCATGGAAGTAAAAACTTTGTTGCAGATTCCTTTTGTTATTCTGAAGAAACCCATTTGTGTTTCTTTGTGCCTCTGTTCTGAGTAGATCTAATGGGAGTGGTTTCATAATTAACTGTCAGGTGTGGAGCTACAGGGCACTAATGAGGAAATCTGCTCGGCCTGCATCCATTTAGATGGGTTCCTATTAAAAATAGCTCTCAAAAAAGGCAATTTTTGTTGTAAGGGATGCCTGAAATCTGACTTAGGCAGACTTCTAGCAAAATTAGTGAGCCAATTACACAAACAGGACATTATGTTTCTGGGGAGTGGTCAGTACAGTAGTCAGTAGTCTGTGTACAGAAAATTCCAGGTAGCCATATTGCAATGCATTCTCAGAAAATTAAATTTTACAATTTTTAATAACATTCAGTTACAAAATTATTAGTGTTGCAATCGTATGCGCTTCTTCTTTTTTTCCCCCACAAAAGTGGCGTTACCCTTTAACTTAACAAGCTGAGGTTAAAAGCTCATTGGCTATCATGCACAGCTGCACCAGATTCTGAGTACTGAGTGTGGTGGAGATTTTGAAATATAATATTTATAGCAAGGAGCTATATATATATATATATATATATATATATATATATATATATATATATATATATATATATATATATATATATATATATATATATATATATATATATATATATATATAATATTATAGTGTGTGTAGTGTATATATGTGTGTGTGTGTGTGTATGTATATATGTGTGTGTGTGTATATATATATATATATATTTTACTAGAATATTTACTATTCTTGGTATCTCAAACACACAAACCTGTTGGTCTGCTGTCTGCATAGTAACTAAGTTACCCTATTGTTCATAGAGATGGCCATTTCAGATATAGTGCCTCTTCCTGTGCCACAAGTCCTTGAAATGCTAATTTATGTTGTATCAAAGAGGGCTGATGGTTGTAAATCAAGAGATCATTTTTTTTTTTTTTTTAACCCCTTCCCGCCGAGCGTACGCAGATGTGCGTACTCGGCTTCCGGGGGGTATACCGGGATGATGCCCGCACCTGCAGGCATCATCCCGGTACCGTTTTTTTTCAGCAGGCGATTGGCTATCCAGCCATAACAACCGATGCGGCTAAAAGCCGCTCGGCTGTTATGCCGGAGGAGCGGGAGGGGACGTCCCCCCCCCTCCCGCCGCTGTTACCATCCATGTCCGATGCCTCCGGCTGCTGGAGAGGAACTGGAACGAAGCCGATTATCTCCTCATAGTAAACACGGAAGCGACGTCATGACGTCACTTCCCGTTTACTCGGCTGCCAATGGTGCCGGTTTAAAAAAAATATCCGGTATTTAGAATCGCCGTTTTCAGCGATCTGAATACATTGAAGTGTAAAGGAGGGGTGGGGGGTCTTTTAGACCCCCGATCCCTCCATAAAGAGTACCTGTCACCACCTATTACTGTCACAAGGGATGTTTACATTCCTTGTGACAGCAATAAAAGTGATCAAATGTTTATTTATTTTTTTAAAACAATTTAGTCATTTTAAAAAAAATTAAAAAAACATTTTTAAAGTGCCCGCAGTCCCCGCGAGCTCGCGAAGCAAAGAAAACGCATACGGAAGTCGCACCCGCGTATGTAAACGGTGTTCAAATCACACATGTGAGGTATCGCCGCAATCGTAAGAGCGAGAGCAATAGTTCTAGCACTAGACCTCCTCTGTAACGCTAACCTGGTAACCGTCAATTTTTTTTAAATGTGTCGCCTATTGAGATTTTTTAGGTACCGTACTTTGTCGTCAATCCACAAGTGCGTGCAATTATAAAGTGTGACATGTTTGGTATCTATTTACTCGGCGTAACATTATCTTTCACATTATGCAAAAAAAAGGATAATTTTACTGTTTTTTTTTTTTTTAATTCATGAAAGTGTCCCTTTTCCCAAAAAGTTGCGTTTAAAACACCGCTGCGCAAATACCGTGTGATATAAAATATTGCAACAATCGCTGTTTTATTCTCTAGAGTCTCTGCTAAAAAAAAAAAAATTATATATATATATATATATATATATATATATATATATGTATATGTATAATGTTTGGGGGTTCCAAGTAATTTTCTAGCAAAAAATATGGATTTTAACTTGTAAACACCAAATGCCAAAAATAGGCTTAGTCATGAAAGGGTTAACTTTATTTCTTTATTAAGATACTTATTTTGTTTACAAAATACATCAAAATTGAACATCCCCTCAGTCCCGTCCCGTCCCCCCCCCTTCCCATTACCTTATCAGATAAAAAATATAAAAAAGGATGATTCATATCTTGGGTGACCTAAGAGAGGATTGGTATCATGAGGGCCATCCTGGCTGATGTTCCATATAATCTAGATTCCCACTCTATCAATCTTCCCTCCCATCCCCATTCTCGCACCCTCTTCATTTGTCCTCTTATTTTAATTCTTATTGGGTCACTTTTCATCGTTAAAATATTTATTTTTTACTCTATTATTATTCACATATCAATCCCTCTGGCATTCCAACAAAGGTTTCCACATCTTGTCATATTTCTTTAAAGTCCCTTGTTTTATATATAACGCTTTCTCTTTAAGAATTACCACATTCATGCTATTTATCCATTCTCTACCAGACGGAGGCGACACCGACAACCATCTTAGGGCAATCAATTTCCTTGCCTGAAATGGGCATCTCAGGACCGCCGTCTGGCTGCTTCCCGGGTTTCCAACTCCCTCAACTAATCCCAGGAGACAATACTTCGCCTCCATCCTGGTGGAGGTTCCAAAAACCCGATCAATGGTTCCTGTCACCTCCGTCCAGTAGCGGATCAACTTCGGGCATCTCCAAAACATATGAATCATGTCTCCCTCCATGTCCCCGCACCGGGGGCAGCTTGCATCCGGCCGTCGGCCAAATTGAAAAAGTTTACGAGGAGTATAATAGGTTCTATATAATAAGAACAGATGTGACATCCTCTGAGAGGGAGAGAGTGATACCAACGGAGCCAGGAATTCGATTCCATTGTAATTCGGAGATATCTCCCACATCTTTTTCCCACTTCCTCTTATACATAGGGGTCTCTATCCCTCCTATTCTCCCCTTGTTTATATGTGGGTATATTTTCGAAATTTAAACCTTTTCCTGTTTCTGCTTTAATTATTTTTTGAAGAACTGGGATTGCGCTCCATTCTAAGGTCCTCCCTCTAAACTGCTCCTCCAGTGCGTGCCTGACCTACAATCACTTATAGAAGGATTTATTTGGTAGAGCAAAATAATCTCTCAGTTCCTGAAAGGTTTTCAGGGCACCATCTTGGTATAGCTGAGCATTAAATTTTATTCCACATCTCTCCAATTCTCTTACTGTCCCCATCTTCTATAGTTCTCCCATAAGGGGGTATACTCATTAAATCCTCTGTATTTTAATATGACCTTCGCTGTGTCCCACACTCTCGTCATTAAACTCAAAGTAGGGCATCCTAATAGGAAGGATCCTGCCTCCAGAGCTTCCACTATTGAGTCATGTGGTGTATTTTGTAGGAGCATTTTTCTCCCTACCTCTCCCCCTTCTAAATTACACCCCCCCCCCCCCCCATATACTGGAGTTGTGACGCGAGGAAGTAGCTAAAGGGATGTGGGAGTGCTACTCCTCCTTCCTGTTTTTGTTACTGCAGAGTACTCAATCAAATTCTTGCTGACCCACCCTTCCAAATCTGTTCCCTGAACACCATATCTATCTTTTGAAACCACATTTTATATAACCAAATTGGGGAGTAATGCAGTACATAGAGAAGCTGCGGCATCCATATCATTTTGATTAAATTACAGTGACCTGCTCTAGTGATATTGTCACTGGGGAATGGTCCGGCAGACCCCTTGGTCTGTAGTTCACATTCTTTATGATAGACATCATTTCGTCATTTCCCAGCACTAGGTCAATCCTGGAGAGTGTCGAATGTGTTCTGGAGAAGCACGAGTATGGTTGGGCCTCCGGGTTCCGTATTCTCCAGATGTCCCACAATCCTGTCTCCCCTAAAAAAATCGGGGAGCCGGCTATCTGTGACACCACCCGTTAGTGTCCCTGGGGGGAACCTATCTAGTCTCCGGTGCATTACCATATTGAAGTCCCACGTTACTATCACCGGCAATCTCGGCTTATCCACAACAAACTTGGCAAGCTCACAAAGGATCTAAACGTTAAAGGGTGGAGGGAGGTCCACATTTGCCAATACACAGACTCTGTTCTCAATCTTACAAAATAAAAAAAAATAATTTCCCATATTCATCCACCTTAGCCTGCATACAAGAGAAAGTCACCCCTGATCTAACAAATATACTCACTCCCCTAGAATAGGAGGTGTGTACTGAATGGAACTGTGTGCTGTAGTTCCTCCATCTCAATTGGGGAATAGAGATTTTAGTAAGATGTGTCTCCTGCAAACAGAGGATAGCCACCTCGTATGTCTTTGCAATCAGGAGGACTGCTGCTTTTTTCTCTGTATCTCCCATTCCCCCGGACATTCCATGAGCACAAAATTAATTTTTTAACCTGGGTGTGCATAACCATCATAGTTTAATTTTTTAGTGAATCTAACCAGTGCCTTTTCAAATGTATATGGTTTTCTCGTATCATTTTTTGTGACTCCATAGTGTCTTCTCATACCTGTGATTTAAATCGAACAAACTTTTGTGACAGACCCACCACTCATTCCATCCCATACATCCGTACATCCTCTCAATCCTATAATTGTTTTCACACAGTCTTTTGTGCCAAGCAACCCACTTGTTCCATCTCATACACCCATGCATACCATTCACCTGCCCACTGGGCCTATTTTGGGGCTTCCTAATGTGACCTTTACATTCATCAATTTAAGTGTTATCAACTTTAAACTTGTATTCTCGCACTCTTCCCTCCCTATCCCACCCCCCCCTCAGAAAACCATACAACCCACATTTAATAAAATAAACAAACAAGACAAGACAAGACAAACATAACAAAACAGACAACACAAATAGAGAGAACTCTTCGTTCCAACACCCTCCTCTCTGCCTAAATTATTTAACAGTGTGTCTTAAACAAAATCATATTGCTAATAAAAGTCCAGGGCAATATAGTCAGATTGGTCTACAGTCTCCCACTATAGGTTACTATCCAGTTCTCCACTCCCTCCGGGGTATCGAAAAACACAGTCCCCCCCCCCCCCCCCCCGGGGTGTTTATACGAAGTCTTGGCGGGTATAGCAGTGCATAGTTCAATTTTAATCGTTGCAATTTGCGTTTGACTTCTCCAAACTTAGCCCTTCTTTTTTGCAGATCAGGTGAGAAATCTGGGTACATAGAGATCCTATTGCCATTGTGAAGAATATTACCCATTTCTCTGGCTTTATTTAATATAGTTACTTTATCTTTATAGTAAAGCAGTTTTACCAATAAGGGTCTAGGAGGGGCTCCTGATTGGGGAGGTCTAGAAGGGGTCCTATGGGCTCTTTCCAGTGCGAAAAAGGGTGAGAAGGACTGTTCTCCAAATAAGTCTTTAAACCATTTTTCCAAAAATGTGGTGGGATCTGTACCTTCACTACGTTCTGGGAGTCCCACTATCCTCAAGTTCTTCCTTCGCATCCTGTTCTCCATTTCATCGATCTTTATCTGGTAGTTAGCCATTTGTTCCCTTATAGTCCTCATCTCCCGTTTAAGAGGGTTCATGTCGTCCTCTAATAGGCTGACCCTCCCCTAGAGGGTGGTAGTCCTTTCGCATACTTTTTGCATGTCGTGCCTAACGCGGGACATGTCTTCCTGAATAGTTTGAAGCTGGGTAGACATTTCATTTATGGAAGTTTTACAAGAGTTTATTGCGTTCAGTACTTCCCTCAATGATGGTTCTGCTTCCCCCAAAGCTGCCATTTTAGTTGGTGATAATGACCGCTTTTGAGCATCCTCCATCCTCTCCCCCAAAGGGTTTCCTGCAGGGGGATGCACTGCCTTCACAGGAGTTACCTGTCCATGTCCCTGACTCTTTCTTGTGATGGGAGCAGGGGCCCCGGTCTGTGGTTTGGACAACATGCTAAATTCTTGACTGTTGTTTTTAGGGGAGCTCTGCTCAGAAAGTTGACCTTGTGCGTGCGCAAATTTCCCCAGTTTAGCTGCTGCTGCCTGGCTTACTTTTGTGGTGCGCTGCAATGGCATAATGGCATATAGTTTGGTGGTTTAATTCCCGAAAAATATTTATCTCAATCCCCCTTTTTCCCCTCCTCCGCTGTCCCCTAAAGCCTGCCACCTTAATAACATAATACGCTGGACCAGTAGACAAAAAATAAATACATTTCCAAGGTGGAGAGGGGAGAAAAGTGATCCACCACAGTTCAAGAGGATTACTCTTCACAGTCCAGTTTCCAAAATCTATGCCAGGAGATAGTGGGGAGAGGAGTAAAATGGCTCTTTTCTCAACATGCGTTTTGTTAGATGTACTGAGAATAGGATGGAAATGATATCCAATAAGTCCGCTAAGTCCAGGGTAATAGAGGGAGACAATGCTCACATGTTGGATTTACTAGGTTTTGTATATTTAACCTGTGGCGTATATATGGCAAAATTGGTAATAGGAAATACAGCTGAGGGGTTACCTCCAAAAAGTCTCAAGTTTAAGCGTTGGATATGAAACACCAGTAATGCAATGTGCTACCTGTACACCAAGAGAACAGACTGGATCAGATTTTGGTGCTATATATTGTTAGCTTATCATCCCTTTTAAAGAGGGATTCCACCTACAAAAAAAATATTAAAAGCCAGCAGCTATAAATACTACAGCTGCTGACTTTTAATAAATGGACACTCACCTGTCCCGGGTTCCAGCGATGCCGGGAGCCGAGGCCGATCGATCGCTCGGCTCTCGGCTGCTGCCGCCACCATTCTAGGTGAAGGGAATCAGGAAGTGAAGCGAACCGGCTTCACTTCCCGGTTCCCTACTGCGCATGCGCGAGTCGAGCAGCGCAATAGGAATTGTCCACGCTGTCTGAGACCCATGTGTGTCCCAGCAGACAGCGTGGCAGGACAGGAAATGGCGTAGACTCCCACGGGAGTCTATGCCCGGAAGTGGGTGCAAATACCTGTCTTTGACAGGTATCTCCACCCCCCTGAAAGGTGCCAATTGTGACACCGGAGGGGGGAGGGTTCCGATCAGCGGAAGTTCCACTTTAGACTGGAACCCCACTTTAAAGCTACCATCTGCATCCGCTTGTCTTCCACTTTGGCTCAGATCCAATTTGCATGGCTGATAAGCAGGAGATAGTGGTAGTCTCATCCAGTGCTGCAAGGGTTAAGTCTCTGCTCTCTGAATACATTTAAACTGCAGTTAGATCTGTCCCATCATCCAGCTCCTTATCACACACTGTTTCTTGGGGATATCACACTCAATAATAAAGGTTTGTTCCCTTAGTGCCCATTCACACTACCGCGACTTGTCAGGCGACTTAGCCGCCTGACAAGTCGCGCTCCGTTCTGTACTATGGAACCGTTCTAATAGGAGCGAAAAAGGTTCCTGTACTATTTTTGGGGCGACTTCAGGTGACTTGCATTGACTTCTATACAGAAGTCATTTTGCAAGTCGCCGCTGAAGTCGTGTGCAGGTCGCGTCTGTGAGTCGCGCTGCAAGTCGCGTCACCCCTGTGTGAACGGGCACTTAGTGTGTCAGCAGCTCAGCGCTGTTAGAATATCAATGATAAACACAGTCCAGGCAGACAGTGTGCAAGAAAAAAAAAAAGGGAAAAAAGTCAGAGAAAGCAGCAGAGTGGAGGAGGAAAAAAAAAATAGATTTTTCACCTTCATCCAGCGCACACGGGTTGATCCTCAGAGACCCGGATCGTTGCTCTTGGCTGTTTATCTGACATACATGCTGTGATTGCTGGAACTAGTAGTACTCTGACCTGCAAGGGAGGAAGGGATCTCTCATCATCAGCACAGCTTGTCCAGGCGGGTGGGATTGTGTTGGAGAGAGGAGCATTTAGGAGATATTTAGCACAGCCTAATGCCTCTCACACATCCCCTGCTGGCTTCCATATGCCCATCAGCCTCTCAGGTGTCTCAGGTGTGTGGGGCAGAGGGAGGAAGAGCCGTCCTCTCACATCCACCTCCGGTCACACCCCATCATCCCTAAATCAAGAGATAATTAAACAGGTCTTATGTCGGAACTGGCGAAGTCTGAGATCAAAGGAAGTTGCTCATAAAGGCATCGGAAGTTTGATGCTTAACTGGGCTTGAAATTATAACCAATCAGAATTGGAGGCAACTTTGAACCAATGAGGTGACCCTGAGTTCTGATTGGTAGGCATGAGGTTTTCTAACCACATAAATCTAGTCCCTAGAGATGCTAAAGGGCGCTCTCTCAAACGCTCATGGACTGGACACGCAAGATCCCTGTGTAATGTATTTTCCTTATTTCTCTTCATCCTGCTGTGCCCCCCCTTTTGCAAAAATGGTAACGTAGGGAAAAACTAGATACTGTGTCTGTATTATTATGTCTCTTTTCTTTTTTTTTTCTGTAACCCTGTCTACCATAGGACTTTGCCTTAATCAATATTTGGTAACATCGTTGTTTTTAAGGTTTTATCCTCCACATCATATGGGGTACTCTCTAACGTTTCTTTTCCGTACTATAGTATGTTTAAATAAATTGGATTGTTATCCTTTTCGCACAGGTGTCATTCGTTCTTAATTTCATGGTTTGATTCATATAGATAGAAGGTTTTTAATCACTTATTTTATGTATATAAGTGAGCTAGGCAAATTAGCCATAACATGAGTACACTCAGAGCCGGTTCACACAGCGGGCGATGCGAGGCGACACGACTCGCCTCGCCTCGCTCTCGCAAGTCGCCCCCGTTCTGTACAATGGAACCGTTCTGAGAGGAGTGACTCGAGTCGCTCCGACTCAGAAAAAAGGTTCCTGTACTACTTTTGGGCGACCTTGGGGCGACTTGCATTGACTTCTATACAGAAGTCATTTGCAAGTCGCCGCTGAGGCCGCGGCAGGTCGCGGCGAGGCAAGTCGGAGTCGCCTCGCCTCGCCTGCTGTGTGAACCGGCCCTCACTCAAAGTATTTTGATGTAGAGTGACACTGCGGTCATCATGTCAGTGCTGCTCTCAGGATCATCCAGGACTGCTAGAAGACTGATAGGAAATCAGAAAAAGGCAGAAAACACTGCAGAAAGGGAGGAGAAAAATTAGGCATAGATCCCACAGTTTGGCTTTTAAAGGGGCGTTCCGCCGCAATTTATTATTATTTTTTTAAAAGTCAGCAGCTAAAACCACTGCAGCTGTAGACTTTTAATAAGGACACTTACCTGTCCAGTGAGCCCACGATGTCGGCCGCCCGAGGCCGATCCATCCATCGGATCTGCTGCTGGCACCTCCATCTTAACGCAAGGAAACAGGCAGTGGAGTCTTGTGGCTTCACTGCCCATTTCCTACTGTGCTTGCGCGAGTCGCGTGATGCTTTGTGAATGGCCTTGTTGTTTTCTGGGACACACACATGTCCCAGAAGGCAACGGGGCTGCTCACAGAAGAGGAAGAAGCGCTGCAGAATAGGAAGAGGCTGATTAGGAAGACTGCCTAGCAACAGCGGTTTCAGGTAAGTTAAAAAATATATATATTTTTTAGTTTTTTGAGACTATTTATGACACTTTTTTTTTTTTTTCTTTTTTTGTTTACAAACGTTTTTATTAAAGTTAAACATGAAAATGACAGAGTATACCAGCATTAGAGAACATTAATTGGTACAAAACCTTTTGGTAATAGTACAGTTAGGGTTGAGTCAAGGTACACGCACATCTCTCAGACTTGTGTATCTTACAGTTGAACAGGTAGTGCATCCAAAAAAACATGTGGTACATAAAGGTCCATAAAGAGACGGCAATGAGGTAACTCTGAGAAAACCCGGGAAAAAAGTGTAAATAATAAGAACAAAGAAAAATCAAAACCTTTGATGCGCAAGCTTAATAACGTACCCCAGCAGTTATTGTGTCTATATTGCAGGAGCACTAAGCCTTTAGGGCCAACTCTCCTCTCATCTGTGGGAGGAAACCCGTTTCAGTGCTCCATATCGTTGGAGCAATACCCAGGTTGAGTTAGGGATTTTCCAGCCCTGGGGTAAGCATGAGGGCCGTCCAACCTCTCCAAATATGTGCATGGAGTCCAGGAGAGTATGGTGAATTTGTTCCATTAGTCTGATGGACTCCATGCGGAGAAGAACCTGTGACCAGGGCACCAAGGGGCCCTTCCAGTTCAGTGCCATCACCCACTGAATGGCACTGAAGAGGGTATGGATCAGCCTTTGTTGTGGGGGGATAATCTCTGGGAGTTCAGCATAAAAAATACACATTTCGTACGTGTGACGGAGATACCTGTGATCTTGGTGATCAATTCGGAAATGTTAGTCCAGATATGTGCTAATGTTTTGCAATCCCAGAAGGTGTGTAGGAGTGTGCCCCTGTCCCGACATCCTCTATAACATGTGTCAGGAACCAGAGGGAACATTCTGTGCAGGCGGTCCGGGGTGTAATACCACCTAGTATGAAGCTTGAGGACCGTTTCTTTTGTGGATATGGAGCGCGTGCATTTATGCATATTGTCAACCATAGCCCTCCAATCTTCTTCTTCTGCTGGGAATACCTGAGCTACCTCCACCTCCCAGCTCAGCATTGCCGCTGATTTTGGGGAAGTGTTGTAGTCGTTAAGGTACCTGTATAGGGTTGAAATAGTACCTTTATCCCGAGATGCCTCCCCACACAAACCCTCAAACTGCGTCTTCCTATCTTCCATAAGTTCATGGAATGTGGTGGAATAGAAATGTCTTATCCGAAGAAACTGATAGTGGGCTGATCCACCCAGGTCGTGTGTTTGGACATTTTTTTATTTTAGGGTGGCCCTCCACTTTAAATGTCAAGTGAACCTTTGCTCACTTAGAACTAGTAAACTGACAGTGCTCTTGAAAGGCAGGTAGGTAGCTACAATTTCTGGATTTGAAGTGAACCTTCGCCCAATTTTTTTCATCTTATATTAATATTGTTTGCCCAAACCCCCTTTACACAATCACAAATTCCATTTTTTTTTTCATTGTGACATTAGGATGAGCTGCTGTATATGGGCAGCATTTTCTAAACCTGATGCTTTTCCCTCAGTGGGCTGAGCACAGGTTCACTTTGCTGTGGTCTTGATAGATGCTGTAATGCATTTGGTGAAGTGCAAAATGAAAAACCTTTGAAAAGTGAAGACTTGAGTGCACACACTGTCTAATGACAGCTTCTAGTGGGTTTAAGTTGCAAGTGTTCTGTCCAAAAATGTCCGCCTATCGAATAGTGTCCGCTGTGTACTGTGCAGGTGCAGCAGGGAGCACAAGGAGATTCGGAAAATATACGAAAATGAACAGCGCCTGCACCATGAGTCGAGGTGCAAGCCCCACCATCCAAGTGGACGGCCCCTCGCCACGCTTCGGGCACGGCCTTGCTTTGCTCGGCTCTTTTTTTTTTTCTGAATCTATGTCTACTTCATCTTCAGATATTTTCGGAATCTGCTTGTCGGAACATTATCCGACAGGGGACACTATTTGACATGATACAGGCACTTAGAAGTGTCTGCAAATGCCTGCAGCAGTTCTCATTGTTCTCTGTTTTATCTCAGTGCCTGGCTAATCTGATCCATCAAAGCTCCCACACTTCCAGCTAGTGATGGGCTCCCTTATTGGCCAAACGTAATGTGTGTGAGATGGGGGGGGGGGGAGTGTAGGTACTTTTTCCGTTCAGAACAGCGTGACCCCCCCCCCCCCCCTCGTCACAGTGTCACTGATTGCAGTGATTATTTATTTACTGATCATTGCATTTAGTGTCGGTTGTGACAATAAAAAGTGTCAGGGCAGTTAGTGTCAGGTCCAGGGTAGCCCCCTACCCCCCCAATAAAGGTTTAACCCCCTGATTGCCCCTAGAGTTAACCGTTTCACCCCCTTTTGCCAGTGTCACTAAGCGATCATTTTTCTGATCTCTGCATTAGTGTCACTGGTGACGCTAGGTAGCTAGTTATTTTTTAGGTTCACCGCCAGGTTTTTATAGCATTAGGTACCCCATATACTACCCAATAAAGGTTTTAACCCCCTGATTGCCCCAAGAGTTAACCCTTTCACCAGCGATCACCGTATAAGTGTCACTGGTGATGCTGGATAGCCAGTTAGTTATTTCGTTATTTAGGTTCCCCGTCAGGTTTTTATATAGCGTCTGTGACCCCCATATACTACCTAATAAAGTTTTTAACCCTTTCACCCCCTTTTGCCAGTGTCACTAAGCAATCGTTTTTCTGATCGCTGCATTAGTGTCACTGGTGCCGCTAGGTAGCTAGTTATTTTTTATGTTCACCGCCAGGTTTTATAGCGTTAGGTACCCCCATATACTACCTAATAAAGATTTTAACCCCCTGATTGCCCCTGGAGTTAACCTTTTCACCAGCGATCACCGTATAAGTGTCACTGGTGACGCTGGTTAGCCAGTTAGTTATTTAGGTTCCCTGTCAGGTTTTTATATAGCGTCAGGGACCCCCGTATACTACCTAATAAAGATTTTAACCCCCTGAGTGCCCCTAGTTAATCCTTTCACCAGTGATCACCGTATAAGTGTTACGGGTGACTCTGGTTAGTTAGTTTGCTTTTTATAGCATCATATCAATTAGGTTTTAGGGTCAGGGTCTGCGTCGCCCCAGGCAGCGCTAGGTTAGTGCCAGTACCTCTAACACCCACGCGCAAAGCATACACCTCCCGTAGGAGTATAGTATCTGAACAGATCAATATCTGATCTGATCAGATCTATACTAGCATCCCCAGCAGTTTAGGGTTCCAAAAAAACGCATTGTTAACGGAATCAGCCCAGATACCTGCTAGCACCTGCGTTTTGCCCCTCCGCCCAGCCCACCCAAGTGCAGTATCGATCGATTACTGTCACTTACAAAACACTAAACACATAACTGCAGCGTTCGCAGAGTCAGGCCTGATCCCTGCGATCGCTAACAGTTTTTTTTGGTAGCGTTTTATATTTAAATCCTGAAGGCGGTGCTTGGTTTTCGGGGTCCTGTATGTGGCTAGGCTCCCAAAAAGTCCCCCACATGTGGTATCCCCGTACTCAGGAGAAGCAGCAGAATTTATTTTGGGGTGTAATTTCACGTATGCCCATAGCATGTGTGAGCAATATATCATTTAGTGACAACTTTGTGCAAAAAAAAAAAGTTTGTAATATTCCCGCAACTTGTGGCAAAATATAAAATATTTCATGGACACAACATGCCTTTCAGTAAATAGCTTGGGGTGTCTACTTTCCAAAATGGGGTCATTTGGGGGGGTTTTGTGCTATTTTGGCATTTTATGGCCTTCGAAACTGTGATAGGTAGTGAGGAGTGAAATCAAAAATTTGCACCCTTAGAAATCCCGAAGGCAGTGATTGGTTTTCTGGGTGCCGTACGCGGCTAGACTCCCAAAAAGTCCCACATATGTGGTATCCCCATACTCAGGAGAAGCAGCAGAAAATATTTTGGGGTGCAATTCCACATATAACTATGGCATGTGTGAGCAATATATCATTTAGTGACAACTTTTTGTAAACTTTATTTTTTTTGTGTCATTATTCAATCACTTGGGACAAAAAAAAATATTCAATGGGCTCAACATGCCCCTCAGCAATTTTCTTGGGGTATCTACTTTGCAAAATGGGGTCATTTGGGGGGGTTTGTACTTTCCTGCCATTTTAGCACCTCAAGAAATGAGATAGGCAGTCATAAATTAAAAGCTGTGTGAATTCCAGAAAATGTACTCTAGTTTGTAGACGCTATAACTTTTGCGCAAACCAATAAATATACGCTTATTGACATTTTTTTTACTAAAGACATGTGGCTGAATAAATTTTGGCCTAAATGTATGACTAAAATTTTAGTTTATTCGATTTTTTTTTTTTTTTTTTTTATAACAAAAAGTAGAAAATATCTTTTTTTTTTTTTTCAAAATTTTCTGTCTTTTTCCTTTTATATCGTAAAAAATAAAAATCGCAGAGGCAATCAAATACCATCAAAAGAAAGCTCTATTTGTGGGAAGAAAAGGACGCAAATTTCGTTTGGGTACAACATTGCATGACCGCGCAATTACCAGTTAAAGCAGTGCAGTGCGAAATTGTAAAAAGACCTCTGGTCCTTAGGCTGACAATTGGTCTGGGGCTGAAGTGGTTAAAACTGCTAGCAGTTTGAAGTGAGTAAATTCAAAGATCATTCCTTAAAGTGGATGTAAACCCACTCTCATCCTTTCTAAACTACTGCAATATTGGTTATCTAGAAGGATATACATGCCTCCTGCATGTATACTTATCTGTCAAATGCCTCCCCTCT
The DNA here is from genome assembly GCF_037356315.1 of Lithobates pipiens. Lineage (NCBI taxonomy): Eukaryota > Metazoa > Chordata > Amphibia > Anura > Ranidae > Lithobates > Lithobates pipiens. The sequence continues at coordinate 67,322,779 of NW_027507789.1, read as the reverse complement.
GTCTGAGACCCAAAAAAACTGCACATTGTGTGGGTGTGTCTGTTTTCCAGGGCTCAGTGGGTGGAGTTGTGATGTCAGTAGACTCCCCGCCCACCTCTACACTCCCCTTATCAACATGCATTTTCTCCTATGTATTTCTTACACTGAACTTCTGCTATGATCACTAACATCCAGTCAAAACCCAGAAAAGTCCCCACTTGACTTCAGCATGCCAAATCATTCTGAGGTGTGGAACAGCCAATCCTTGCAGAGCTGCTGAAGAAAGGAGTGGGGGTGGGAATTAAAAAAGAATGCATGTCTTAGGCTAGTGCACCAGATATGTAAATCACCTGTCACTCACAGCTAGGGGAAAGAACGGACAAAGATTTCAGTTTGTTTTATTTCACTGAAAAAACATATGAGGATTGCTCAGAGCTGGATTAACTCTTTGTGGCAAGACTGGGCACAGCTGATCTGAAATCCCATACTCTATATTGTGCCAGACAAAAAAAATAAAAATTTGGGTTTACATCCACTTTAAGTCTAAAGTATAGTTATTGCATAATTACATTGGTTCAGCTTAGACCAATTTAAAGCCGGAGTCCGCCGTTTTTTTTTATTTTTTTATTTTTTTTAAAGCCAGCAGCTACAAATACTGCAGCTGCTGACTTTTAAAATAATGACACTTACCCGCCCAGCGCGCCCGCGATGTTGGCACCCGAAGCTGATCTCTCGATCGTCTCTCGGGTGCTGCCGCTGCCATCTTGGGTATGAGAATCGGGAAGTGGAGCCTTTCGGCTTCATTTCCCGGTTCCCTACTGCGCATGCGCGAGTCGCGCTACGCAATAAGGATGGTCCCCTCTGTCTCTGGGATCCCTGTGTTTCCCAGCAGGCAGCAGGGGACCTTCGGAAAGGGGCATAGATTCTGCGGAAAGGGGCGTACCTTCTGCAGAATCTATGCCGGAAGTGGGTGCAGATACCTGTACTGTACAGGTACCTGCACCCCCCTCCCCCCTGAAAGGTGCCAATTGTGGCGCCGGAGGGGGGGAGGGTTCCAATGAGCGGAAGGTCCACTTTAGGGTGGACCTCCGCTTTAACTAACTGTGCATATGTTATACCTGTGGAATCGCTGTGAAAAATGACAATCACTGAAGTAGTCACTGCTACTACATTGGTCGCCACTCTCTTCCAAGTCATGTGCCAAGTGGCTTTCCTTCTTCTTAATGAATACAGGGTGCAGAGATCCTGGCATCACCACCTTGCCGCTCCATCTTGTCCATCCAGAGAATACCCTATATTTATTTTAAAAAATACAAAGTGTTTTGTGAATGTCAGTGGTTTTTAGCAAGCAACTTTTCTTCTGCAAAGTGAATACAGTGGGTTATTCACTATACACCTTGCCCATTCACAAACCTCCAGCACTGAAAATTGTGGCCGCTACTACAGTGTTTGTCATTCCCCTTAGGAATGAAATATGCATATCCTTTTTATTGGGTCAGATTGGACCAATGTACCTATGCAATTAGGACCATGCCCTGAGTTCAGCTTTAAAAGTCGTTGAGGGGAATCTACTAAAACTGCAGTATCCAGAATCTGGAGCAGCTGAGCGTGGCAACTAATCATCTTCTAGGTTTAATTTTCAATGCTTAACTGAACAAGCTGAAGATTGATGCTGATTTGTGGCCATTCACAGAAACCCTAGATTATGTCTGCCCCAGTTTTCATAAATGTCCCCATTTTGTAGTGATTACTTTTAAAGAGGAAGTAAACCCTGATGAGTTTACTTCCTCTTTCATTCCCTGCAATGGCAAAGCACAATGGACTACTATGCATCACATAGTAGTCCATTATGTGTCACTTACCTGACACAGGAGCCAGCGAAGTCACCGCTGTCCCCTGTAGTCTGGCGCATCCATCTTCTTGGTGGGGTCTCGCAGCTCCGCCGCTGTCATTCGGTGAAGCCACGATGATGTCACTCCCGCGCATGCGCATGGGAGCCGACACGCGTGGCAGCTCCGTCGTTGAGAATGCCGCGCTCAGTGCGCCTGCGCGCCGCTGTCTACGGCGCATGCACCGTAGACAGCGGCGCCTGTCTTCGGGCAAATCTCTCCTAAACCGTATAGGTTTAGGAGATATTTCTTGGACCTACAGGTAAGCCTTACTCTAGGCTTACCTGTAGGTCAAAGTGTGTTGTAAGGGTTTACAACCACTTTAAGAACAGTAGTCCCTGTAGCAGGACTTTCAACTATTAGTAAATCTTAACTGGTTTCACAGTCCATTTTATTTTTGCTCTGATAACTGAAGGTAATGCAGTAACTTACTACTTGTATCTCTTCTGTGTGCAGGCTTAGCAGCTATGATTTCACTCAATCAGAGGCAGTACTCACAGCCCAGCACTCAGCAGCTCAGCACAAGCTTCTTGTGAACACTAAGTTTGTGGAACCATTTTCTCCCCGTCTCGGATCATATTACATGGCATTGGGCGAACTAGAATCTGGAGATGGTAAGTCTACAGGACTTAGGCACCATGCACACAGGACATACTATACCGTATGCTCATTTAGAATTGCGTTTACCTGCATGGGGATGCACAGGTGTTCAATGTATCGCCATGCAGGCAATCCCACTGATGTCTATTGGGACACAGCAGCTGTGTGGACATAGAAATGGTGTCTCAATCTGGCATTCATATGTGTGGGACACAACGACTGTGTCCATGCTGCCACTGTTTCCCAATATACATCAGTGAGACTGTCTGCACCTGTGCATCCCAGTGTGAGTAAACACGGCCCTGCACTGACCTACGATATAGTGCACTGTGAACAAGGCTTTAAATACAACTTCATCCAATATTGTTTGTTTTTTTACATTCTAGGTGGACTGATGCATTGTTTGTACACCTAAGGCCATGTTAACAGTGTTGCACTCTGGTAATGTGCATTACATGCGTTCATGTGATGTGATGCCATTCATTGTGCATGGCACTTTGACGCACATTCTTAATACGCTGACAAAAATGATCCATACAGCTTTTTTGGCTTGGTTAGGCTGCCTATTTAAAACAAATGGACTGCTTTAACGCAACGCGCGGTAAGGTGCATGGGCAAATACAGGGTAACAGTATAGTCCCAGCCTAATAGCTGGTAACATTCTCTATGTCCACAGCATGGAGACCTTGTTTTACTTTATGCCAGGCAGTGAGGGGTACGGAGGGGGCCGTGGCCCCGGGCGCAATATTTAGGGGGGGGGGGCGAATTTCTACACAAGTGGTTTGGTGGTTTGCATGTGGATTTTGTGAACACAAGTGGAATTTTGAACTAAAGTGGAGAGTTAATAACCAGGAGTTGTGCTTTTGACTGCTTCTGCTTGCAAGTGTTGTTTTTGGGGGTGTTTTTTCTTCCCCTCCTTCATTTGATACGTTTGCTAGCAGTTTTTAAAATTCCTTTTTGCTGACACTTTTTAAACAGCATTTTTTTTTCTCTCTTTCTTTCTTCCTGCTAATTTAGGGGAGGGGTTAATTGTTCTCAGGTGTATAAAGGTAGTTATACAAACTCCTCAAGGAGCTTGCTCCCTGATGGGGGTTTGCATGTGGATTTTGTGAACACAAGTGGAATTTTGAACTAAAGTGGAGAGTTAATAACCAGGAGGACCTGTAAGTAACATCTTAAACTTCCTTAAAGTAATTGTATTGTAACTGGGAAATGAGTGCTAGCAGGGTTGAAGGTTTTGCTCAGTGCACAGTGTGCCACATGTATGCAAAACTGGTGCAAGAGCTCCAGGATGCATACCGCTGTGACATATGTGAGCAGTTTGCCCTTCTGGAAGCTCGCATTAGAGATCTGGAGGAGCAAGTTGCAACACTGGGCAGAAAGGACAACCTTGAAAGGGGTCCTCTGCTCGCTGAGCAGGTGGTCAGTGGGGTTGATGTGGAGGGGCAAGTCAGGATTATCACATAGGAAGATGGGTTAATGTAGTTAGAGGGAGTGGAAGGGGCTTGCAGAAAAGGAAGGCCAGTCCTGTGTTTTTGTATCAAAACAAATTTGCAGAGTTGGGTGAAAATGTGGAGGTGGCAAACACAGAGGTGGCAGCCCTAAATGTCACTGCTCCCCCTAACAGCCAGGAGAGCAGCCCATCTAGTAGAGGAGGTGAGGGGAGTGCAGATAGGCCTAGACAGTTGGTGGTTATAGGGGATTCTATAATCAGAAGGACTGATAGAATAATTTGTCGCCAGGATCGCCTCAACCGAATGGTTTGCTGTCTCCCTGGTGCTAGGGTTCGGCATGTGGTGGACTGGATGGATAAATTACTGGGAGGGGCTGGGTATGACCTAGCAGTCTTGGTCCACGTTGGAACCAATGACCGTATACATGGAAGGTGGAGGCTCCTTAAGAATCAATTTAGAGAACTAGGCTGCAAGTTGAAGGGAAGGACCTCCAAGGTGATATTCTCTGAAATATTGCCTGTGCCATCTGCAACACAGGAAAGGCAGGGGGTGATTAGAGAGCTGAATGCATGGCTAAAGACCTGATGTAGGGAGGAGGGATTTGGGTTTCTAGAGCACTGGGCTGACTTTTCATTGGGGTGCAACCTATATGCTAACGATGGTTTTCACTTGAATGGAAGGGGGTCTGCTGTGCTGGGGGAGAGGTTTATGGGAAGGCTGGAGGAGTATTTAAACTGGGTTTGAGGGGGGAGGGTGAACCAGAATTACATTGGGCAGACAGGTCAGTTAGGGGTCAGACATTAATGGAGGGTGGAATGGGGATAGATGGGGGGTGGAATGTGGCAGGTGACAAGAAATTTCCCATGTTGCAAACAGCCATTGAAAACTATAGGGCAATTTGTACTACTAAAAATATGAAAAACACCAGAGCAAAATGTAATAATGCATTAAAGTGTTTGTACACCAATGGCAGAAGTCTGCCAAGCAAAATAGGTGAGGTGGAAGCTGTGGTGCATGAGGAGAGCTATGATGTAATCGGTATTGCTGAAACTTGGCTTCAATCCTCACATGACTGGGCTATTAATATTCCTGGCTATGCACTCTTTCCGAGAGACAGGGTAAAAAGGAAAGGTGGCGGGGTCTGTCTCTATGTGAGAAGTGATCTCAAAGCAAGTGTGAAAGAGGACCTGGTGGATGGAGAGTGTGATGAGTCTGAAGCATTATGGGTGGAAGTGCATTTAGATGGGTGTAGTTCGAAGTTAATCGTTGGAGTTTGTTATAGACCACCCAGTGTTAATGAGGAGGTGGAGACTCGGCTCCTTGCACAGATGGAAAGGGCTGCAAGGGCTGGGACAGTGATAATAATGGGGGATTTTAACTACCCAGAAATTGACTGGAGTAATGGCACTGCTGGGACAGTTAAAGGGCAAAAAATGATAAACCTATTACAGGACAATTTTATGGTCCAGTTTATTGAGGCCCCAACTAGGAATGAAGCTCTGTTGGACCTGGTAATCTCAAACCATGCAGAGCTTTTCACTAATGTCCAGATAAAGGAACACCTGGGTAGCAGTGATCATAGCATGATTTCCTTTGATGTTAGCGCTAAACAAGAAATGCATACGGGTAAGATAAAAACACTTAACTTCAAGAGAGCAAATTTTCCAAGGATGAGGGCTGCTCTCCAGGACTTAAGCCGCGTACACACGGGCGGACTGTCTGGCCTACTTAGTCCGCTGAAACACATTTCAGCGGACAGTCCGCGCGTGTGTGGGCTTCAGTGGACCTTTTCAGCGTGCAGTCTGGCGGACTAAGTATTTCGGAATTTCCGTAATACTGTCCGTCGGACTCGCATTTCGGCGGACAATCCGCCCGTGTGTGTGTGCCAGTCCGCCGTACTTTTGAAATGAGCGGACTTTTCCCACCCGGAGAAAAGTCCGCTCATTTCGAGCGGGTATCCAGGTAGGCGGGGCCCGCGAAGGAGACGTCGCTGGCCCCGCCGCCTGGTATGGACTTAAAGGGGAACCCCAACGCCGAAAAAAAACAGCGTGGGGGTCCCCCCCAAGTCCACAACAGACCCTTGTCCGAGCACGCTACCCCCCTCCTGAGCCGTACCAGGCCGCGTGCCCTCAACATGGGGGGGTGCCTTGGGGAAGGGGGGGCCGCGCGGCCGGGTAGCGTGCTCGGACAAGGGTCTGTTGTGGACTTGGGGGTGACCCCCACGCCATTCCATTCCAGGCGGCGGGGTCAGCGACGTCTCCTTCACGGGCCCCGCCTACCTGGAGACGCGCTCGAAATGAGCGGACTTTCCTCCGCGTGTGTGGGCGAGTCCGTTAATTTCAAAAGTAGGGCGGATAGTATGGCAGACTTAGTACGCCGTATTAGTCCGCTCAAAAAGTGGTGTGTGTGTGGTCAAGTCCGTTCATTCGAAAGTATGACGGACTGTCCGTCGGATTGTCTGACGGACTAAGTTGGCCAGACAGTCGGCCCCGTGTATACGCGGCTTTAGACTGGGAGAGAATATTTGCTTCAATGGGCACAGAACAGAAATGGGAATTATTCAAAAAGACTGTTTGGGACCTCACTGCAAAGTATATTCCCATGGGCAATAAGTTTAAAAGGCTAAAAACAAAACCTATGTGGCTCACAGCCAAAGTTAAAAAAGCTATAAACTATAAGAGAAGAGCTTTTAAAAAATATAAAAATGAAGGATCACTAGTGTCATTTAAATGTTACAAAGAATTCAACAGAATATGTAAAAAGGAAATCAAGGATGCAAAAATTCAAAACGAACGACAGATTGCAAAAGATAGTAGGACAAACCCCAAAAAATTATTCAAATATATTAATAGTAAAAAGGTCAAGTCTGAGCATGTAGGCCCTTTACAAAATAATCTAGAGTGGGTGACTGGGGACAAAGAGAAGGCTAATTTATTAAATACTTTCTTCAGCTCTGTGTACACAAAAGAGCATGGGGGAGCGCATGCCCATAATGGGGGTGATAGTGACACAGCCCCAAATGATCCACAATGGCTCAAAAGTGATATGGTCCAGAAATATTTGGACAGAATAAAGGTGGATAAAGCACCTGGCCCTGATGGTATCCACCCACGGATCCTAAAAGAATTGAGCTCTGTAATTTCAGAGCCATTGTATCTAATTTTTAGGGACTCATTAATGACGGGAATAGTCCCACTGGATTGGCGCAGGGCGAACGTTGTGCCTATATTTAAAAAGGGATCAAAGTCTTTACCAAGTAACTAGACCTGTTAGCTTAACTTCTATAGCTGGGAAGATACTGGAGCGTTTAATAAAAGACAACGTCGACGAGTTCTTGCTGAACAAAAACACTTTAAGCAACAGACAACATGGATTCATGAAAGACAGAAGTTGTCAGACAAACCTGATTTTCTTTTTATGAGGTGGTAAGTAAAACCTTGGACAGAGGGGTGGCGGTGGATGTGGTATACCGTATATACTCGAGTATAGGCCGACCCGAATATAAGCCGAGGCCCCCAATTTACCCCCAAAAAAACTGGCAAACTTATTGACTCGTGTATAAGCCGAGGGTGAGACATGCCTGTCCATCCCTGTGTGTGTGTCCGTCCATCCCTGTGTGTCCGTCCATCCCTGTGTGTCCGTCCATCCCTGTGTGTCCGTCCATCCATCCCTGTGTGTGTGTGTGTCCATCCATCCATCCATCCCTGTGTGTGTGTGTGTGTCCATCCATCCATCCATCCCTGTGTGTGTGTGTGTGTGTGTGTGTGTGTGTTCATCCATCCATCCATCCCTGTGTGTGTCCATCCATCCATCCATCCATCCCTGTGTGTGTCCATCCATCCATCCATCCCTGTGTGTGTCCATCCATCCATCCATCCATCCCTGTGTGTGTGTCCATCCATCCATCCATCCATCCCTGTGTGTGTGTGTCTCCATCCATCCATCCATCCCTGTGTGTGTGTGTCTCCATCCATCCATCCCTGTGTGTGTGTGTCTCCATCCATCCATCCATCCCTGTGTGTGTGTGTCTCCATCCATCCATCCATCCCTGTGTGTGTGTGTGTGTGTATCCATCCATCCCTGTGTGTGTGTGTCTCCATCCATCCATCCCTGTGTGTGTGTGTCTCCATCCATCCATCCCTGTGTGTGTGTGTCTCCATCCATCCATCCCTGTGTGTGTGTGTCTCCATCCATCCATCCCTGTGTGTGTGTGTGTGTGTGTGTGTGTGTGTGTGTGTGTGTGTGTCCAGCCTACCTGTGTCCCGAGCCTCCGTCCCGAGCCTCCGTCCCGTGCCGTGCCTTGCCTCCTTGCCTCCGTCCCGTGTCGTGCCTTGCCTCCGTCCCGTGCCGTGCCTTGCCTTGCCTCCGTCCCGTGCCTTGCCAGGATCGCCGCTCTTCGTCGGCGCCTCGGCGGCCATTCTAAAATTCAAAAGCCGCGCCTCCGCCTTCGCCTGTGATAGGCGGAACACTGAATTTCCCAGCAGCCTGTGTTCCGCCTATCACGGACATCGTCTCATCCTCGTCCGTAGTACGAGGATGAGCGGATGTCCGTGATAGGCGGAACACTGACTGCTGGGAAATTGAGTGTTCCGCCTATCGCAGGCGGAGGCGGAGGCGCGGCTTTCGAATTGTAGTATGTCCGCCGTCTGTCTGCTCGATACGCTGATCGAGCAGTCAGACGGCGATGACTCGAGTATAAGCCGAGGGGGGCACTTTCAGCCTCAAAAAAGAGGCTGAAAATCTCGGCTTATACTCGAGTATATACGGTACTTGGATTTTGCAAAAGCTTTCGATACAGTTCCACACACACTGCTCATGTGTAAGGTAAAGTCTACAGGTTTGGAAATATCAGTTTGTAAATGGATAGAAAATTGGCTAAAAGACAGAATTCAGAGAGTCGTGGTTAATGATTCTTACTCTGGTCTAAGGTTATCAGTGGTGTACCCCAAGGTTCAGTGCTGGGACCCTTACTTTTTAACATCTTTATAAATGATATTGGGTCTGGGATCAAAAGTAACATTTCTGTCTTTGCAGATGACACCAAGATATGCAGTGGAATAACATCCTTACAGGATGTCTCCAATTTACAAGCCAACCTCAATACACTGTCTAATTGGGCGACTATGTGGCAGATGAGGTTTAATGTTGATAAATGTAAAGTTATGCACTTGGGGCCTAAGAATATGCATGCATCATACATGCTAGGGGGAGTACAACTGGGGCGATCCATAGTGGAGAAGGATCTGGGGGTTTTGGTAGATCATAAGCTCAATAATAGCATGCAATGCCAAGCTGCTGTTTCCAAAGCGAGCCAAGTCCTTTCTTGTATTAAGAGAGGTATAGACTCCAGAGAGAGAGATATCATTTTGCCCCTGTTCAAATCATTAGTAAGACCTCACCTGGAATATGCAGTTCAGTTTTGGGCACCAGTTCCCAAAAAGGATATCGGGGAACTGGAGAAAGTGCAGAGAAGGGCAACCAAACTGATAAGAGGCATGAAGGAACTCAGCTATGAGGAAAGATTAGAGGAACTAAATTTATTCACTCTTGAGAAGAGGAGAATAAGGGGGGATATGATCAACATGTTCAAATATATTAGGGGTCCATATAGTGAACTTGGTGTTGAGTTGTTCTCTGTACGGTCAACCCAGAGGACAAGGGGGCACTCTTTACGTCTAGAGGAAAAGATATTTCATCTTCAAGTACGGAAAGGTTTCTTCACAGTTAGAGCAGTGAAAATGTGGAATAGACTCCTGCCAGAGGTGGTTCTGGCCAGCTCAGTAGATTGCTTTAAGAAAGGCCTGGATACTTTCCTGAATGTACATAATATAACTGGGTACTAACATAGGTAAAGTTGATCCAGGGAAAATCCGATTGCCTCTTGGGGGATCAGGAAGGAATTTTTTTCCCCTGTTGTAGCAAATTGGAGCATGCTCTGCTGGGGTTATTTTTTTATTTTATTTTATTTTTATTTTCGCCTTCCTCTGGATCAATTGTGGGCATAAAATTGGGTATTTGGATTGTACGATTATTTTTTATTTATTTGTTTTTAAGATTGAACTGGATGGACTTGTGCCTTTTTTCAACCTGACTAACTATGTAACTATGTGTCACTATTGGCTGCCTCCGTAATTTAAATTTCCTGTGTCCCCCGCGTTCTGGCCGACATATTCAGTGTCTGGCGCCAAGTGATTGGGTGTATGGGGGTCATGTGCATCAGCGGGGCTGGTCTGTCCGTGATCACGGTTTCTCCTGGAGTCCCGCCTCCGCACATGACCCCCTACGCCCAGTCACAGGGCGCCAGACACTGAACATGGCGGCCAGAGCATGGGGGACACAAGCGTCGAAAATAGTGAGCCGCCACTGTCTTTTCCTCCTCTCCTCCGAACCGATGCAGGACAAAAAAAACAGAAGGTGAGAGTCATGTTGCTGGCCCCGGGGGGATGGACACGGTCTGGAGAGAGGAAGCAGCCAGAGAAAGAGAGAGAGTAGAAGAGCAGTGCAGTGTAGTATGAGTATAGGAATACTGTAGGTAGGACAGTGTAGTGGATAGTATAGTGGACAGTGTAGTGGATAGTATAGTGGACAGTGTAGTGGATAGTATAGTGGACAGTGTAGTATAGTGGTCAGTGTAGTGTAGTGGACAGTATAGTATAGCGGTCAGTGTATTGTAGTGGACAGTGTAGTATAGCGCTCAGTGTAGTGGACAGTATAGCGGTCAGTGTAGTGAATAGTATAGTGGTCAGTATAGTGTAGTGGACAGCAGGGCCGCTGATAGGGCAGTACAACCAGCCCCATTGTACGGGGCCCGCCCCATCAGCTACACAGTGGGGCCCTGGCATCCTACAGTTTGTTACTGCATTTAAAAAAAAAAGTTTCCTAAATTCCTCTCCCGCTCCTACTTGCTTACAGAGGGGGGGTTATATAATTTTCCAGGAGGGGAGTGCAGGCGCAGCAGAGGGACTATTTCTTTATTTTCGGGCACATGTACATCGTGCTGCCCCACTATTCTATTAGTACCGGCTGGCGGAGTGATACAGTGATTCTCCGTTCGTCTCTCGGCTGCATTCCTCATGAGATATACAAGTTGGCTGACAGGGGAGAGCAGGAGGGACAGCGTGGCTGCAATGGACACAGTGAGTGGGGAATAGAGGTTAGAATACTCACTGTGTCCTATCATATATCTCACAGCACAGCAGGTTATCAGCATTACACTTATCACAGGTAGCACAATAAGCAGGTGCTCTGTCATGGCTCCAGGTCACATTGCTTTTGGGTGATCACTGTATTATGGCTGTGCTTTGTTACAGTCTGTTACATACATTACAGCCAGTACAGTACAGCCCGAAAAGCGTAAAATGTTATTAAATGATTTAAAATGCTCCAAAACGGACATTGGCATGATACAAGAAACACATTTAAAGGAGGGAAAATTCCCCTACCTTCAAAATAGAAATTTTCCAAATGCTTATCATGCCATAAATCATGAAGCTAAAACCAAGGGAGTGGCCATTCTGATTTTTAATCGAATAACATGGTCTTTGTTGGATAAATGTCAAGAACCAGGGGGAAGATATTTATTTCTCAAAGGACTTATAGGAAAGGTTAAAGTAACTCTCGCTACAGTTTACATTCCAAATACACATCAAGATCAGTTCCTGAATAAAACCTTATCTAAATTAATGGAATTTAAGGAAGGGATTCTTATTATCGGGGGGGATTTTAACGTCCCCCTAGATTCAAAACTAGATACTTCAAATGGGACATCGTCTGTCTCTGAAAAAATTAGGAAAAATATCTTACTTAAATTAAATGAATTTCAATTGGTTGATGTATGGAGGGCTTTTCATGCAGACGAAAGGGACTACACATTTTTTTCAAACCCCCATCAACGGTATTCACGCATCGATTTCTTTTTGCTACCTCAACGATCACTATCACTAGTACAGGACATAAGTAATGGAAATATAACATGGTCTGACCATGCGCCAGTTACAATTAATATTTTTTTGAAGGAAGCTAAACATAAGATTGATTGGAACTGGAAATTGAATGAAAGTCTTTTGCTATGTCCTGAAATTAGAGAAGAGGTGGCAAAGGAAATCGATTCGTATTTTGAAATGAATGATAATGGAGAGACTAAAATAGGAATAGTGTGGGAAGCCCATAAAGTAGTAATTAGAGGAATTCTGATAAAACATGGGTCCCGAATAAAGAGAGCCAGAGAAGAGGAAACAGGTAGATTATTGGAGTAGATAAGAGAGATGGAGATACAACATAAGAGGTTAATGGATAGGGATATAGGGATTGAATTGGCGCATTTAAGAAGACAGGTATCTGATATCCTACGGTATAAGGCAAGAGCTATTTTACAACAAGAGAGAAGAATAGTATATGAATCTGGAGATAAATGTGGTAAACTATTAGCAAGGAAAGTAAAAAAGCAACAACTCCGTTCATACATACCTTATATTAGATTAAAAGGAAATCTCAAATCTTCACTTCCGAAAGAAACAGCAGAGGAATTTAGACAATATTATATGTCATTATATAATCTTTCAGCTCCCTCCTATCCCTCTTCACTATTAGAAGAATATCTCAAATCCTCAAACTTAATAAGACTGTCATCTCCAGCGCGAAATAAGCTTGAGTTACCAATAACAGTAGAAGAAGTTACCCGGGCAATAAAGACGTTAAAGCAAGGAAAGGCTCCCGGCCCGGATGGATTTACTCTGCAATATTTTAGATGTTTTCAACTACAACTAGCCCCCTATATGGTTAAAACATTTAATATACAAGGAAAAACTGAGCCCCCACCTGTAGAAGCATTAAAGGCACATATTGTACTTATCCCAAAAGAAGGAAAGGATCAATCAATATGTAGTAATTACCGTCCAATATCATTATTAAATACTGATTATAAAATATTCACAAAGATACTCGCATCTCGCCTACAGTCATTTATGATGCAGCTGATCCACCTGGACCAAGTGGGGTTTGTTCCCACGTGGGAAGCTAGGGATAATACAATTAAGGTCCTGAATTTAATCCAACACGTGAATCATAGGAAGCTGCCGAGTATCTTTGTCAATACAGATGCAGAAAAGGCCTTTGATAGGGTCAATTGGCCCTTTATGCTAGGAGTTTTAAAACAAATGGGCTTTGGTGATCGAATGTTGGATTGGATAGAAGGATTGTATTCAAAGCCACAAGCATTGGTGAGGGTCAATGGGTTAAACTCTGAAAATTTTCCAATATCTAATGGGACCCGTCAGGGATGTCCCCTGTCGCCTCTTTTATTTGCATTGTCATTAGAACCTCTGTTAAATAGAATTAGACAGAATCCTGATATTAAAGATATTCCCTTAGGGGACCAGGAATATAAACTCTCAGCATATGCTGATGATTTATTATTTTCACTCTCTAATCCACAAATATCACTACCTAATTTATTAAAGGAAATGGAGTGCTATGGAGCTCTGTCTAGTTTTAAAATAAACTATAGCAAGTCGGAGGCGATGGGGATATCACTGGAGGGTTCCATTCAAAAAAATTTAGAGAATAACTTTAAGATTAAATGGACAGCCACAGCGCTGAATTATTTAGGGATACAGATTCCACCTAAGTTAACAGATGCATATGCATTGAACTTCCCACCCTTACTAAGGGTAATTAGTACAACGTTGACTGAATGGAGTAAATCTTCACATTCTTGGTTCGGGAGAAGTAATATTCTGAAAATGAATATAGTACCCAAGTTTCTTTATTTGTTTCAGGCACTACCAATCCGGATTCCACAAGCCTTCTTTAGTAAAACCCGAACAATTTTTACAAAGTTTATATGGGCAAGTAAGCGCCCTAGGATTAACAGGAAGTTATTAACAATGCCTAAAGAGGCAGGTGGAATCGCAGCACCAGACTTATACAAATACTACCAGGCTATTCAGCTTGGTAGAATTTTGGATTGGTGCCGACATAGAGACAGTAAAAGGTGGGTTGTTATGGAACAACAAGTAAGTCCCATTCCCTTAGATAGAGCCATGTGGTGTGGTACAGCTACACCTCCGTTATTAAGAGCCCATCCCTTAATAGGACCTACGCTCCAGATGGGGGATAAAGCTGTATGCATCCCCAGAATTTCGACAATAAAATCTCCATTAGTTCCCATTCTTGGGAATCCACATTTTCTGCCTGGTCTGGAATCAGGAATATTTGGGAAATTGAGAGAGGGGATGCTTCCAGGTATCACACTTCCTAAAATTTAAAAAATGGTTAACAATAGAAATGTTAATGGAAGTAGGAGGACAATATGAACTACCCCTATGGCAGGCGTTACAGGTTAAGCATTTTTTGGATACTCTGGGCCCATCTGAGGATTTTGAGCGACCCCTTACTAAGTTTGAGGAGTATTGTGAGAGGAAGGAGCCCCTCTCTCATATTATTTCTAAAATATATGTTTTACTAGTCTCTCCTTCGGAGGATATTGATATAAGGAGTTTTGATAAATGGGAAAGAGATCTTGGAAAAACTTTTACACCGGCCCAACGTAAGAAAATAATACATTTGACTTTTAAATCATCCAGATGTGTTAAGATACAGGAATTAAATTATAAAGTATTAATGCGTTGGTATTATACTCCATCGCGAATGCACGCGTTCGATTCAGGGTCATCGGATAGGTGCTGGAGGTGCGGCAAGGAGAGAGGCACTATTGTCCATATTTTCTGGCAATGCCCAGTGATTAAACAGTTTTGGGAAGAGGTTCGGAAAATTTCTCAAATGTTTACTGAATATCATCTTGAGGAAGATCCGGCCTTTTTTCTACTACAAAATACATATATTCCATTAGAGAGATATAAAAACTCAATGTTGTGCCATTTGGTGAATGCAGCTAAAAGCTGCATCACCACATGTTGGAAAGAAACGAGCTCTCCACGAATCTCCCAATGGTTAAATAAAGTTAGGAAAATTGGGATCTTGGAGAGTCTGATCCCGATGCCTCCCGAGGAAAGGGAAGCTATAGTGCAAGTCTGGGCTCCATGGGAAATATTTTTACAGTCAGAGGAAGGGAAGAGGCTGATTGGAGAGGAAACTGAGGATTAAATTAATGGTTGAGCGATGTAAACCCTACCTATTGGAAAGGTGATGTTGGATTCCTCCTTTTCCTCCCCCTCCTCCCAATCCTCTTTCTGTGTTTGTTTTTTTTTTTTTTTTTTTGGAGAGGGATGGGAACCATTGAGGGGAATTGATGCGGTATTGAGATTATATGAATACTGTGTTGTTTTGTTTATAAAAAATGGCAAGTTACGGTTATGAGAGTGTTTCTTATATATAACGGTTGTTGTTAACCTATATATTGTTTTGTTCTTGCGAAGAAATAAAGAATTAAAAAAAAAAAAAACAGTACAGCCATAAGTTAACACAGTGAGCACCCAAAAGCAATGTGACCTAGAGCCATGATAGAGCCAGAGATAGAGGTAGAGGGTCGGTTCACACTGAGGCAGCGCGACTGCCTCAGGCGACCCAGACGCGACCGCTGCATCGACTTGCAAAATTACTTCTGTATAGAAGTCAATGCAAGTCGCCCCCAAAGTCGTTCAGGAACCTTTTTCTAAGTCGGAGCGACTTGTGTCACTCCGATTAGAACAGTTCCATTCTACAGAACGGGATGCTACTTGTCAGGCTCGTCCTAGTGTGAACCGACCCTTACACTTCATTTGGGGGAGCAGTAAACATGCAGCAGAGCTACATTTTTACGGCTCCCCAAACCAATCCCCTTTAACTGCTTCCCATCCAGCAATGTACCAGTAAATCGCTGGGATAGACAGATGATATCTTGGTCATCACTACCGCAATGATCAAGATATAATTTTTTTAGTCCCAGCAATTCTGCACAAAGTAAAGTAATCCTAATGGCTAAGAAGCCACTGGATTACTTTTACAGGCAGTGGAAGGGGGTCCCATCACCACCTTTACTGCTTTTAAGATGTGACCAGTAGCATGCGGTATCGGGGACACAGTGAGAGGGATAGATATTGTTCTTCCCACTGTGTGACGCCAGAAACGGGAAGTGACAAGGATGTTGTCACTGCCGGTTATGTAAAGAAGCCATCACTGGCTTGAAGAAGCATCCTAATCAAACTGATCTTAGTTTGGTCAGATGCTTTGGAGGGCAGAGGACAGATATGGGGTCCTTTATGGGACCTCATATCTCTCCATAAAGAGGACCTGTCATGGCCCATGCTATCACAAGTAATGTAAAGATGCAGTGTAAGATTTTTTTTTTTTTGTACTAAAATACAATTTTAAATAATTTTAAACTGCCCCCCCCCCCCACCTATGCTTATTAAATGCAAAAGCATGCATTGGCTCCACACGCACATGTAAATGGCAACAAACCTGCATTTTGTTTCAAGCCGGGATCAGGGGTGGGGTCGAGGGTGGTTGAAGGGGGCCCCATCAGGTAGGCTGTACGGGGCCCCATGATTTCTAACAGCTGCCCTGGTGGACAGTATAGCGGTCTGTGTAGTGGACAGTGTAATGGTTAGTGTAGTGGACAGTATAGTGGTCAATATAGTGTAGTGGTCAGTGTAGTTTAGTGGACAGTATAGCGATCAGCGTAGTATAGTGGTCAGTGTAGTGGACAGTATAGTTGTTAGTGTAGTGTACAGTGTAACGGTCAGTATGGTGGTCAGTGTAGTATAGTGGACAGTATAGTGTAGTGAATAGTATAGTGGTCAGTGAAGTGTAATGGACAGTATAGTGGTCAGTGTACTTTAGTGGACTGTATAGTGTAGTGGCTAGTATATCGGTCAGTGTAGTGTAGTGGACTGTATAGCAGCCAGTGTAGTGTACAGTGTAATGGTTAGTGTAGTGGACAGTATAGTTGTTAGTGTTGTGTAGTGGTCAGTATAGTGTAGTGGACAGTATAGCGGTCAGTGTAGTGTAGTGGACAGTATAGTTGTTAGTGCAGTGTAATGGTTAGTATAGTGTAGTGGGTAGTGGACAGTGTAGTAATCAGGTTAGTCAGTGTATTGGTCAGCATAGGGATCAGGGTGGTCAGTGTTGGAATCAGGCTGGTCAGTATTATTGTAGGAAGGGAAAAGACTCGGGGAGTGCTAAAAGTATGCAGGTTAGGGGGTGCAAATTACTAGCCTTGCCCCGGGCGCTGACAACCCACACTACGCCACTGATGCCAGGTAACAGACATTACTTGACCTAAGTAGATTTAGCATATATTCTTGGAGAATGCAGGAAGACGCTAGTCTAGCTGCAGTTCTACTGATACTTGCTGAGGAATGTTGCTACTTGGGATTACTTTCAAGAGGAAGGAGGTCTTGATTCCTCTATATAGATCTTTAGTTATCATTAGAGGGATCACCAGCAGATTCCTCTACAGGCAGTGATCAAGGCGGTATGCCGAACCGCTTCTTCTTCTTTTGTATTTTTATTTAACATGTGCCAATAAAAGTATTTACTTTATTTATATGGACATGGAGTTGCCAGCCCTTCTCTCTTCTACTATTGTCTAAGTGTTGTTCGGACAACACAGCAGCCAGAGCACTCTATCGTGGACTTCATTTTACATCCTGGACGCTCCCTTTTGTGAGAGCTCTGCAATCCCTTGTCTACATCCTGATTCCTCTACAGTGCCTTGAAAAAGTATTCAACTTTTTTTCATGTTACAACCAAAAATGTAAATGTATTTTATGTGATAGACCAACACAAAGTGTCACATAATAGTGAAATGGAAATAAAATTATAAACGGTTTTCCAAATTTTTTACAAATATCTGAAGTGTGGCGTGCATTTGTATTCAGCCCCCCTGAGTCAATACTTTGTAGAACCACCTTTCACTGCAATTACAGCTGCAAGTCTTTTTGGGTCTGTTTCTACCAGTTTTGCACATCTAGAGTGACATTTTTGCCCAGTCATCTTTGCAAAATAGCTCAAGCTCTGTCAGATTGAACAGAGAGTGTCTGTGAACAGTAATTTTCAAGTCTTGCCACAGAGTCTCAATTGGATTGAGGTCTAGATTTTGACTGGGCCATTTTAAAGCGGTAGTAAACCCGCACATTTTTTTTTTTTTTTTTTTTTTAAACCTGCAAAGCAAAAGGCATAATGAGCTAGTATGCACCGCATACTAGCTCATTATGAAATACTTACCTTAGAACGAGGCCCCGACATCTGGCCCGATCCACGCCGAGGGAGCTGACATGCTCCCTCGGCGTTTCTTCCGGGTATCGCGGCTCCGGCACTGTGAGTGGCCGGAGCTGCGATATCGTCACTCCCGCGCATGCGCGCGGGAGATTTCATTCCGGCCGGCCGGCCACTGCCGGATTTTCTGGCCGAGAATCCCCTTGTGCGCATGCACCGCTGCAGTCAGCGGCACATACCGAGGGGAATATCTCCTAAACCGTACAGGTTTAGGAGATATTTTTTTTACCTACAGGTAAGCCTTATTATAGGCTTTCCTGTAGGTAAAAGTTAAAAATGTGGGTATACAACCACTTTAACACACGAACATGCTTTGATCTAAACCAATTAATTGTAACTTTGGCTGTATGTTTAGGGGCATACTCTAAAGGTTTTCTTCTAAGATTGCCCTGTATTTGGCTCCATCCATCTTCCCATCAACTCCCAGCTTCCCTGCCCCTGCTGACAAAAATTATCCCTACAACATAGTTCCACCACCATGTTTCACAGTGTAGATGGCGTGTTCAGGGTGCTGTGTGCAATGTTTGTTTTCCTCCATACATACCATTTTGCTTTTAGACCAAAAAGTTCAATTTTGGTGTCATCTGACTAGAGCACCTTCTTCCACATGTTTGCTGTGTCCCCCACATGGCTTTGAGCAAACTGCAAACAGGACTTCTTATGGCTTTCTTTCATCAATGGCTTTCTTCTTGCCACTCTTCCATAAAGGCCAGTTTTGTGGAATGCATGACTGATAGTTATCCTGTGGACAAATTCTCCCACCTGAGCTATGAATCTCTGCTGCTCCTCCAGAGTTACCATAGGCCTCTTGGCTGCTTCTTTGATTAATGCTCTCCTTGCTCGGCCTGGCAGTTTAGGTGGACGGCCATGTCTTGGTAGGTTTGCATTTGTGCCATACTCTTTCCATTTTCGGATGATGGATTAAACAGTGCTCCGTGAGATGTTCAAAGCTTGTAATATTTATTTTTATTTTTTATAACCTAACCCTACTTTAAACTTCTCCACAACTTTATCCCTGAGCAGTCTGGTGTGTCCCTTGGCATTCATACTGCTTTTTGTTCACTAAGGTTCTCTAACAAACCTCTGAGGGCTTCACAGAACTGCAGTATTTAAACTGAAAAATTACACACAGGTAGATTCTATTTACTAATTAGGTGACTTCTGAAGGCAATTGGTTCCACTAGATTTTAGTTAGGGGTAGAGGGGGCTGAATACAAATGCACGCCACGCTGTTCAGATATTTGTAAAAAAAATGTTGAAAACCAATCATTTTCTTTCTGCTTCACTTTGTGTTGTTCTGACTAGAGGTCGACCGATATATCGGCCGGCCGATATATCGGCCGATATTTGCAGTTTTTTAAATAATCGGCATCGGCCGATTGTTCTGATAAAAAGCCGATATAGAACTACAGCAGGACTTTGAAATGACTTCTGTAAGAAGTCAATGTGAGTTGCCTGAGTCGTCATAGCAACACTTTCCTCCTCTCTGGGCAGACTGCCAAGAAAAGAACTAAATGATACAATGTTTACACTTGAATGAATGAAGTCATCTCTGTGTGTAGAAGTTCTCAGTTTAACCATTTAAAGACTAAATCTTTTCTGACACTTGTTGCTTACAAGTAAAAATCCTGTATTTTCTGCCAGAAAATCACTTAGACCCCCCAAAAATTATATATATTTTTTTAGCAGAGATCCTAGGGAATAAAATAGCGGTTGTTGCAATATTTTATGTCACACGGCATTTGCACAGAGGTCTTTCAAATGCATTTTTTTGGGAAAAAAATACACTATTTAAAAATAAAATAAAAACAGTAAAGTTAGCCCATTTTTTTTTTTTTCGTCCAAAAGTTTTGACTACCTTTTTTTATTTAATACATAGGTTTCTTTTTTTTTTTTTTTTTTTTTTTTTTTTTTTTTAATCTAAATCATACATACAAGTAAACTGATTGGAGGTTTGTTTTGTTTAATAAATGTTTAAATGTTAGAAATTTTCTGTATCACTTATGAAGGCTGCTTTCACACTGGAGCGGGCAGGCGTTGATGGTAAAACGCAAGTTTTAGCGGCTCTTTACCATCATTTTAGCGGTGCTATTTGGCTGCTAGTGGGGCACATATAACCCAGCTAGCGGCCAAGGAAGAGGTTAAATGCGCCCATGAAGCACTGCTGCCAAATCGCATTGCATGCGCTTCGGCAGTGGTGCCCATTCATATCAATGGGCAGGAGTGGTGGAGGAGCGGTATACACCACTCCAAACGTGCTGCTTGCAGGACTTTTTTTTAAGATCCTGCCAGCGCATCGCCTCAGTGTGAAAGCACTCTGTCTTTGACACAGACTGCAGGGGAGCCATTTTGCAGGCACTTTACAGGCACTATTTTTAGCCCAAAAGCGCCTGAAAAACGCCCCAATGGGAAAGGTGTGTTAGATCAAGGGGGATTAAAAAAATAATAATAATAATAAATAAAAAAGGAAAAAAATAAATAAATAAAATAAAATCGGCCTAACATATCGGCCCAAAAAAATCGGCATCATATATCGGCTATCGGCCGCCATGATTTCTAAATATCGGCATCGGCCAGAGAAAAACCCATATCGGTCGACCTCTAGTTCTGACACATAAAAACTCAATAAAATACATTTACGTTTTTGGTTGTAACATGAGAAAATGTCAAGGGGTGTGAATACTTTTCAAGGCACTGTATATAGATTTTTAGTTATCACTAGATTAATCTATCAGTTGGAAAAATGAGGTCCTGAGATATATATATATAATGTATGTATATATGTCTTATGCTTTGTGTATGGTGTGCAGTCATGTTGGAACAGGAAGGGACAATCCCCAAGCTATGGTCAAACATTCCCACAGACACACTTCTAAACCTTGTGGGCAGCCTTCCCAGAAGAGTTGAAGCTGTTATAGCTGCTAAGGGCAGGCCAACTCAATATTGAACCCTATGGATTAGGGATGCCATTAAAGTTGTGCGTGTAAAGGCAGGTGTCCCAATACTTTTGGTATTCAAGTATCAAAAGTTTACAGGGTTAACAAACCTTTCTCCAGTCTACCGAAACTACATAGAGCAAGTCTTTTGGTTGACGATATCCTTTTATACCTATATTCTTTTGATTACTCCATGGTTTATTCTTGTTTTCCAGATACCCATCTTGTACTGTGTGCCCGGTTGCTAAATTGCATTGAAGGCGTGGACCTCTCCCTTTTGCAGAATGGAATAGAAGAACAGAGAAAATACTTTCTAGAGAGAGAATGCAGCTCAAGAACATAGCTGAAGCTCTATACCCTGTGTAGACACCAGGCTTGTGCTGACGGCCTCTCTTGGTATATGATATCATGGGATCTTATTACATTATTAAGGTAACTGTCACCAGTGTAGAAGGTCATTAGATTGTGCTGCATATAACAGTCAGAAGAGGAGCAGATGTTGTGGGACAGGTTGGAATAAAGTAGATTTAATTATGTGTTGGCTGTTCTTAAAGACATTTTGTATATACTTGTACAAGGCGTGCTGCATATTTGCCTTATTTGGCCTTTGGGGGGAAAGATTTTTTATTTTTTTTGTCCAGTAATTACAAGAAATCTCCTGAGCTGCGTTTGTCACTGAGCCAGGGGATTTATATATGTAAGATTGATTTTTCTTTTTAGTTTAAAATTTTAACAGGTGCTGAGACAGCTAAAATCAGTGTTTAAAAATGGACTCCAGTCTAGACCAGTGTTTCTCAACTCCAGTCCTCAAGGTGCACCAATAGGTCTTGTTTTCAGGATTTCCCGCAGATGAAATGGCTGTGGTAATTGCTAAGGCAGTGAAACTGATTAAATCACCTGTGAAAAATAATGGAAAACCTGAAAACATGACCTGTTGGTGCGCCTTGAGGACTGGAGTTGAGAAACACTGCTCTAGACTACAAAGAAGTCTTCAGATGCACAGAATAGACACAACTTACCTGCTCAGGACTTTCATTTAGGCATCGCTGTGGTGTATCAGTCTATCTGGTCTATCCTATCAATAATACAGTATCAAAGGAGATTCCAAAGTTCCCACTAAAGGCTTCTTGTCTCTGTCATGCAGAAAAGCTTATTAAAAATGGCTGCACCAACAAGTCTCTCATCGCAAACTTGTATTGAAAGTGTGAAAAGGATTGGTGATTATAGGGAGTAGAGGCAGAGGGAGGGGCGGGTGCACAACGCATGCTTCTAAAAGTAAACCTCCAGTCCACTTCCAATGAGCCGCATGACAGTTTGCCGGCATCTTATAAAGTGTACAAGTATAAGGATAATTACCTTTTAACATTTGTTTTTTTAAAGTACATCACTTTTACAAAATAGGTCACCTGCATAAGAAGTATTTATTTACTTGCCTTTCTGTGGCCTGTGTGTCAAAAAGCCATTGTATCTCCACTCTCCAGCTGCTGCAAGTATTTAACCATCAGATAAGTGGGATTTGTTGCTTCGCCACCAGCTGTGGATCCTGTAGTGACATATAAACTGGAGGGAGACACTGCAGTGGCTGGAGGTGGAACAAGATCACACACCTGGAAAAGTGGAACATTGCAGTAGTTAGGAGCAAAGCTTTTCAATACACAGTCAACTTTGAAAGTAAGTATAAAAATGCTTCATTTCCAGTTGGTCTATTTTGTAAAAATGATCTTGTGGTGACAGAATCACTTTAACCACTTGCTTACTGGGCACTTAAACACCCTTCCTGCCCAGACAAATTTTCAGCTTTCGGTGCTCTCACTCTTTGAATGACAATTACTCAGTCATGCAACACTGTACCCAAATTAATTTTTTGTGCTTTTTTTCCCACAAATAGAGCTTTCTTTTGGTGCTATTTGATCACCTCTGGGGTTTTTATTTTTTGCGCTATAAATGAAAAAAGACAGAAAATTTTGAAAAAACGCATATTTCTTTGTTTCTGTGACAGAATTATGCAAATTATTAATTTTTCTTCATAAATTTTGGCCACAATTTATACTGCTACATGTCTTTGGTAAAAATAACCCAAATTAGTGGATATTATTTGGTCTTTGTGAAAGTTAGAGAGTCTACAAGCTGTGGTGCGAATCGCACAAAATTGATCACACCTGATGTACTGGTGGACTATCTCGCTTCTTGTGACCCGAACAAGTCAGGAAAGTACAAATACCCCCCAAATGACCCCTTTTTGGAAAGTAGACATTCCAAGGTATTTAGTAAGAGGCATGGTGAGATTTTTGATGTTGTCATTTTTTTCCCACAATTCTTTGCACAATTAAGATTTTTCATTTTTTTTTTCTCCACAAAATTGTCATTGTAATAGGTTATTTCTCTCACATGGCATGTGTATACCACAAATGACACCCCCCAAAAAATTCTGCTACTCTTCCTGAGTATTACAATACCACATGTGTGGGACTTTTTCACAGCCTGGCCACATAGAGAGGCCCAACATGCAGGTAGCGCCATCATGTGTTCTAGGAACATAAATTACACATCTAACTTGTTGACTATTTATTACACTTTTGAAGCACCAGGACAATGACACATGATACGTGACACTGATGACAGATGGCACTGATACGTGGCAATGATGACGCTTATACGTGGCACTGATGACATGTGGCACTGATGACAGATGGCACTAATATGTGGCACTGATGACAGATGGCACTTATACGTGGCACTGATGCCACGTGGCACTAATACGTGGCACTGATGACAGGTGGCACTAATACGTGACACTAATACGTGCCACCGATGACAGATGGCACTAATACATGGCACCGATGACGCGTGACACTGATGACAGATGGCACTAATAAGTGGCATTGATGACACGTGACACTGACAACAGATGGCACGTGACACTGACAGGTGGCACTGATGACAGATGGCACTAATACGTGGCACTGATGACAGATGGCACTATGTGGCACTGATGACACGTGGCACTGATGACAGATGGTACTTATACGTGGCACTGATGACAGATGGCACTGGGGATAAATGGCACTGGGGGCAGGTGGCACTGGGGGCAGGTAGAACTGGGGTGGATGGCACTGCTGGGGGAGGATGGATGGCACTGCTGGGGGAGGATGGATGGCACTGCTGGGGGAGGATGGCACTTTTTTTTTTTTTTTTTTTTTTTTTTTTTTTTACTCTTACAAAGGAAAGCAGAACGGCTGCCGCTGCAGCCGTTCATCTCTCCCCTCTCACACGCTGTCTGTGTGAGGAGGGAGAGCGGTGCTGAGAGATGATCTCATATGTTTACATATAAGATCATCTCCCATTGGACACGCCGATCGCGCTGTAAACGGCTGCTGTGATTGGCCGTTTACAGCGATCTGTGTTTGCCTGTCCCCGGGGGACACGGCGAACACAGAACTTCCGCAATGCGCGCCCGCGGCGGCGTGCATTGCGGAAGTAAACATTAGGACGTCCAGGGATGGCCTCCCGGACGAACGCGCCTGCCCTACGGCCGTCATTCAGCTATAGGGCGGCCGCGAGGTGGTTAAGATGTACATGAAAAAGAGATTTATATAATTGTTTATATGTATAATTTGTAATATACACCAATCAGAGGTAACATTATGACCATTCACCAGATATTAAGTAGGTTTTTCTTTTGTCACCAAAACACCCCATTTTGCTACCAAAATAGCCAAGACCCCTCAAGGCATGGATTGCACTAGCATTTTGAAGGTAAGTTATGGTATCTGGCACCAAGCTGTTAGTAGCAGATCCTTTAAAGTGGTTGTAAACCCAGATAAAAAAAAAAAACTGCAGGACAAAGGCATAATGAGCAAGTATGCATACTAGCTCATTATGAAATACTAACCCAAGCTGCTGCTAACAAAGCAAACAGAATATTGGCATACATTAAAAAGGGGATTAATTCCAGAGATAAAACAATAATTCTCCCTCTCTACAAGACTCTGGTCCGGCCGCACCTAGAGTATGCTGTCCAGTTCTGGGCAGCGGTCCTCAGGAAGGATGTACTGGAAATGCAGCGAGTACAAAGAAGGGCAACAAAGATAATAAAGGGTCTGGAGGATATTAGTTATGAGGAAAGGTTGAGATCACTGAACTTATTCTCTCTGGAGAAGAGACGCTTGAGAGGGGATATGATTTCAATATACAAATACCATACCGGTGACCCCACAATAGGGATAAAACTTTTTCGCAGAAGGGAGATTAACAAGACTCGTGGCCACTTTGAAGAAAAGGGGTTCAACCTTAAATTACATAGAGAGTTCTTTACTGTAATGCCCTGTACACACGACTGGTTTATGATTTCAATATACAAATACCATACTGGTGACCCCACAATGGGGATAAAACTTTTTTGCAGAAGGTAGTTTAACAAGACTCGTGGCAACTCATTCAAATTAGAAGAAAAGAAGTTTAACCTTAAACTAAGTAGAAGGTTCTTTACTATAAGAGCGGCAAGGATGTGGAATTCCATTCCACAGGTGGTGGTCTCAGCGGGGGGCATTGATAGTTTCAAGAAACTATTAGATAAGCACCTGAACGACCGCAACATACAGGGATATACAATGTAATACTGACATATAATCACACACATAGGTTGCACTTGATGAACTTGTGTCTTTTTTTTCAACCTCACTTATTATGTAACTATGTAAAGCTAGAACGATGCTGTTGCACTGCTGTGACTAGTGACATGTTGTCCCGAAGTTACTATTGGGTTTGCGGGCTCCAGCTCTGTGATTGGCCGGAGCCGCGATGATGTCGCTCCCACCAGTAATGGCACGGCAGCTGAAGAAACGGCACGAGCGAGCAGTGCGCATGTGTCGATGATGTCGGCACAAACGGATCCAGTGAATGTATCCTAAACTATGCAAGTTTAGGAGAAATTCACAGCACCTACAGGTAAGCCTTATAGGCTTACCTGTAAGTAAAAGTGGTTGTACAGGGTTTACAACCACTTTAAGTCCTGTAAGTTACAGATGGGGTCTCCATGGATTGGACTTGTTTTTGCAGCACATTCCACAGATGCTCAACTGGATTGGGATCTTGAGAATTTGGAGGCCAGGTCAGCACCTCAAACTTGTTGTGCTCCTTAAACCATTCCTAAACCATTTGTGTAGTGTGGCAGGGAGCATTATCCTTGGCCTAAGGCCACTGCCAATATACGGTTTCCATGAAGGGGTGTACTTGGTTACCAACAATGTTTAGGTAGGTGGCACTTGTCGAGTAACATTCATGTGAATGGCAGGACCCATGGTTTCCCAGCAGAACATTGCCCAAGGCATCACACTGCCACTGTCGGCTTGCCGTCTTGATTCGTGAAACCATGCGACCATTTTTCTTTGCTCCATGATCCAGATCTGATGCTCACATGCCCATTGTAGGCACTTCTGGCTGTGGACATGGGTCAACATGGGCACTCTGACCAGTCTACGGCTGCGCAGCCCCATACACAACAACCCGTGATGCTCATTTTTATTTTCTGTTACCGGGTGTCTGAATACCCGCTCCTCCCTCCTCACACAGTGGTTCCTCCTACCAGCTTGTACATCAATACAAAACACATCTGCAGCACCTCGTAAGCAAGGCAGCATTTCAAGACAAGTAAGTAAGCTTCATGCTTGTTCTTTCACAGACTCTGTTTTGACAGACACTTTTAATGTAATCTGGGTCACTTTGAAGGTAATCCAGAGTGAGAGAAAATATGGAGGCTGCTATAGCTGAAACTATTCACCTGGCTTTGGTATTTTTAGAGGCGTTGACTTCACTTTGAGTCTGTAATCTGCATTCTTTTTTAGGGACAACCTATTCCTAAATCGGCCGTAGATGGTTCCAATCTTGGCTGGTTCAGCAGGGACTGGCCAAGATTTGAACCATGTATTGGCAGGCTGATTGTGCAGTTGATTGCTCAACTTTGGTACAACCACACTGTCGGATTTTTCATGCGATTATAGCCGCTAGCAATAATCGCTGTGTTCTCCTGGCAGAGATAGCTCCCCCCACTGGGAGAACACAGCAGCTCCGCGGATGGGATTCCACCATCAACACTGACTGTTGGGGAAATAGGATCATCTATGGCCAGCTTTAGAAGAAGGTCACCATTGCAACTCGTATATTTTACTCACTACATGTTCCCTTCAGTCATCTTAGCAGCTAATCTACAAATCTCTATATTTAATACATTAACAAAAATATGGCAGAGCTAACAAGTGCAAATATGAAGTCGCATACCTTTTAAGGTAAACATTGCAGTGATAGATCAGTGCTCATTTAAAAATAAACTATATTTTCCTTTTATGGAAATTGTACTTTATTTTGGCACCTCTGCAGTGTTTGGGGGATTTGGTTACTTTCTTTTGCTTGTTACTATTTAAAAACAAATATGATATCGGTTTTATTTTTTTATCCTCCTTTTTCAGTTTCGATTTCATGTACTGTATGTTGCTTAAATTACTTAAATTGATAATAAAATGGCATTTCCTCCAGCACTTCCTCTTTTTTTTTCACTTTTCTTACCTCTTCACTGTTCTTGCCTCCACCTACATTTTAGAAAAAAAATCATTTTTTTAATGATTTTTTTTAAATGTTTTTTTTTTTTCTAAAATGATTTTTTTTTCTAAAATGATTTTTTTTTGATGATTTTTTTAAATGTTTTTTTTTTTTGATGATTTTTTTAAATGTTTTTTTTTTTTTCTTAAAATGATTTTTTTTTTCAAAAATTATTTTTTTTTAAATTAAAGAATTTTTCAAAAATAGATTTTTTTCCAAAAGATTTTTTTTTTCAAAAATGATTTTTTAAAATGATTTTATTTAAAAAAAAAAATGAAAAAAAAATTTTTTTTTCAAATTTTTTTATTTATTTCAGAATTCACCTCAGAGCTGTGTGGGAGGAGCTATAATTCTCATAATTCTCAGAGCTGTGTGGGACTACCTATAATTCCCCTCAGAGCTGTGTGGGAGGAGCTATAATTCCCCTCAGAGCTGTGTGGGAGGAGCTCTAATTCTCCTCAGAGCTGTGTGGGAGGAGCTATAATTCCCCTCAGAGCTGTGTGGGAGGAGCTATAATTCTCCTCAGAGCTGTGTGGGACTAGCTATAATTCTCCTCAGAGCTGTGTGGGACTACTTAGAATTCCCCTCAGAGCTGTGTGGGACTACTTAGAATTCCCCTCAGAGCTGTGTGGGACTACCTATAATTCCCCTCAGAGCTATGTGGGAGGAGCTATAATTCTCCTCAGAGCTGTGTGGGAGGAGCTATAATTCTCCTCAGAGCTGTGTGGGAGGAGCTATAATTCCCCTCAGCTGTGTGGGAGGAGCTATAATTCTCAGCGCTGTGTGGGAGGAGCTATAATTCCCCTCAGAGCTGTGTGGGAGGAGCTATAATTCGCCTCAGAGCTGTGTGGGAGGGGCTATAATTCCCCTCAGAGCTTTTGTCACCTCCCACTCTAGTTTTGAACATTTCTCCATTAATTCCTATGGGACAAATTTCACCGCAAAAATGACGATATTTCGTGAATCATTCCGTGAAACGTTCCACAAAGTAATAGCACACCAATCGGGAACAATCTACACATTTCAGTATATATTCTGTATATTTAGTGTAAAAGCTGTGGGAGGAGTTAGGGTGGTAAATTTGGCTATAATAATATATATGTGAGATAGCTAGGGCTGCAACTAACGATTTTTTTCATAATCGATTAGTTGGCCGATTATTGTTTCGATTAATCGGATAATAACCTTAAAAAAAGTGTGGTGTATAATTTAATATGTAAAGTTTAAAAAAAAAAGGCAATTTATTCTTAAAAATCTATATACAGTGGTAAATATAAATAAACAACTATATGGTTAGGGAGCAAAATCTCTGATCCACTCTGAGAATAAAAGACAGAAGAGATATACTGTATATACTATTGGAGGTTGAATCTGGTAAGTATCATCAGACTCAGAGATCAAATTTTTTATTAAGACCCCTTTCACACTGGGACGCATGTAATGTGCCCTGTTCCCATGTGCCCTGCCCTCATAGAATATGCCCTGCCTCCTTGAAATGTGCCCTGCTCCCACATAATGTGCCCTGCTCCCACGTAATGTGCCCTGCTCCCACGTAATGTGGCTTGCCTCCATGTAAACGTTTACTTTAAATGTAATTGTAATGCCTTCGATTACCTCCAGTCTATCAGCCTCCATCTTCTCTGGGTTCAGATGCTGATCTTCCCTGCAGTCTTATTTTTTATTTATTTTTTTATTTATTTTTAAAACAAACAAACATGCTATACTTACCTGCTCTGTGTAATGGTTTTTCACAGAGCAGCCCCGATTATTCTCTTTTGGGGTCCCCCATCAATGCTTCTGGATCCTCCGGCCTTCAGTGTCCCAATAGCAAGCTGCAAATTATAGTATAGAGTGCCCCTATAGCAAGGTAAAAAAACTTCTGCCTTTAGACTCACTCACTTCCTGCCCAGGACTACATGTGCCATGAGACATTGCTCCTCACACATTCACAAGTTTTCAGGAACTTACTGACATGTATGGATGGTGTAATGAGCTGTATGTGTGCTGCACTGTGTTTCCTGATATGTAAACAGATAATGCATTCTGTATGCAGGCCAACTAATCAGCTGGCCGATTAATCGATTATAAAAATAGTTGACAACTATTTTCATAATCGATTAGTTGTCGATTAATCGATTAGTTGTTTTAGCCCTAGAGTTAGCAATAAGTGGTCTTGCTATACAAGAACACTTAATAAAGTATCGTATTACTTTATGGAGGAGAGCAACAAAAACAAAGTGTGATAACTTAAAGTGCCACTGATTAAGCCTAGGTTCAGATTGCAGCGATTTGGCATGTGATTTAACATGTCAAATTCCATGCCAGATCAGTGGCTATTGCGGGTAATGGCACTGTCCAAATTGGCACCACACCAAATTCCCAAAAGTAGTTTCTGTACTACTTTTGGTGACTTTGGAGTGTGATTTGTATAGACGTCTGTGCAGCAACCCGCACAGATGTCTCTGAAATCGCCACAAAGTCGGGACATACATGCGGAACTCGCACAATTTCATTCCCACTGTCAGTGTGAACCTGGGCATAAAAAAAAAACAAATTTTACATTTTCTTAATAAAATAAAAAATAAAAATACCTTCCATTTCTGTCAGCCTCCTCCAAATCTCCAAAGCATGCCAAAACACATTTCTTGAGCACGTATGATTACTGCTTTTTGTACATTATTGGGTGAATTTGACAGTGTTTTATACTTTTTTTTTTTTTTTTCAAATATAATTTTATTCAAACGCAAGAAAGGGTCATGCCACACCATCACACCATAACATTGCAAACATGACTACATTGGAGGATGCAGCCTCATCAACTGAATTTTTATGAACATTACAGTGGTAACCTTGTAGATGGTAATATATTGACGGTACTGAGGAGTGTAATTGTACACACAAGGAAACTAAGATATCCCACCATTACATAGCCACTGACGGCTACCCTTCTTCTTTTCACTTTTTCTGTTAATAATTATTAAGAGTTAATAGTTAGAAAGGCAGTGTAAAAGAACAGCTAAAAGAAATAGAAAAATAAATCTAGCGGAAAAAGAAGAGGTTAAGGGGCGGGAAGAAAAAAGGGGGGGTAGGGACGGACATTGGCTTAGGGGGGTGGGAAGGGGGGGGGGTCTCAGCTATGGGTCTGGTTCACATCTCTGTGTTTTTACTCCTAATCATCAGGTGTCTGGTACTCCTAGGAGGGCTTTCCCTTCCTCCGAGAAGATAAACATATTCCAGAGACTCCACGTGTTCCTGAATACCTCCTGCCTGTCACGCGATGAGAGGACCAGATCCTCTATTTTCTTAATGTCTTCCACCTTCCTCAGCCAATGTGCTGTGGTTGGAGGGCGTTGTTGTTTCCACAATTGTGGGATTGACTTTTTATACGTTCTGACAGGGAGTGATGAGAGGTGAAGCAAGAAGAACGCTGGGTCATCGGGAATTGCGTATTCTGTGAATTTTTGTCAGATGGTACGGACTGAGGTCCAAAATTCTGTCAGTTTAGGGCAAGCCCAGAAAATATGCATAATTGTCCCTGTGTCCTCCTGACATCTCCAACATCTATCTGACGTGCCGGGAAAAATAGAAGGCTAGGTGTCAAGTACCATCTGGTCAATATTTTAAAATTGGTCTCTTGGATTTTGGTACATATGCATGATTTAAGGAAATGTCCTATTATGGTTAGTATCTGTGACGTCATAAAGGTGCAGTCCATATCCGCCTCCCATTTTCTCAAACATGGGAGGTGTGGCTGCTCTCGGGGGGTGTTCAACAATGCATATGTAGTGGAGAGCACTTGTCTTATAGGTTCTGTTCCAGTACAGAGCTCCTCGAAAGGTGTCAGTGAGCGAGAGTAGTGCTGCGGGTTGGGGAGAGAGTGGAGGAAATGATGGATTTGTGCCGCAGGCCAGAACGCAAGGCAGAACGGGCCTACGGTATCCATAAGCTCCGCCATGTTGGGCCATCTCCCCTCTTTCACGAAGCTATAGGCCCTATTATAATTGGCCTCATGCAGTGTCGGGAAGGCCAACCTAGGCATTCCCAGAGGAAAACGTGGATGGCCCAAGATCGGGGTCAGTGGAGACTCCGTAGTCGTTAAAGACGCCACCGGGGAAGCTCGATAACATTGTCGCAACGTATTTCCTATCAGCGGGTGCGATTTATTCTCCTCAGACAGGGAATTATAGCACCATAGAGCACTCTCTAGGGGGATTTCCATTTGATTGCTCTCTATTTGAACCCATTGTTTCAGTGCTAGGTGGCGTCCCCAGTCTACGACTCTACCTAAGTGAATCGCTCGATAGTATTTCCTGATGTCCGGCAGTGCCAAACCACCATACTGCTTCAGGAGGGATAATTGGATACAAATTATTCTAGGTTTCTTCTGAGCCCACACAAATCTAGTAAACAAGGCCTGCACCTGTGCAAAATAAGAGGGAGGTATCCTAATTGGTAAGGCCTGAAATAGGTATAAAAATTTCGGTAAAATGCTCATCTTTATTAGGTTACACCTCCCGAACCAGCAGTGTAAACCTGTGTGCCATTTCTCCAGTAGTTTCCTAGTTTCAACTAGCAGCGCAGAGAAGTTATGTTGATATACCCGTGTGACATCTGCCAGAATGTGGGTGCCCAGATAGGTCAGGGTGGAAGATGTCCACTTAAAACTGAAGCTGTTCTGCAAACCCAGGATACTACCCTGAGTCAGTCCGACGCCCATGGCTTCCGATTTGGCAAAATTAATTTTCAAATTGGAGAGGGCACCATAAGCATCAAATTCCCTAAGGAGGTTGAGGATCGATACCGTCGGGTTTGTCAACGTGAAGATCATGTCATCCGCGTACGCTGAGATTTTATGCTGAGTATCTCCCACTTGTATGCCCCGAATATCCGGGTTTCTCCTAACAGTGGATAGAAATGGTTCCAGAGAAAGAGCAAACAGGAGAGGGGACAAGGGGCACCCCTGTCTCGTCCCATTTTTTATACAAAAAGGTTCCGACAAGACCCCATTAACCTTAACTTGGGCAGATGGAGTGGCGTATATCTCAGCTATCCAGTTAATCATAACTTCTCCAAGACCAACCCGCTTCAACACTGAGAACATATATGGCCAGCTCACCCTATCAAATGCTTTTTCAGCATCAGTGTTTAGAAAAACACTAGGGGTGTTCGTGGATCTTACAATGTGTAGTAGATTCAATACTTTCGTTGTATTGTCTCTCGCTTCTCTAGAGGGTATAAAACCAACGTGGTCGAGGTGTATCAGCTGTTGGAGGTGTTGTGCTAGTCTAGTCGCTATGACTTTGGTTAGTAGTTTAAGGTCCACATTTAAAAGAGATATCGGCCTGTAACTGCCGCATGACGTGGGGTCTTTACAGTTTTTGTGTATTTCCGAAATATGGGCTCGTAGTGTGTCTCTGGGAAGCGTCCCTCCTGTACCAACCTCATTATAAAGCTTGAATAGGTGGGGTCCTAGGATCGGGAGGAGTGTCTTATAGTATTGGATAGTGTACCCATCGGGGCCCGGTGCCTTCCCTGGTTTCATCGCTCCAACAGCTTGCTGGAGCTCTGCCATAGTGATGGGGGAGTCTAATTCCTCCTGAATTTCAGGAGAAATACATGGTATCTGGGCTAGGTCGAGATATTCGTCAATCGCAGCTTGGGAGGGAGGAGTGTGTGACAGATTATATAGGCGTGAATAAAAGTCTTTAAATTCCTGTGAAATTTGATTGGGCAGTGTCCTCTTATGCCCACTAAGGTTGACAATGTGGGGTATATACACTGATACTCTGTGGTCCCTCACCATCCGCGCTAGTAGTTTACCGCATTTATCACCTGACTCATAGCCCGTCTTTCGACAAATCTGCATGGCAGCTTTCGCCCTGTAGTGTAAAAAATCTGTTATTTGCATGCGAACTAGCCGCAGTTCGGACTCAGACGTGAGGGATACATCATGTTTATGTCTAGCTTCAGCTACTGACAGCTGCTGCAGAAACTGACACAACTGTTCATTACGTTCCCGTTTAATTCGAGAGCCATGTTTTATGAGGACCCCTCTGATCACGGCTTTGTGTGCTTCCCACAATATGCCTGGGTTGCAGTCTGGTGTATTATTTGTGTGAAAGTATGATTCTATCTCTCTTGTTACATCTGCCAGTACTTCTGAGTTATGTAACAAGCTTTTGTTCAAGCGCCAGAAACGGTGTTTAGATGATGGCGTCTGGGATAGTGCATATGTTAAAAAGACCGGCGCGTGATCCGACCACGTTATGTTCCCGATGTCAGTGGTGCGGATTGCGTGCAGTTGTGCGTGAGGGATCAAGAAATAGTCCATTCTGGTATATGTTTTATGCAGGTTTGAGTAGAACGTATAGTCCCGTTCCCCGGAATGTTGGAGACGCCATACATCTATCAATTGTGCTCTATGCAGGGCCTGTGCAATGCGTTTCAACTGGCCTATCAGTGTGGAAACAGTACCCGATGAAGTATCATCCGAGGGTATTAGGGGGACATTGAAGTCGCCCCCAAGAATTAGTTGACCCATCTGGAAGTGGAGTAATTTTTCCAGTGCTCCTACAATGAAAGCGTCTTGGCGCTCATTGGGGGCATAGATGTTCGCCGAAGTCACCTGGACATCACCCAGGAGGCCTTTGATGAAGAGATAACGACCCATCGGGTCGACCATAGAATCCTGACCCTTCCACTGAAGTCCGCCAGAGATCAAAATAGATACCCCTCTTGACTTAGCGGATGGATTCACCGAGTGATACGTTATGAGATAAAATCTATTTTGGAGAAGAGAGAATTTGTTGTCACGGAAATGTGTTTCCTGAAGAAAGGCGATATCAACATGAGATCTTCTCAAGTCATTCAACAGCATACGTCTCTTCTCCGGTATATTCAGTCCTTTAGTATTTAGCGACATTAACTTGATGTTATCCATTGCCATAGCTGGTGTAGGAGGGAGAGGGGAGGAGGGAGAGGGAAGGAGGGGGGAGGGTTGGGGGAGGGAAAGATAATAGAAAAAGGGAAGAAGGCAGAAAAGATAAAAGAAATATAGCGGGGTCAAACGCCCCACAACCTAAATTAGATTTCTATGTGCGCTTTGTTCCAGGGGGGCAAAATTACACCCTCCAAGGGTGTGTGCTTTCCTATGTGGGGAAGGGGTAGAACTAGGGCCATAAAGTGAGGCCCCGGTCCTCCCAACCACCCCAGCCAACTCGTAAAAAACAATAAGCATATTGCAACTCCGTGTCCGCAACTGCAGGACACAATCAATCACCCACAAATAAGCTGATCGCTACGGGTCGTGTGCAGGTCCCCTTCAGGTTGACTACATAGCTGGCATCAGGTTGTCTATCTGCCCCACCACCCTGCCACTCAGGTTACATATCAAGTGTCCCCAGCTAGCCAGGTAAGTGAGGGGGTCAATAGACCACGTCTCCACCTGCAAACTGCCAGGAGGATGCAACCCTTCCTTACCTACGCATCAGGTGTGGGGGCCGGACTATGCGCGGGAAGCCGGTGTGGGGCTACAATTGTGGATTTCACAGCGTAATGCAAATGCCCAAAAGCTATAGCAGCACAGATAACCCGCATACCCTGAAGCATGGGGAAAAAAAACCCAGGAAAAACAGAGATAAAGCAAGACATGGGCAAATCACCAATTACATATAAGGTCGGACATATGGCACATAAACAATTCCCAGGCAGCTCTCCCCTCCCGCAACCAAAACTCCGCACCCAGCAGGCCCCTCCCAGAAAACATGTTCACCACCAGGCAGGAGATTGTCAATATACACCCGTGTTCCGGCCTGCTACAAGGTTTGCCAAAAATGGGGGGGGTACCGCCCCTGCAGAGTCAGTGTCCCTTCTCTGGACTCCGAGGGCCTTAAGCAAAATATCCTCGTGGAGACACGGTCTCCGGAAACAGGGAGGTCGCCACCCCAATGCCCCGACCGACACAACAGATAGTCCGTGGAGAATCAAAAACGGGGAGGCAGTCCTGATACCAGGATAAAAGTGTGTGTGTGTGTGGGGGGGGGGGTGCGGGTCGACCAGCCCCATCTCATCCACATCATGAAGGTCAGAACAGGAGCCTCAGCCCAACTTCCCGCGTGGCTGGATAAAAGGGTTCTGGTAGTATTATGTAAGGGCTAAAGTAGCACAAAAAGGGGCAATCACCCACCACCCACAACAGTTCCCCACCCCCTCCCCGGCAGCTCAATGCATTGTGCGGGGGGATGAAGTCATCTCAAATGCTAGCAGGCAGTCTGCAGTGTGCGGGGCAGTAAGGTCTCGCTTACCGTGTGGTGCCATTAGGACTCACGTGTTTCCTCATGTGATGGTGTTCTCTGTCGACGCCTTCTTCTCTGAGGTCTGGGGGAGAGGTTGCCACTCCGTGCGGGTGCTGACACTCGTCTAGCGAACCTCGGAAGCAGTTCCAGACAGTTTGGTATATCAGTAGGCACTGCGCCCAGGAAGGTAAACAAGGCCGGGAGGGAGTCCGGGTCACGTAACTGATAGGGGATACCCCCACCTATACGTCGCGTTGTGCCTCCTGGCCAGGTCCAGCAAGGGTCTGAGCATGGCACGGCGTTGCAAGGTGGCTTTAGAGAGATCCGGCAGGATCTTAATGGCAACTCTGTCAAATTCCAGGGTTTCGGCTTCCCAAGACTGGCGCAGTATGTGTTCCTTGTGTGCGTAGTGGTGCAGGCGGCAAATCACATCCCGCGGTCTGGTCGGGTCAGTTGGTTTGGGGCCGAGTGCCCTATATATGCGATCCAGTTCGACCCTCTCCGGCAGCTCCACTCCCGTGATGCTCTTAAAGAAGGCAACGACTGTATCAGCTAGGTCCTCCACCCCGGTGGCCTCTGGTAGCCCCCGCAGCCACAAGTTGTTTCTGCGGCTGCAGTCTTCCATGTCCTCGGCGTGCAGTTGCTGGAACACCAGGGCCAGATGTTGTTGCTTTTGCCGGTTCTCCAGCTCAGCCATCCTCTGATGCAGGGTAGATATCCGTGCCTCTCCTGTGCCCAGCCGTGTAGAGAGATCCCTGACCTCTACCTTCACCGCCGCTAGCTCCTTCCTATGTGCCGCTTCCACCCTGCTAATCAAAGCCTCGATGTCTGACCTGGTTGGCAGTGCCTGGAGCAGCAGCTTGATGTCCGGATCTCCTCTCCAAGGCTGGGGCTGCGAATGGGAAGTGCCTTCAGCATCTTGCATAAAATGCACCTATGTGGCAAGGTAAGAGTCTGCTTCCGAGGATGCCGCTCGTAAGGCAGGGGAATCCCCGCTCGCCGCCCCTCTCTCCTGCTCTGCACGTGCGCCCGCCATCTTAGTCTCCGGGGTGTTCACCTGTGAAAGGTGAAACAGGCGTTGAATCTCACCCGCTGACGGCGTGGATGCCGAGGATTTGGCCGCCCTGTTGTTTCTCTTAGTGGTCCTCTTCTTCACGGAGTGCATAATTTAAAATAGCCGGTTGAAATAGCTGGGGTTGAAGGGAAAGGTCCGGGAGCCTAGCAGACACACGTCTCTATCCGCCCATGTCCAGACCACGCCCCCATGTTTCATCCTTTTTAATACTTTTATGTTTTTAAGTAGAACGCCAGACAACTTTTTTTTTTTTTTTAAGTTGTACATAGAATAGAAAGTTAGCTCTCTCCTCTTCACTAGATTTTTTCCTCACTTTCTGTTGTGTCATTTGTGTACAAAGTGAAAAATAATCTCCCCAAAGAAGACACAGGCAGCATAGGAAAGGGTGCTTTTTGTTCCTTTTTTGTTGCTACATCCTCAGTGAATTTACCTTACTTCCTGTTGTGGAGTGCCACACTAAAGGTAGTGAGTCCAAATATATTTCAATCCAACTAGAAGGGAGGATGGGTTATATCAAGACCAACTGCTAAAGCTTGCTTTTAGAGTAAAGGAGACAATTCATTCTAGACTTAACCACCATTATCCACTAAGATTTTACGTAAACAAGCAGTTTAAGCCACAATGAAGGGGGGACCTTATAGTCCCTATAACATGGTGGACTGAGGACAGGCGGAGCTCTGCCATAAGCGTCATGGGGACTCTGAGGCTGTAAAGAGGTTGCTGAAGCTGAGAGAGCTATTTTCTCTCTGCTGGACTGCAAAATCTGCAGGCAGCTTTGTTGCCTCTCTCATAAATACTACGAGCATGGTAGCAAGTGCAATAGGATGCTCGCTATTATGTGGAACTCTATTTATTAAATGCAGATGTGATACCCGAGATCACAGCCTCTAAACATTCTGACATTCAGGAGTATCTGGCGGCCTACGGGCTCCCTTCCCTGTTAGAGGAAAAAAAAGTGTTGTTGGAGTCCCCTTTCATGCCCTCTGAAATTGAAGCGACAATAAAGTCATTGCCCAATGGGAAAGGCCAGGGTCCTGATGGATACACAAAGGTGTACTATTGCACATACCTCCCCCTACTGGCAGGCCCTATGTGTAGTTACTTTAACTCAATAGCCAAGGGAACCCCGATCCCTTCTGAAGCCTTACTAGCCCACTTTACAGTGCTTTCCAAAGAAGGCAAGGATCCCACTCTAGCTCAGAATTACAATATCATTGAACATGGACGTTAAAATCCTATCAAAAATATTAGCTAACCGTCTGAAACACCTTATTCCTCATATTGTGCACCCCGATCAAACGGGCTTTATCGCAGGCCGAGAGGCTTGCGACAATTCACTCAGAGCTATCCACCCCATCCATTGGGCACGCTCCAGTTCAAAACAGGGCTCATACCTCATTCTCTCAACAGTCGTAGAGAAGGCCTTCGATCAGGTAGACTGGTCCTTCCTGAGAGCAGTCCTAGAGACTGTGGGATTAGGCCCCCCCATGCTGACATGGATCATGGCCTTCTACTCCACTCCAAGTGCCCAGGTCAAAGTGAATGGCCTCCTCTACCCCAGATTCCCGGTTAGGAATGGCACAAGACAGGGATGCCCCCTCTCGTCCCTCCTGTTTGCCCTCACCTTGGAACCGTTGCTGTGCAAAATACGGGCTAAGCAGGACATCAAAAGGCTGATGGTAGGAAACATGGAACACAAATTGTCGGCCTATGCAGACGATGTTCTGTTCCATCTAACGGAGCCCCTGTTCTCGTTGGCAAACCTAATGAGAGAACTTCATCAGTTTGGAGCTGTCTCCAATTTTAAAATCAATCACTCAAAGTCTGAAACTCTAATAGTGGTCCCCCCTTTACTCATTAAACAAGTAAAAAGGCACAATGCAACAATACCTCAGTAAATAGTTCCTAATAGTCCAACGGGTCAGAGGTGGGTATATATATATATATATATATATATATATATATATATATATATATATATATATATATATATATATATATATATATATATATATATATATATATATATATATATATATATATATAAGTCGGTCAGGGCTGCCGCCAAAAAGACCAGAAGCAAGGTCCAGAAGAGCTGAGAAAAAACAAGGAGAGGGGCGCCTCTGAATATATATCAAAATAGCATTTATTAATAACATTTTTATTACAAAGAAAATATCCACTCACAAAGAAGGACTGCAACGTTGCGTTCAGATGTGTCTGTGGATAGGAAGGGAGGAGATGGACTACAAGTCACAGCAGGTCCATATACAGCCGGCAGCACATCAAATCCGGTGAGGATGGAGATGGTGAGACACAGCAGTTGCTCCTTTTTCAACAATAAAAAAATAAAAAACTTCCAACAATAGCACTTGCTGAAGTGGGTAGATGACTCTAATGCCTCTTGTGGCAAACTCCTGGAGAACGGTAGACCCTCCACTCTAGAGACCCTTAGGGATTGCCATGGAAGCTTCCCAATGCACTTCTGGCGCCATAAACAACTCAGGCATTTTATTGCTATGCCGGACCAATCCGTTAGAGCCACCTCTCAACTTACACCTCTCTTTGCCACGGAGGAACTCACCACTCACGTGATCGCCGATCTATACCAGCTATTGGGCTCAGCTGCATCAAAGACTAAGCCATCACAGGGAATGGGAACGGGACCTGGGGAAGGAGTTCTCCAAGGTGCAGCTGGCTCCCCTGTACCATCTAACACATTCTAGCTCCATAGAGTCCAGAATGCAAGAAACCAATGATAAGATACTGACAAGATGGTACAGGGTACCGGCTGCATGCTCCTGAATTTTCCCCTCCATATCTGACCGTTGCTGGAGAGGCTGTAGCCTCCATGGTACATTACTTCATATATGGTGGGAATGCCCAAGAATTAAACCCTTCTGGGAAGAAATTAAAACTCAGATGCAAGACATACTGGGTATCAACATCCCTCTTTCTCCTCTGCACTTCCTCTTCCATATCCCTCCTATGCCGGTTGGCCAGTATAGGAAGAGCACATTGCCACACCTCCTGAATGAGGTTAAATGCCTGCTCCCCATTTATTGGAAGCAGACCCATGTGCCTAGTCGAGAGGAGTGGACCAGGAAGGTGAAGAATATTAGGGAGGCGGAAGAATAGGTAGCAACTTGTAATGGCACTAGGCAGTGTTTTAACACTACCTGGGCCCTCTGGCTGAAACATACCTCCGACATGGGGTTTATTCCCTCTAGCCTAGATACCTACCTCCTGGAATTTGCAGAGCCCTCCCTTAGGGAACATAATGGCCAACATAGTGCAAACCTCTAAGATAGAGAATCCGGCACCATGAGGATCAGCAATTTAAATACACTTTAACCTCCCTTGGAAAGCTGATCGCCAGTTGTGAGCAAGTATTTAAAAGTTCCCAGCAAGGACATAGATACATGCCAGGCGGAGAAGACCTCTTCTCCTCCCTTCCCCCTCCTCTTCTCTCTCTCTCTCTCTCTCTCTCTCCTGATTTCTCTGTTATGTTATGGGTTCATGCATGTTTTCCTGGACCAGGCTACCTAAAGGTCATCAGGCACCTTCCCACAACTAGGTCCACTTTCTCTAAATGGCGGATGCCCCCTCTCCTTACTACAGTGGAGACGGGGCACATAAAGGTGCAAAGCCCTTCTCCTGCTTGTTCATGGGCGGAATCCCAGCCAGAGAGGGTCAGATGGAGGCTCCTCGACCCCTCTCCACCAAGGACACGTAGAAGTGAGCATTCCTTTAGTCTCTGGCACCTAGACCCCACCACAAACTTAAGTAGCTACAATACCGGCCAGGTGGTTTATCCCCCTATCTGGGAAAGGTCATAATAGCATGGGGAAGATATTCATGACCTACCGCTGATTGTTTGCTTGGATTTGTATAATTGATTCCTGCCTTGCAGTCTATTGAGGACAAAGTTCATTGTGTGTATCCTCATAATTTGTTATGTTTGTTGTTATAAATAAAGATGATATTAAAAAAATAATAATAATTTCTCCTGAGTTCTGCTGTAAAATAGACTGGACCTGGTGATTGTCCTATGATGTCATATTCTAAATTTGCTGCTTCACATATCCTGTGGGTATGACTTTGACATATGTATACACTAATTGGAACATGCATGCTTAGATGCTTTACTCATGCATTCTTAGGGGAAACACGCTTTTTGCCTCAGTATTTGCCTTATCTTTTCACTCATTTGAGTTATTCTCCTTTGTCCATAGGCAAAGAACCATAGTAATACCACTTTTTGAATTAGGGACCATCTTGTGTACTTGAATTTTGATCAGTGAGTTCATCTTTTTCTACTGCAAGGGACAAGAACCTACACCCTGCGGGCTGCACCCACTAAATGTCTGGCACGTCAGTGCACATGACTTCACATGCATCCGGCCCACGGACATTCTAAGTAAGAGCAGGGAGCAGGGAGCGGAATGAGAACATGGGAGAGACACATAGCAGTGCTGATAAAACAGCAGGAGCTTCTGGTGTTAACTTTCCAGCGGATTGGTTGTTAGGTGGCCCTAGCAACCAATCCCCAGGTTGTTAATATGAAAAGTTAACTCCGAAAACTCCCGCTGTCTTATCAGCGCTACTGTGTGTCTCTCTTGTGTTCTCACTCTGTCTAAAATCTATAAAGCAAACTTTTGAAATTTTCCGGCGTTTTCATTATTACTGATATAGATTATTGTTCTGTTATTAATGTTTAAAAGTAAATGTTATTGAAAGTTTCTTGTATTTTGTTGATTGTTATCATACAGCGGAATAGGGATCAGGGCACTACTATAAAGTGAAAACCATCTTAATGTGCAGCAAGGCCATTTTCACTTTATAACACCAGCATCAGTGGCCAGGTGTCACAAGGAAAGGGTCTGGAGTCATGCTGGAGCTGCATGAGAGCAATGAAGAGGGTGAGCATAAGTTGAACAAACTAATCGCTGTAGGGAAAGGGGGGGGGGGGCAGGAGACCCTGCAGCAATGCCACAGCCTGGAGGGAGCATGCAAGTTCACTCCCTCGAGGCTTTGCATTAGTGAAGCACCTTAAAGTGAGGTAAACCTGTACTGTTATTACTATCTAAAAAGCAAACAAACTCTTGCGAGCCACCATGTGAAAATTCAAATGATAATTAAAGATAATTAACCAGTTCCCGACCAGCGCACACAGATGTACGTCGGCAGAATGTCACGGGCAGGCATATTGGCGTACAGGTATGTCCAATCTTTAATGCCGCCCTGCCATCGCGAGCGCCGCTGGCGGCACGCTGGCATGCCGGTCAGGACCCCCGTGAGTCCGGTCGCAGGTCCCGCGGACTCGATCGCCGCGGGCATACCTGCGATCGTCTCATGGGGTGGCTAAATGGAGAAATGCCGTTGTAAACAGCATTTCCCCGTTCTGCCTAGCAACTAGTGACTCTGATCTCTGCTCCATGTGATTGGAGCAGAGATCAGTGTTCACTAAATGAAAGCCCAGCCCCCCCACAGTTAGTAACACACCCCTAGGAACACTTAACCCTTACACTGCCACCCACTGGTTAACCCCTTCACTGCCAGTGTCATTTACACATCAGAATCACTGCATTTATATAGCAGTGATTGCTGTATAAATGACAATGGTCCCAAAAATGTGTCAAAAATGTCCGATGTGTCCGCCATAATGTCGCAGTCACACTAAAAATTGCTGATCACTGCCATTACTAGTAAAAAAAAAAATTATTAATAAAAATGCCATAAAACTACCCCCTATTTTGTAAACACTATAAGTTTTGCGCAAACCAATCAATCGCTTATTGCAATTTTTTGTGTAGAATACATATTGGCCTAAACTGAGGGAAAAAAATGTTTTTTTAATATATTTTTGGGGGATATTTATTATAACAAAAAGTAAAAAATAATGCGTTTTTTTCAAAATTGTCGCTCTATTTTTGTTTATAGCGCAAAAAATAAAAACCGCAGGGGTGATCAAATACCACCAAAAGAAAGCTCTATTTGTGGGGAAAAAAAG
Organism: Lithobates pipiens; assembly: GCF_037356315.1. NCBI lineage: Eukaryota > Metazoa > Chordata > Amphibia > Anura > Ranidae > Lithobates > Lithobates pipiens. The sequence goes on along the minus strand of NW_027507789.1, from coordinate 67,279,728 downwards.
GACGCCAATTTTGTTTTGGAGCCATGTCGCATGACTGCGCAATTGTCAGTTAAAGCGACGCAGTGCCGAATTGCAAAAAGTGGTCTGGTCTTCGACCAGCAAAATGTTTCGGGGCTGAAGTGGTTAAAGGACAGCTGCTAGCATTGACCACGTCTCATATGCTCATGCCAAATAAGACTTTATACCAATATAATGCTGCGCTATCCAAATGTATATGATCCCAATTTTAATCGCTTAAGATTTCATTATTATGTTCACTAGATTTTTTACATAGGAATGGAATATCTCGCCACCAATCTTTAACTGCAGTCAGTAATATTAGGATTTAGTACGATTATCATTTGATTACATTTGGATAGCGCAGCATTATATTGGTATAAATTGTTATTATTACAATGTTAGGGTGATTATTATCTTCTTTTATTAGTAGTTGAATGCGGCCCTCCATGTATTCACATACATTGAATTAGGCCCTTAAGTGGAAAAAGGTTGCTGACCCCTATATTACTGGTTCTACCCTCCTGATTAATTACAGTGCACTCTAAGCTAGTTCTAATCACCATGGAGACCGCAGATGTTTTCAGCAGTATGGTTGCAGTGTGAGATGTGCAAAGATGCTGTTTAGCCATTGAGACCTGTTGACATTACTTAGACCAGGGACAGGTCAGTAAACTATAAATAAATAAAAATAGTACCTTTTTTTTACAGTACATTTAGTCTACATGCTGTAATGTCAAAATAGTTTATGCAACTGATTGCTGAATAAAAAAAGTCTTTGATGTGAAAGTATAAGATGGTAAATTTTCCGGTTTATTGACAGACTGAAGACAATGAATATACACCACAGATATAACATTATCGTTGCCCATAAAAATAATATCAAACTAATAAAATGGGATACATGGACAGAAAAAGCAGAATAAAAATATTACAATTAAGCATTTCTAACTAGTATTTGTAAGAAGTTAAAGATGGCATGACATTGACGGGACGGTAAACCGCAGGCTGATAGCTCTCTGAAGCTGCTTGCAGTAGCTGAAGGCCACTTCCTGGGTCTCTTCGGCATCGTGCCATGGCTTCTTTGTAATTCATTTTCTCTTTGGTAAGAGGATCAATGATATTCTTCTCATAATTTGACTCATCTTGTATCAGAGTGGCCAACTCTTTGGTGATCATACCCTGCTCTATTGCATTTGGGAGGGAAATTCTCCCTGTCTTTTTGGTATCAATCAAGCCTCCAGTAAGGTATTGGACCACCAGATATGGCAAAGCGGTTTCTTTAGTCATAAGTCCCTTCTGCACAGCTTCTCCTACAGACAGCCGTTTCTTAGTCACTGGGTCCTCCACACCTGTGAAAGCCTTTTGAGCATTGAATAAGTTTTGTGGATTACTGCTGTCAATAACCCCTCTGTCTATAGCTTTATTAACAGAATACCTATCTTTGCTAACTATGTCAATTATGCCACCAGTAGCTGCTTGAGCTTCCAAAAGCTTTTGACCCGTTGCTGGATCTATTAATTTTCTTGCGACTGCACTCCTGACTGTACACTTGCTGTCAATAGTAGTGTCATAGACCCCGGCAATAGGAAAGCTATCGTCTTGGAATACTTTAGGTGCATTATGGGTGAAGAAACTACGTGTTTGGGTTTGGCTATTAGGGGAAGTTACTGGTGACTTGGATCCAATTATGGAACCAATGGAATTAGTCTGCGGTTTGTTTTCTCCAGCCACAAGAAGGGCAAATTCTGAAATTGGAATTTTGCCATCTCTGTACATTTGTAATTCCTCTTTTGTGATTTTCTTGCTTCTTAGAGCATCTTCAATAGAATACTGCTTCCCACTCTTCTTGTCTAATAAGACAGAAATTTCCCCACTAGATCCCATTGTAGAAATTTCCTCCCAGTCACACTCTAATTCTTGCAATTGAATGTACTGATTGCGATCTATAATGCCTCTCTTGTATGCTTCATATGGCGACATTTCTTTCCCAGTATCCGGATCCAGGATAGAAATTTTTGTGGATACATTGGTCTCTCTCATTTGTGTCTCTTGATTGCGTTCTTCACGATTGACCCGGGACTGCAAATCCCTAATGTTTCTTTCCTTTTCATATATGTTGTCCTTTTCCTTAAGAATTTTAGATTCCAGAAGGGACAGTTCCTGACCCAATTGCATCCTCTTCTGGCGCTCATTCTCTGCCTTTTGTGTGAGAAGTTCAGATTCTTTGCTTAAAAACACACTCTTCTGCTGCTGTTGTCTCCTTAGTTCCAATAACTCTTTTTCTATTGCCGACTTTTCTTGCTGTGCCTGAGCTCTAGCTTTTTGAAGATCTGCTTCTTCTTTGGACCATGTCTTTTTTGTTGCATCTGTCCTATCAATCTTTTCTTTTAGTCTTCTTGACTCATCTTCCATGTCCTGTCTGGCATTTCTCTCTTTGATACACAGCTCTCGCAATCTGGCCCTCTCACTTTCCAGTACCTTATCTTTCTCCACTCTGATGACTTCTTTGTAGATAGTTTTTTCCAGAGATTTTTCTCTCTGTAGGATGTCTATCTTCATTTGCAGATTCTTACATTCTCTTTCAATATTTAGCATCTGTGTTCTTTCCTTACCCAAATCGCTGCGCAGGGAAGCTGCTGATTTTTCCAAAATTGGATCCTTTTCCACCTTCACCACCTCCTCCATAACAATCTTTTCTTGCACAGGTGGAGGACGTTCCTCAATCTCTTTAATTCTCATAGTTATCTGTCGCAGTTCTTTTTCTGCATTAAGTTTCTTATCTCTTTCTTCCTGGAAATTCAGCAGCCTCTCTTTTTCTTCTACAAGAGCACGCAATTGTTGAACCTCACGCTCCAAGCGACGCCGATTGCTGACTTCCTCATCCAGTGTCCTGCTTAGGCGGTGGTGATCTTCTGTTAACTTGGGGTCTTTCTGTACATGGACAATCTCTTGCACCACAACTCTCTCTTCTGGTTTCCTTCTCTCTAACAACATGTACTTGCTTTGTAAGTCATATACTAAGCTCTCCATTTCCCTCCTTCTTTGAGATTCATCTCTTACTTCTTGACGCAGACGTTCTGCTTCTCTGATTAGCACAGGGTCATTTTCATATTTAACAACCTCTTTGTTTACTACCTTTGTCTCTATTTTTGACCTTTCTTTCCTCCAATCATCCCTCTCTTTGGACAATTTGGATTTTTGGTCTATGTACCTAGTGTTGGTGGACTCTAGGTCTTTCAGTTGCCCCCTCAATCTGTCTATTTCTTTCATCACTTCTGGGCTCTTTTCCAACTTAACTACTTCTTGGACAATTTCCTTATATTCTACCACTGGTTTTTGTGACTTCAACATAAACGCTTCATTTTGGGTAGTTTCCAGTTGCTTTTCATAAAGAGATTTTTTGGATGTGACATCCTGCAGAGCAACTTTCAATCTAGCAATTTCCTTTTCAGTCTCTGGCTGCACTAAGAACACCTCATTGACCCTTTCTTTAATCTCCACCTTGGGCTTCTGTTTCTCTACCACAACATACTTGGATTGCAACTCTGATAACTCTCGGGTCAGGGTTATACTTTTATTTCTTTCTTCTTCGATCAATGTTTTAAGCCTGGCTGCCTCTTTCAGGATTTCAGGGTCTTGTTCTACCTTCTTTACTTCCTTTACTATGACCTTAGGCTCAACTGACTCAATCAGTTTTTCTAGCTCTTCTGTTCTGTTTCTCAGTTTCACAATGTTTTCCTGCAGAGACTTTCTGCGGAAGGTCTCCTCGTCAATCTGTAGCTGCAGTGCCCGTGTTGCCTTTAGCATCTCAGGGTTTCTTTCTAGCTTGACTACTTCTTTTAGCACCACTTTTTCCTTCACATTAGGTTGCTTCTGCTCAAGTACTAGCACCTCCATTTTGAAGCGTTCTAACTCTTTTGAAAGGGAATTGTTTTCTTCTTTGAGGGTTTTAATATCTTTTCTCAAGGTCTGGGCTTGAGATTCTAGATTTGGGTCTTTTTCTATTTCTGTAACTTCTTTGGTCAGCAGTTGTGGTTTGTTGCTTTTCCTCTGGTTTTCCAAAGTTGCCAATTTTTTACTCACTATGTCTATCTCAGACTGAGTATTTCCTCTTTCTTTAAAGGTATTGTCTGCTTGGGATTTCATTGCTGCTATTTCACTCTCCAGCTTAGGATCTCTGTAATACTGTACCATTTCCTTTTCCTCCAGCCTCTCCACAGGTCTTTGTGTCTTTAGTAGAAGGATTGTCTTCCTGTTCTCTTCCAATTTTTGCTGCACCTGTGCCACCTTTGCTTTCTCCTCTTCCAGTTCCTTTGACAAATTCTCTGATTCCTTGACTGATCTCAGGGTATTCTCAGAGCGTAGGTTTTGCTGCATTGATAGCTGAACTCCATCATGAGTATCTGACTGAAGAAACAAACAACATTAAAATAGTATAAATCTGATTACTTGCAACAGAAAAGGAACAATTATATACAGTATGCTTAAATTTTACTTTAGCCTTCAGGTGATTATTTTTAATCCAATCTACAACTGTTTTAACTGCACCATATAATATGTGCAGATCTGTATAAGAAATGTACATATATAGGGTGGGGCCACATTCTCTTAAAGGGGCCAAATTTACCCAACTTTTATGTGTTGTTTGTTACCAATAGCTGTTTTTTTAATACGTATTTCTAACCACTTCAAAAGGGCTGTTTTCCTGATAAAGGTTATTTTCTCTATATATCATTTTGTTTTATCCATGTTTCAGTACAACATAGTATTTTCTGTAGTTTGAATGTTACAGCCACTGGCCCTATTCTGTTTTTTAACATTCAGTGTTTGCAGATGGCAAATCTTTGTTTTTCCTCATAATATTAAGCCACATATGTATTGTTATCCTTTGCTAAGTAACACATGCCAGCAGGGGAGTTTCTAGGTCTACAAAAGATCTGGGACTAGAGCCCATAGCAGCGTAGTAAAGCAAGTCATATGCTTGTGCAGGCATACACATGTATATACAGTAATACATGTGTGTGTATATATCCCCAGAGAGCCTCCCCCTTGCATCAGGGTCCCCAGAGAGCCTCCCCCTTGCATCAGGGTCCCCAGAGAGCCTCCCCCTTGCATCAGGGTCCCCAGAGAGCCTCCCCCTTGCATCAGGGTCCCCAGAGAGCCTCTCCCTTGCATCAGGGTACCCAGAGAGCCCCCCCACTTACATAAGGGTCCCCGGAGAGTCTCCGCTCCCCTTGGTGAGCCCCGCAGAGACTCAGGGCTATGGGCCCCAGATTTGGGGCTATAACCCCAAAAGCCACCCCCTACTGATGCCACTGCATTCCAGTCATCTATACTCTGTGTGAGTTAAACCAAATATGAATGGAGATAATACATACAAAGTCTGATGTTATAATACCTTGTCTAAAACCTTTTTGGCAAACTCCATTTGGTTCAGTTGCTGCTTGTTCTCCACTGTTGCCTCCGTGTAGCGCTTCACCAAATCCTTTTGCTATAAGAGAAGCAGAGATAAGAGATTTGTTCTCAGGTTATATCAAGTGATCCAATTCCAACAGTATTCCGAAGGAAAGAAAATTTGTCCCCAGATTGGATAAATATATATCCATTATGTATAAGTACAGAAGTTGTTTTTACTTCCTATTACTTTTTTGTATGCTCTGCGGATAATGAAGTAAGACCTGCCAATGCTGAAAGTGAGTTCTATACTGGAGGGCCTGTCTACTGTAAAATATATTATACCTCTTAACACATGATAAAGGGGGCTGATGTGAAAAGTATTGTCTATATACACCGATTAGCCATAACAATATGACCACTGAAAGGTAAAGTTAATAACATTGATTATTTCATGACAATGGCACTTGAAAGTGTGTGGGATATATTAGGCAGCAAGTGAACATGTTGTCCCCGAGGTTAATTTGCTGAAAGTAAAAACAATTTGCAAGTGTAAGAATTTGAGCCAAATTATATTGGCTAGATCACTGGTTCAGAGCAACTCCAAAACAGCAGTTCTTGTGGGATGTTCCTAGTCTACAGTGGTCAGGACCTACCAAAAATGGTCCAAGGAAGGAAAACTAGCGAACCAACAACAGGGTCATATGCGGCTAAGGCTCATTGATGTATGTGAGCAGCGAAGGCTGGCTTTTAAAACCCTACTGCAGCCAAACTGCATTTTTTGGATTGTGTTGGGAAGTGTCAGAATCTCCACAAGGTTGCTTTACCATCTGTGTCCATTTAAAATATTTCCCCTTGCTTCATCTCATAGGGACAGGGTATCTGGAATTTATAGGAAATCTTTAAAACAGTTTTTTAGCAATGAGGTTTTTTTTATTGTTTACCATTCTGTCCTAGTAACACCTTTTCCCATCAATTCCTTTCTGGTATCAAGGGGATAAAAACTTATAGAAATTCTCCAAGCAAAAAAGACCTGATGACATTTTTACCCATCCCCGATTTAAAAGCATTGGCTGGAGCTGGGCTTAAAATTTATATTACACAATGGCTTTTGAAACAGTTATATGAAAGATATACTTTTGTTTAAAGAAATGCATGTTCATTGGTACATTGTGACCCACCTGGCTTTCAATGCTTTCCCGAACAGTGTTGACTTTTGGCATCTTGGCAGCAGAGACAACGGAGCTTTCCAGGGTGGAGCTGTACCTGTCAGCCTGAGTCTCATAATCCTTTTAGAAAAACAAGGTCAAAAGAGTCAACATTTTGAGGTCAGTAGCTGTAGTTTTCCTAAGTAAATGGTAAATCTAAAATAAACTTCCACAATACAGTTAGCTATTTTGTAAGTTGAACACATATTTGTAAAACTGCAGGGGCAGTCTTACAGTAAGCTGGCTGTACACTAGTAATTAGTTCAAATTTTTTTGTTTCAGAAATCTTTGCTCAATTATTTTTGATTGTTTGTAGGGCCAAATCTACATTCATTTTCGACTGAAGTGACGAGAAAATTTGAAGGAGCAAGATGGAAAAACTTCCTTGAACAAACAACACTTTAACAGTGATTGTATTTTTTATTTTTTTTCAGAAAATGTAATTCATTCCAGCCTCAAAAGTTAAAAAGCAAACAAAATTTTGAAGTGCTTTCAAACAACATTTGTAAAATTTGTAGTGAAAATTGTTGCACAAATCTTTGTATGAATATTTGTTCAAAAATCTATTGTGTATGGCCTGCTTCATAAAGCAGCTATAGCCTCAATGGGTACTGTGGATGTTTTAGCTGACAGGGCACGTCTAACAACAAACCAGAACAGAGGACTGTACTTACATTTAGAGAATTTATCAGATCCTTGGAAAGCTTCAACATGTTGTTCTTCTCTGGTTCCTTTCTTTGGATCTCCTCTACAAGCCTCTAAAATTATAATATGCATTCAAATCAAAATTTCTCATACAATGTAAAGGGTTTTAATAATGTTTGAGAGCAACAGTGAATAAAATAAGTCTTCAGTAAGCTAAATATGTGAAAATAACAAGTATTTGCGCAGCGTTAGATAAGAACGGTCATAATGCATAAGACTGTATATAATACAGTGAAAAAAATAAAAATACTGACATCTGACATTTTACATTGTTAATAACACATGTGCAAAAAATGAATATACTAAATATAGTCCACAACATGATGAAAAGTAAATTAATGAAGTCCACGGATGGAAACTGAAATATGGTGTTAATCCAAGTGAACGACCACCTTAAGACATCAGTGGAAGGACAAGTGTGAAGAAATGATAATGGGAGAAGCCACCACCAACATAAGGAACGTTTACCAGAGCGGTTGGACTCAACAAGGCATATGCCCAATGAGTCATCAAATCTTGTGGTGACAACACACTGGTATACAGGAACATCCACATATGCAAATGATGGCACAAACGAATGGTGATCGCATGGTCTCTCAAAAGACTCCCAGCAAAGAAGGAAAACTCAGAGGGAGGTTGTTTGAATCCTTTCCATATGCTCACTTCTCTGCTGCCAGTTCCAGCAATGTGTGAAATATTCAAGCCATTGTTTACCCACGCAGGGGCGATATTGAACAGGCACATACAAAGAACAGTGTATGTTTGTATGATAATTAATATAACTGTAAACTGTTACCATGACCAAAGAGAGCCAGGGTAGAGGCAAAGCAAGTATCACAAGCTATACTTTACTGTCCCCTAAGGGATAGCAGTCTTTGTCTCCTTTTTTTCCTCTTCATTCCTGATATGAAGGCTATTAGGCAGAGGAAGAAGAAAGAAAAGTGAGATAGAGGCCCGATGTGGGAACTGCACAAGCGAGGTTTACAGTCGACCATAGCCAGTCGGAGGCAGGGACGGGCAGGAGTAATTTATTCAAGGGTCCTAGACTTTCAAGAATTTCCCATGTGAATCCTTCAAAATACTGGACATCTGCTCATCAACCATCATCCTGCTTTTCACTCTCTGAAAAGCAACAGACTGAGTTTTCCAGGCCAGGGGCTATAGTCCGCTTGGCATTTATAAAAAGGTATGAGGTAAATTTTCACTGGGGTGCGAAAAGACCCGGTATAATGTAGAAGAGCCAGTCAGGCATCTTTACATATGGTTACATGAAATAAGGTTTACAGTACGCCAAAGACCCTGGACCGAAGCGGATCAGACATGTTCATGACCACCATGTATGTAAGACATCCCCACGCTGACCGTAATTCTGAAAGTATATGTCACTACTACCAGGATAAGCATGGGAAAGCCTTGTTAGGACCCAGTACCACCACAGGAGCACTTTATATGAGGCCACGAGAGTGTTAGTATTGAATGATAATTTTGCTATCGTCATCAAGGTCTTACTCCAGTCCTCCTCGTCAATACTGAAACCAAGGTCTTGTTTCCATTATGTCACATAGGAAAGGGTCAACAAAGACAACCTACCATTAAGTCATCTCAAAGTGGGGCTCTTTCTATAAGTGGGAGCACTTCTGACTCTTTTTAAAACATTTATTTATAACAATATAGATCTGCCCTCCAAAAATTCCAGCCTCCTCACTGCCAAGCAGACCTATTGTATCACTCTCATTAGTAACTTATCATCTCGTCCCTGTCAACTCTTCTCTACCTTCAACTCTCTACTTAGTCCTCCACTACCTCCACCTGCCAACTCACTTACTGCCCAGGAGATTGCCAATCACTTCAAACAGAAGATTGATACAATTTGTGAGGAGATCTCTACTGTTCAGATACCCTCCACGCTATACACTTCATGCCCACAGGTACAATCATTACTTTCCCCTTTCAACCCCACCACTATAGATGAGGTTGCTAAACTACTTGCTAACGTCCACCTTACCACCTGCCCACTGGATCTTGTTCCCTCGCAAATGCTTCATTCACCCTCTGGCTCTATGCTACACACTCTAACCCACATCTTCAATCTCTCCCTCTCTTCTGGCATCTTCCCCAACTCTAAAACATGCACTTGTCACACCCATTCTTAAAGGGGTTGTAAAGGTAAACGTTTTTTCACCTTAATGCATTCTATGCATTAAGGTTAAAAAACATCTGACAGTGCTGGCGCCCCCAGCCCCCCTGTTTTACTTACCTGACCCCTCGAAAGTCCCGCGCTCGTCCCCGACATCCTCTTCGCTGCTCATCCTGGCCATTGATTGGCTGGAGTGGATGGATTGAAAGCAGCGCAGCCATTGGCTCGCACTGCTGTCAATCACATCCAATAATACGGCGTGCCAGGGGGCGGGCCGAGTGATACAGTGAGCGGCTATAGCCGCCGACTGTATCATCGGAGCGCGCCCGCAAGTGCTTCTCAGAATGCGAGAGAGCTCGCATGAACGTGAGAAGTACTTGCGGGGGGAAGCCAACACAGCTGCCGAGGGTCTCCAGAAGACCAGGTTCGGGGCCACTCTGTGCAAAACAAGCTGCACAGTGGAGGTAAGTATAACATGTTTGTTATTTTTTTTTTTTTAATTCCCTTTACAACCCCTTTAAAAAGCCCCCACTGGACCCATCCGATCTTAAGAACTTACGCCCCATCTCCTTGCTCCCCTTCTTATCCAAATTCCTTGAACGTCTTGTCTACAACCATCTGAGCGTCCATCTTGCTGATAATAGCCTTCTTGATCCCCTTCAGTCTGGATTTCGTCCTCAACACTCCACAGAAACTGCTCTCCTAAAACTAACAAACGATCTACTAACGACCAAAACCAATCGACACTATTCTGTACTCCTACTCCTGGACCTCTCTGCTGTCTTTGATACGGTTGACCACCCCCTCCTCCTCAAAGAACTCCACTCCTTTGCTCTCCATGACTGTACTCTTCACTGGTTCTCTTCCTACTTATCCAACTTCACCTTTAGCGTTTCTTACAACTCTACTTCCTCCACTCCTCTTCCTTTGTTGGGGTCCCCCAAGGTTCTGCTCTTGGACCTCTCCTATTTTCAATCTACACCTCCTCCCTGGGTCAGCTGATAGCCTCCCATGGCTTCCAATACCACCTCTACAGTGACGGCACCCAAATCCATTTCTCTACCCCTCAGCTCACCCCCTCACTATCACTAATTTACTATCAGATATATCAGTCTGGATGTCACACCACTTTCTTAAACTCAATCTATCCAAAACCAAACTTATTTTTCCTCCTCCAAATGCCCTTTCCCCTTCCACTGATCTCTCTGTCAAAATAAATGGCACAACTATAAACACATCCTCGCATGCCAAGGTTCTAGGTGTAGTCCTGGACTTTGAACTGTCCTTTAAGCACCACGTTCAACCACTGTCCAAATATTGCTGCCTCAACCTTTGCAACATCTTTAAAATACTCCCCTTTCTAACCAATGACACAAGAAAACTCTTAATTCACTCCCTAGTCATCTCTCGCCTCGACTGTTGCAATTCCCTTCTCATTGGCTTATCTCTACATAGTCTATCACCTCTTCAATTCATCATGAATGCTGCTGCCAGACTCATCCACCTTACCAATCGCTCTGTGTGTGCTACCCCTCTGTGTCAATCCCTCCACTGGCTTCTGCTCACCCAACAAATTAAATTCAAAATACTAACAGCTTCTTACAAAGCCATCCACAATTTAGCTCCCAGCTACATCACTAGCCTAGTCTCTACATATCAACCTACTCATTCTCTTTGTTCCTCTCAAGACCTTCTGCTCTCTAGGTCCCTTGTCACCTCCTCCCATGCTCACCTCCAGGACTTTTCCAAAGCCTCTCCAATCCTATAGAATGCCTTACCCCAATCTGTCCACTTATCCTCTACTCTATTAGCTTTTAGACGATCCCTGAAAACCCTTCTCTTCAGAGAAGCCTACCCTACCCACACCTAATAGCTGTATTTTCATTTTCTCCATCAGCTCATCCCCCACAGTTATTACCTTTTGTTCCAATTCACCCTTCCTTCTAGATTGTAAGCTCTAACGAGCAGGGCCCTCTGATCCCTCCTGTATTGATTTGTATTGTAAGTGTACTGTCTGCCCTCATGTTGTAAAGCGCTGCACAAACTGTTAGAGCTTTATAAATCCTGTATAATAATAATAATTAAGGGAGGCATAAAGCAATGAGATAAGACCAGGGGCCCCCGGGGAGTGTAAGCAAGTATGCTCAACAATGTCTTACAAAAATTAAAGGTGGCAGTACGACGGAGAGATAGAATCCAGTTGCGCAATTGCAAATAATGGAAATGTTCCTGCCCAGGGATCCCATGCGTCCCTGGCCTCTCATGATGGAGACAGGCGCATAGTTAAAAATTATGCACACCAGTAAAGCCATTGGAGGTCCACCAGGAAACAAGGTTGTTCTAGCCCCGGCAGGAAAAAGATGATCATTAACGATCGGTAAAAGAGACAAGACGGAACATCAAATTTCTTGAATATCGAACAGAGTCCCACAGCTTCAAGCCATGAAGCATAAGAGGGCTTAGTGCCAGGGGGCGTAATTTATGAGGAAGCCAAAGCAACGCTTGTAAAGAAATTGGGGTACAGTTAGGTAGTTCCAAGAGCACCCACAATGGGATGTCAGAAGTGGTATGTAAAATAGATAGTCGAAATGGTGACTATACATCATCCTTAATAGGCTAGGTTTAATTTTATTTCTTCCCATTAGTGGCAGGGTAATTTTAAAGAGACAAAACTTGGGGAAACGTGTACGTATTGCAAAGATGTCCTATTTTTTTGCCCATAAATACACAATAAATATTGGCATTGTAAAAGCTGTTAAATTAATGAATGGTCCTAACTACTATAGAGTAAGGTGACTTAAGCTATAAGAAGCTGCTTGTGTATGTTGGGGCTAGAGTAGCAAGATTAGTCATCTGAAGTTCCCAAGCTACACCCTCCACTAGACATATACATGATGAAAAAGTTTAGATGCGTTAATCTAGTTAGATTCGTTAAATTTGGTTGATTCATTCAATTTGTATTCGGAATTCATTTTATGTCTTTATTTTCTTCTAATATACTGATTTTTTTTTTTCGATTCAAAATGTTCTAATCCATACATTTTGAACTGGTCGAATCGAAAACTAACATTTTGTTTTTTTCTTTTTTTTTCTTTATTCAAATGTGGCAAGTGAACAAACAAAAGAAAACTCCTTTATCAGATGATTACATTGACTCTTTAAATCACCTTTGGCTTAACAAAAACAGCATTGTTTCGAAATGTTGCTCACAATATACACAGTCTTTGATTTCAGAAATATATTTACAGGTAGAATTCGAATTTCGGAAATTTGGACGAATTTTGTTTAGTTATTCAAAGCAGTTTAGATTTAATGCAGTGCCACATCCACAACACCAATGTACTATTTTGAGTGGGATTAGCTTTTAAACTATTGTGTTGTGTAAGGAAGTCCAAAGCAAACTTACCTTCTGGCTTTGGAGCTTGTAGTTGACCTGACTTGGACTATCTGATGATGTGATCTGGTTGCGTGGAAGTCCTTTTAGCCAAGAGTCCAAGTTTTCACTAGCAGATTTAAACTGCTGATATGGTAGGTTGGTGTCTCTGAGCATCTTTTCTCTGCAAAAAAAAAAACGTTTAACAATTTTATGTCAGTAAGCACATCTGTTTACTGTGATTTACAGTCTCATGTTCTATAATGATTCCCCTTTTGTCTAAGGGCTAAGCAATATTTGACGATGCCCCATCTTAAAGTGGTTGTTAACCCACTTACAGCAATATACACTATCCATTCTGTATCCTAATAGAGCCAACCCCCCCCCCCCCCCGTCTCTGTGTATCAGTGAAAAAATACAGTATTTATTGGGGTATAACATGCACATTAATTTTAAGAGGGAAGTTTCAGGAAAACAAAATTACATTTTAAATAAGGAACTAATGCAACCTCACCAGTCTACATCAATGCAGCCTCACAAGTGCCATCAATGCTGCAGCCCTACCATTACCATCAATGCAGCAGCCTCATCACTGCCATCAATGCAGCCGGCTCACCATTGCCATCAGTTCAGTCTGATCGATGCCCATCTGCAGCCTAGAGGGGACAGGGAGGGGGCCAGACCAGCGCTGACATATTACATACCATACAGTAAGAAACTCCTATGATAGCTAGAGCAATGGTCCAATGGCTTCTCAGAAGAGGGAACTTCCTATTACACAGGCTGCCAAGTAAACAGGAGATTCTCACTGCATGGTGCTTGTCCTGCCCCCTTCCCTGTCCCCTCCAATGCAGCTTTAATTGAAGTATTGGCATATAACACGCCCCTGCTATTTCAGAGTGAAAAAGTGCATGTTATACACCAATAAATACAGTACCTCCTTCACTGTATCTGACGGAGGATCCCGGAGCTCATGTAACTGGCTGTGTCTCCTCTCTGCCCATCTGATAGAAGCAGTGGGTGGGGCCGAAGTTTCCCCGTTTACATCACTGGGATGCCAGGAGGAGAAGAGAGAGGGGACACGGCCGATCATGTGATCGCCGGGAGCCGCCGTGAGATACAGTGAAGGAGGTATTTTTTTAATGAAACACAGACAGCGGGGGCACTCTATTAGCAAACATAACGGATAGTATATAGATATATTTTTTATTCTTACAGTAGGAGGGGGGTGGGGCGCCACTGTCACTAGGTAACACACATGGCGGCGGGAGGACAGAGGAGACAGACACAGGAGAGCAGACTGCGGATGACGGAGGCATGCAAACAGACCACGATGTCAGGGGCTCAGCAGCCATGATTATCGTGGTCTGTTTGCAGAGGGGAGGGTATAGCCAGGCAGGATCAGACATGTGTTACAGGGGGCCAAATTATACAGCACTGTGCTGTGTAACATGCTTTAAAGGAACAAAATATGCATTTATTTTTATTTTTTGGGGTTAACAAACGCTTTAAAGCAGTTTCACTATTGAGACCCGTGTCAAATGCTAACCAACTAAGTTTTGGGCATAAGCACTATCAGTTTTTAAATTACGAACTAATGATTCAAAATTAACTAGTAAATGAATAACTAAGCAAAAATACCCCTCTACAGAAAAATAGTACACATAACATAAACATAATTTTTATTATTCTTTACATACATAGAAAAGGACAGCTAAGATGGACTAAAGGGTTTTGTTTTAATGAAGGAACAGTCCCTACAAATGGGGGACAGTCGGGAGAGCCATATACCCATAATTACTCTAGACTGATTGAATTCTATTAAGCCTTAAGCCTCGTGCACACAATTGGATTTTCTGCAGGCAAAACCTCTGACTTTTGTCCGAAGGCGCGTGCCTGGATTTTGTCTTGCATACTAACGGCAAGGTATTGTTAGCCAACAAACACAAACGTACTGATGTACTACGTGGCTTTTCTGCACTTTAGCGCCACCCTTCGGGCTCCTTCTGCTAATTTAGTAGAAGTTGGGTGAGTGTTGATTCGTGCTTTTCACTTCACGCTTTTCACTTCATGCTTTTCAGTTAGTTTCTGAACAGCCGTTCGTCAACCAGACATGTTGTGGAATCGAAGGAGATAACGTTTTATTTATTATTGGCCTTGGAGTTACTGCTTTGACCCAAGTCCAATCCAGGAAAAGGAGGAGGAGGCGTTCCTGGACCAAAAATGGGTTGCTTTATTAATTGTGACCAATTATGTCATATGCCTTTGCTGCGGGAGCTCCAGGAGAATAATCTAGATGATTTTCAGAATTATCTCCGGATGACGGATCCCTGCTTTCACCAACTCTTGGCATTGTTGACCCCCTATATTAAGAAGCAGGACACTTGCATGAGGCTTTTATTTTATTTTTTGGTTGAATAATAATTATTAGATTAGATCTATATTTTTGGATGCATTGAATGCACTTTTTAGTTAAGTTCTTTTAGCAGATACCATGTCTAATTTTTTTTTTTTTTTTAATGCACAATAAAAAAATAGTGTAGAATAATACTTGTGTTTTACTTCAAAAGGCAGTTTGGGAGTAGGCAGTTACATTTAAAAAAATACAATGTAAAACTAACAAGGGACACCAACATAGTTGTATCTTTGATCTTAAAAACTGCGGGATAAGTGTGCTGTGCATAATAATATTATTCTTGATATCACTAGAAAAAAAAGCCTTTGAAAATTAGTTTGAAATAACTCCATTAGTATCACCAGCAAAGCAGCTTCATTATTATCCCATTAAAGAAGAAGAGAATGTGCGCTGCATTTGAAGATGTCATAATTTGCCATGTCAAGAATGTTAATTCTCCATTAGGAACGCTAGTTTACAAGTCTGACCGCTTCTGGCTCGTCCTTGCTTCCAAGCTGATGTTGTACTTAGGACATTTGTCCGATGGACTTGTGTACACACACTCGGAAAATCCAACAACAGATATTTGTTCGCAGAAAATTTTAAAACCTGCTATCCAACATTTTCCCACGGAAAATCCGACAACAATTGTCCGATGGAGCATACAAACGGCATACAGCCTGTCATCACACATTTCCCATCTGAAGATCCGATCATGTGTACGAGGCTTTACAATTTGTCAGAATAATGTTTATCTTCAGGCATTTTTTTTTTAGTTTTGGATAGCATGGGGGTGGGTTAGACCCTCTGTCAAGTTATAATTGTTGTCTGGGTCCCTATTGGGTAGATTTACACGTCTGTTTGCCATAATGAAAAAGAAAGTTAAAGGAAATCCAAGTGTAGTGTTGTCCATAAAACAAAATGCAAGGATAAACCTTCTAGAGGAGAAATGTGTTCCAGGGACAACTATCAAAGAGGGGAATTTCCCTCACTCTGGGAGACTTCCTTTAACTTTTGTTAAAGGGACACAAACAGCAAAACATTTACTTGCAGGGGTTTTAACCATTTCCAACTTTATTTTCCTACTGGCTATACATACACTTTAATGCTTACCTTTGATCCAGCTGGTCAGCTACAGCATGGTATCTGTCATTGAGTTTCTGGACCTGGAGGCGTTGCTGTGGCAGGTCAGGACTATGCTCCTGAGTGTTGCTCTGTAGGGAACTGCATGCCATTTCTGTGTCTTTCAAGCTTCGGTTCAGCTTCAGAAGATTGTCTTGCTTATCAACAAGGTCTCTCTTCAATTTCTGTTTGAGAAAAATAATTTTTATATAAAAACATTTCATTTTCAGGAGAGCTGCAAAAAAGAGACTTTGTTCAACACTGAAATTCACAACAAAAGTGGAGATATTGCCAACAGTTGACTAAAACAAAGAAGCCAATAGCTGCCATGATCTATAAATTAAATTGTAGACATAAAAAAGAAGATGGTAGCTGTAGGGTGGGTGCCTTATGCTGTTGCTTGAGATGTGGCCCTTAAAGCTGAACATTGAACAGTTGCTTCCCAAAGAATTAGTAATTCTGCACTGTCAATTGTTTGGTTTACACAACAGCTAGTCTATGGCCTGCAGTAGGATGTAGTGCATTCCACAAGCAGGCTGGGGTAGAGAGGTGAAACCACTGTATTCATTTTCACTATAATAGAGAAAGTGGTGTCACTCTGCTGGCTATGCAGTGTATCAAGGGTTTCTGAATCATAAAAATGGTTGAACAAAATCTTGTTTTGCCCAGAGTTTAGTTTTCAATGTTTAAATCAAGTCAACAGCATTTCAGTACCACTCCCAACCTGAAGTTGCATAACTTACATACACCATACTGCAAACTACTGACTGTCTACATATAAATTTACACTGTGATTTGGCTATGATATGAAGAAGTATTTAACAATGATGTTGATTACAGTATCGGAACTAATTCACATACAGTAGGCTTAGCCTATCCAAGCCAAATCTGTACAGAGTCTAAAATGTTATCTTTGATGCTACCTTTACTAACTTTCCAGGGGTCTCCACTCTCAAAACACTGATTTGTGGAGGCTTCCAGTGACCTCTATGAATGTCATCAGAAACCTTCCTATTCATGGAGAGGATGTTTTGATAAGTAATTTGACTATAATGCCAAGAATGATTGTGGCGACATGCCTATTGGAATGAAGATATGCTTCTGGCTGGTGACCAGTAATAATGAACAATACGTTTTACAATAAATTACTTAATGTGATACTGTACTGTAATGTAATACAACATTGGTTTTATAACCTTATAAAAGTACAGTGTATGTACGGTAAGTGAGTGAATGCTTGCTTTGTATTTAAGAATGAAACAATGTTCTTGCTAACTATAAAATGGGTGTGTTAAGTGAGTATTGTCTTCTTGTAGATAACTCATCATTCTTTGCTGTTTGCCAACATATCACTCTACTCTGGTTATAGCAAGCTAAAGGTTACAACTTTCCCTATTGTGTTTCTTCTAAATCAAGATGTGGTTTCTTACTTGGATCTGACTTGAACGCTCCTGAATGATGTTGGGCCCATCAGGTAAAGCTCTGTCTTGTGCAAGGAAACTTTCAAACCCTCTGATCATGTCCTCAGTCTTGCTGGTCTGACTCTCCAAGTTCAGAGATGCTTTGGCTCTGTAAGAAGATAATTCAGCACTATACAGGGACTGAAAAATAATTGTATATAATACTGGGGTAGGTTTACTAAAGGCAAATCCACTTTGCACTACAAGTGCACTTGGAAATGCAGTAGCTGTAGATCTGAGGGGAAGATCTGAAATGAGGGGAAGCTCTGCTGATTTTATCATCCAATCATGTGCAAGCTAAAATGCTGTTTTTTTATTTTCCTTTGTATGTCCCCCTCAGATCTACAGCAAGTGCACTTGCAAGTGCACTTGTAGTGCAAAGTGGATTTGCCTTTAGTAAATAACCCCCACTGTGTCACTGAACTATTGATGAATGCATGTAAATTGGTGGAATTATTTTAGTGGACACTTAACAAGCCTATTGACATTATAATTCTGAAACTTTGCCTGTACTTCTGCTGCTTGACCTCTTGGTCAAGTCCAAACTGCAAATCTGGGATAATTTTAAGACAAAAATACAGAAATAATAGATGTAAAGAGAATAAATAGAATTATAGTAGTTATGGGGAACAAAGACAAGTGAAAAGCCAAAACTCATTGGAGTATTCCCTTGAAAAAAAACAAGAGTGCATCTACATTGTGTTGATCTTATGACTTTTTTGAAAATTCCAGATCCATGCACACATACCAGGGGTTAATTTAGACAAAGTTTTAGAACTTATTCAAAGTCACTTTGGGTAGAGTGTGTTGAAACCCTGTTGGTTTGATATTGATGTCTGTGTCCTCGAAGATTGATGGTTGCTACTGAGACAGAAAATTATAGAGAGGAATAGTGGAGAAATCTCCCCACAGGGACATGCCTTGGTAATGTCTGTACAAGAGGGGTTTTTGCCCTTACTTTGAAATGATTTTCTCTCATTTCCTGATGAGTGTAGAAGATAGGAAAGAAAATCTCTGCAATGGGACACGGCCAAAAAAAAAAGACCTGACAGAGGTTTTAACCTTTCCCCACTCTAACCAAAATGGTGGGGGGAGAGAGAAGGGTTGTGGTTTTAATATACTGTAAATATGGTCATGCTTGTAACCACAAGTGAATATTACATCTTGGATCAGCCTTTCTCAACCTTTTTTTCACCATAAAGGGATCCTTTAAATAACTTTCTGATCTCAGGGAACTTGTGCTAATAATTACTATTTCTGCAGCTCACAGTACATTAATGTGAAGGTCATTAGGAAGAATGCTCATTACAATGGTGGTCATTGTGAAGAATCCCCCCTTAAACTAGCTAAAAAAGATAATCGTTGTTAGTGGTTACTTATGTGATAGTCCGAAATCGCTCATTGCTCAAGGAACCTCTGGAGGAATCCTACGGTTCCACTGAACCCTGGCTGAGAAAGACTGTCTTATGCTGGCTATAAAGCACAGAATGGCTGAATTTTGATCCATCTTTGGATGTTCCCATTCCAGAGAAGTCAATCTAATAATCATCATCCCTTAAAACTAGCTTGTTGGAAAATGTTCCTTATGAATTTTCCATTGATTAGCGTTGCAGCCAATTGGTTACACCACTAATCAGTGTTTTCTGAAAACAGAGGAGTCTTCACTGTCATAATACAATAACACACTTTTGTGTAGATGGTGAATCTGTTCAGTTTTTTTGATCAGCCTCCTGGCTGATCAAAAAAAAAAAAGATCCATGTATGACTAGCCTTAGATGTATCAACTGGTCCATACCAGAACCCATATTCCCATTCTTTCTCTTATATATAGCAGACAATATATATTTACTGTTACATACTCTTCTCCATAGAGTGTTGAAAGGACCTTGACATCGTTGTACTTGTTATTGACATTTGTTAAGGTGGTTGGGAGTTGGGCTGCTGTTGATCCTGTTGGTTTCTTTGCCAGGAAGTTTTCACACTCCCTCTTTGCAGCTTCTTTCTCTGCTGCAATACTTTGGATGCGTTGAGCTGTTCTCTGCAAAATTAAGTTACAAAATGTGTGATCTATTAGCTAAATACTTTGTTGTATTTCATCTTGAAAGATGTCTCAATTGTTAACAGTGAAAACAAGAGGGGAATTTGGGACTTTAAATGAAGTGTGTATGGCAAAATCAAAAGAATTCATGTGAGTGTGCTCCAGATAGTCTAATATGTGAAATTATAAAACTGCTTGGGGCTGGTTCAGGACCTTCACTGGAGCAACATTAATGGATAGGCAGCACCGGGATTTAAGACCACCGGAGACATTCCAGCTGGCAGTATATCGGTTTGCTCCTAGGAGGCCCTAAATTGTCTCCAACCATAGTACATCCCTGTGATGCTATATTATGTAACTGACTGTATATATCCAGATATGTGTACAATGTAATTGCCTGAATGTACCTGGTGATTGTACCTGACCCTTTTCTTGGAATAAATAAAATAATTGTAAAAAAAAAAAAAAAGGATTCATGTGAGTGTAAAAATTCTTTATGTTTATTATTGAACCAATCATTTGCATGAAATATAACAGTATTACATATATGATATAGAAAAATGACAATATAAAATTAAAATGATGATAAAAAGCATGGCATATTGCAATACGAGATATAAATGATAATCCCCCATGTCCTGAAGTAAACAAAATCGCAGGGTATGGTGCAACAAGGATGTTTAAACCATCTAAAAATGGTTCAACCCATTCAGATGAATGGTTGAGCCCATTCAAATGCATCCATTTACATCAACATTTTTTTTTTTTTGAGCTTTAGACCTTAAAGCTGAACTCCAATCAAACAACTAAAAAGGAGCGAGCTGTTTAACCTGCCATATACTTTGTATTTCGCTCCATCCAGTTCTGAGTTTTTTGCATGGCTCCATCGCAAAACAGAGCCTTATCTGGCAGGGCAGGAGACGTGCTTTTTCTCTGTTACAGTTAACGAAGAACTATCATTTTCTATGTTGTTTAACTCCCCAGGGGACCAAGTGCATATAGCTTATGGTCCTGTTCAATTCTTACAGCCAATATAAAATGGTGTATTTAGTGGACAATCAGGCCACCAGTCAGAATTTGACCAAGTGATATACAGTATGTATTTGGTCCCCTGGGGAATTAAATAAAAAATAACAAAAAAAGTTCTCTAAGCCTTAAATAACCCTTACAAGCCATATCCCTCTTCAAACCTGTGACTTGACAGTTAAAAGAGAAGTTACAGACTGATCATCTGTCACTTTGTGCTTTCCTCCTGTCAGCATGTTCCTTGTTAGCATATAAGCAGGGTAGCCCAAATGACTGGCTCCTTGTGCTGCTTTTTCCTGTCCCAGTCTGAACTCTACTCGGGAGATATGGCTCCCAACTGTCTCTCATTTGGAGTGACTGTCTCTTACTTGGCACAAAATCATTCTGTCCCTTTTTCCTCCTCTCTTGTCCCTCTTTTTGGCCCAATGTATAGATCTCAATAAAACATGCACTACTGAAAGTATTTATGTTACATAAAACCTTTTATCTAACCTCTAAGTGATTACATTTGATATTTTCAAAAGCCAGTATAAAGGAACAGTATTGGTGAAAAAAAAAACACTTGTGGGTTTAAGCAATTACATTTTGCATATTAATCCTTCATGGTGTGTGTAACTGGGGGTGTGCCAGATGTGTGTCTTTTTTCTATACACACTTTGTGCTAAAATGTGTTCCTCTTTCTCAGAAAGTTGCTAGGTCTTTACATATGTTGTCACTCAAGTCGTAGTGACTCTCAAAAAGGTTTCTGCACGACTTTTTTGCGATTTTATTGCTACTTGCATTGACTTCTACTAAATAAAGTTGCAAGCCACAATGAAATGAAAGGTCTAAATTTCACTGATCCGTGACCTTGAAATTGCGCTGAAGTAGCGTGATTTCAAAGCCTCACTGGTGTGAACTAGGGTGTGTAAAACATAATTGCATCCAAGGGCAAAATAGGTATTGGTAATTGTACCCAATCAAAAACTGTTATCGGTGCATCTCTAGTAATAGTTGCTGTGGTACTGTATCCGATCAGATTTAAATTGATTGAAATTTTCTCAAGGAGTCTTTTAGGCTTCCTTAACGATAGTAGTAATAAAAAAGCTCTCCTCTCTGAATGCAATGAGAAAAGCGCTCCAAAGAAGGGGGTTTGGAATAATGGCCTTCTATTGCTTAAAGTTTTAAAAACAAATGTGCTAAGGTGTTTTGTTGTGTTAAAATGTCCCTTTTTTCAGGGCTTACAAGTCTGTCAACCTGCCTTGAACTGTATGTTATTGTCTTTGGAGTAGGAAGTGAGGGGAATCTTGCAATAAAAAAATCTGACAGGAGTACTAACCTTCCCCTACTATATTTAAAATATAGAAAAAAATCCATAATTAAAGAGGGCACATACTCAAATGTTAATATCCCTCAATTCACTCACCTCCTGGTCCTTCAGTCTTTGTGTTAGATCTTGGCTTGGTGAAGATCGGTTCACAGGTGCACGAACCCTTTTCAGGATCTCCTGCTCCGTGTCTTGCAGGTCTCCATGGATTTTGTTTAGCTTGTTGAGGATCTGGGTTGCCTGAGGATCTTCACTTGGAACACTAGAGGTTCGGACTGGTGGAATAGGTGTTCCACCCACAGAAGCTGCCCAAATAAAATACAGATTTAAGAGTCACACTTCAATTTCAAAATCCCCCTTACTAATAAAATTGTATTTCAATGAAGCCTCATCACTCAACGGAACACTTGCAAACATACAGGTGCATCTCATAAAATTAGAATATCATCAAAAAGTTACCGTATTTATCAGCGTATAACACGCACTTTTTTCCCCCTAAAATCAGGGTGAAATCGGGGGTTGCGTGTTATTAGCCGATCCCCCGCTGTTTCTAAGCCTTTTTGCCGTTCTTGGCAGCTTCCGGGTATTTTTGGCCACACTCGGCCGTTCTCGGCTATCTTCGGCCATTCTTGGCTATTTTCGACCACACTCAGACGTTCTCTGCAGCTTTCGAGTGCCGCCGAAAATACTCGGAAGCCACAGAGAACTACCGAGCGCCGCCGAGATACACAGGCGATCCGCTATGTATCTTGGCGGAGCCATTTTTAAATGGCAAACACACAGAAAATGCTGAAAACAACTGACAAGGCTAAATGGATGACTGCAATTGACACTGACAAGGCTAAATGGATGGCTGCAAATGACACTGACAAGGCTAAATGTAAGGCTGCAAATGACTGACGAGGCTAACTGCAAGGCTGCATTGATGGGCATTTAAATGTAAGTTTTTTTCCTTAAACTTCCCTCCTAAAAGCTTTTTTCTTTTAAAATCTCTCCTAAACTTGGTGTGCGTGTTATAAGCCGGCGCGTGTTATACGCCGATAAATACGGTAAGTTATTACAGTAATTCAGTTCAAAAAGTGAAACATATATTTTATAAAAATGTGTTACACACAGAGTGATATATTTCAAGCATATCTTTCTTTTAATTTTGATGATTATGGCTTACAGCTAGTGAAAACCCAAAATTCTGGATATTATATAAGACCAATAAGAAAAATAATTTTTAATACAGAAATGTTGGCTTTCTGAAAAGTATATCTATATACAGTATAGTATGCACTCAATACTTAGTAGGGGCTCCTTTTGCATGAATTGCTGCATCATTGCTGCGTGACATCGAGGCGATCAGCCTGTGGCACTGCTGAGGTGTTATGGAATCACAGTTTTCTTTGATAGTGGCTTTCAGCTCATCTGCATTGTTAGGTTTGGTGTCTCTCATCTTCCGCTTGACAATACCCCACAGATTCTCTATGGGGTTTAGGTGAGGCGAGTTTGCTGGCCAATCAAGCACAATGATACCATGATCATTAAACCAGGTATTGAAAACAGCATCACCATAAAGCTGGTCAGCAGAGGGAAGCATGAAGTGCTCTACAATTTCCTGGTAGAGGGCTGTGCTGACTTTGGACTTAATAAAATGAGTGTATGTAGATGAGCTCAAAGCCACTATCAAAGAAATCTGGGCTTCATTAACACCTCAGCAGTGCCACAGGCTGATTGCCTCCATGCAACGCTGTGTTGATGCGGTAATATTATGAGGGTTATTCATGCTGAATACTCCATGTATTCAAGAGGGGTAGCCATTCTGGTTACTAAAAAGGCTGCAGCACATATTTTATAGGTCAAGCTGGACCCCAATGGTAGATATGCTATACTAGTATGTCAGATGTTTAATATATGCTTAACACTGGTATGTGTATATATCCCCCCCCCCGTTCTCTTTCCAGGTGTTGGAAAGTATTATAACAGAGGCTGTGCTGATAGCACAAGGACCACTGCTGTTGCTAGGAGACTTCAATGCAGTGTCGGATGTGACTCTTGACAGACATGGTTGTACCTCTAACTCACACCACATTCTTTCTTCCTGGTTGGAGAGCTACGCTCTCACCAGTGTATGGCATCAAAAAAAACCTGGAGTCAAAGAATATTCCTGTCACTCAGAGACCCATAATACACTGTCCAGGATAGACCAGCTGCTCTCCTCAATAGATGGTCTTCCGATCATAACAAGGTTCATACATCTCCCCAGAGCCCTTTTGGATCATTTCCCCAATGGAGGTCATATTGGACCTGAATGCTCCTCAGGGGAGGAAACACTGGCGTATGAATGTACATTGGTTACAGGAGGAACTTATTACCCTGAAATGCAAAACCGCTATTGATCATTATTGGAAGGAAAATAGTGCACCACCAATGGGAAGCTTTTAAGGCAACCATAAGGGGGGTGTTCAAGAAACAAGAGATTTCTCCAGAGCTTTAAATTCTGACATAAGAAACACAGAACTCAATGTTATTGATGCGGAACAGAGATATATCCATGACCCATCCCCTAATACATACCAAACATGGCAAGACCAGAAGAGGCACTGTATTAATGCCAAGGAAATATCGAGGAGATTATCGGGTAGGACTTCCAGGATTTCCATAGAGGAAGTTTTCCTGATCCCAGAGATACACAGGCTGTGTGTACTACTGAAAACACCCCTAAAGGCGGGCGGAGATACCATGACTCCCATTTATCTAATGCTGTTACCTTACAGCAGTAAGGTGAGCTGCTAGAGAGCATGGAGGTGTCACAACAACTATAAGAAATACACACCAGTCACCTTATTAATTGGTTGGAAGAGATGGTTTACCTATTCCTTCACCTCGTTTGACACTGCTGTTTTTCCACTTGGACTATTTTGTTTCATATATCAATCACTACACATTTATTTGGTTGGCATGAGTGTGATCACTATTTTTTTTTACTTATTCAATTCTATGTGTATTTATATTATATGCTATTGGATAATTACATATTTAATATTTTCCTAAAGTAATATGATTGGAGCAGTTACTGTATGTCTATGGGATGTGACAAATTATTACCCAGTTTGCTGGCTCTTGCAGGCTCCAGGTTGCTTGACTTCAGAGCATTTTGCACTGCTGCCTTTTTCTTTTTGGCATCACTCAGCTCTGCTTCTAATCTGACAAAAGAAGTAATCATTAGCAAGCTGATCACATATTTAGCGGAATAAAGTGCAACTGTTCTCATGTACTAATTAAACAGAGTTAAAGTGGTACTCCAGACAGACTCCTAAATGCACAGATGAAATACATACTGTATATGTTTTACATGCCAAATTACTCTGGGGCTGATTTACTAAAACTCTAAAACTGGAAAATGCTAATTCTGGTGCAGCTGTGCATGGTAGCCAATCAGCTTCTCACTTCGGCTTGTTCAATTTAGCTTTGACAAAAAAACTGAAAGCGGATTGGTTTCTATGCAGAGTTGCACCAGATTTTGCACTCTCCAGTTAGTAAATCAACTCCTCTGTTTAGCTAGAAAGGTGACACAATTTTGCAGCTTCCTGGTATCACCTAGCTGTTCCTTGAGCAATGACTGAGCATTAACACAGGTCCTCCTTGTAGTAAATACTTACTGTACCCTGCTTAAACATTTTCTTCAGTCCTGGCCTCGCACACACTGGGCGTTTTGCCCCTGTGTGTCAAATCCCGTCCCAGCATTTTCATCCTCCTAGGAGGCACAGGTCCAGCATCTCGCCCCACTGCCTGCATCCTGTTCAAATCTATGAGAGGCTGAAGTGTGCGCTGGCTGGATGTTGTACCGAGTAGTACTCATGTTTAGCGCCCCAAGCTTTCAGAGATGTATGCCAAGAATGCAGGATTTTTGTGCTCCAGACATGAGCCCCTGAACACATAGGGCTTTACACAAGAGTAACACTTGGTACAGGGTCCAGCCGCAACATATTTCACTATGTCTTACACTTTGACAGGCAACAGGGCTGGGTATTGCACTTGTGACTCCTGGATGAGCCAAAACCCCAGGGCTAAATGCCCAGTGTGCATGAGGCCTATTAGTATCTTTTACTCCAAATCTGATTTCTGTCACATTTGCAGCATTTAAAAATACATGTAATTATTTGTAATGACTACATAAATGAACAGAGGGGATTTGTATATATATTATTATTATACTGGTTTTATATAGCGCAAACCGTTTGCACAGCACTTTACAAAATAAAGGCAGACATTACAGTCATATTACAATTTGGTACAAGAGGAATCAGAGGGCCCTGCTCATTAGAGCTTACAATCTAAAAAGTAAGGATCAATTGATACAAAAGGTAACAGCTGTGGGGGGTGAGCTGATGGAGAAAGTAAAGCAGGGTTAGTTAGAAGCAGGATAGGCTTCTTTAAAGAGAAGGGTTTTCAGGGATCGTCTAAAGATGGATATATTATTCGACAGTCAAACAGATTGGGGTAGGGAGTTCCAAAGGATGGGAGAAGATCTGGAGAAATCCTGGAGGCAAGCATGGGAGGAAGTGACAAAGGAGCTAGAGAGCAGGAGATGTATAGCAGGATATATATATATATATATATATATATATATATTTGAAGTTCCAGTTTAATTTTCTCTCCAGAGTATACCATTGTTTGCACTAAAAATAAATATTAATTCAAACACACTTACTTCTTTACCCTTTCCAGGGACTCTGGATCTGGGGGAGGTATCACAAAACAGGCAGCAGGAACATCCTTGGTCCCCCCACTGCCAGCCATCTGCACCGTCCAGTTCTCCCTCTGGCTGTTATCTTTCAACGTGCACACTTGTCCTTTGTTTAACTGAGCCTTGATGATAAAATTTATTATTAGTTGCTATGTATGTTAAATGTTCAAATATATAATATTTAAATAGTTTCCGCACAAACCTATTGATTTTTGTTATGTCCAACTATGTTTGAATAAGGTTGAAGTTTTTGCCTAAAGCCCAACTAAATTTTCTGTTAAAATCATTTAAATACATTTAGCTGCATCAAAGCAAAAGATGTGCAAACTCCTACAGTTGTTTTTTTTTTCTTTAGAAAGCAGCTACAGACAAAGTAGACACACCTGTTCCCTGCCAACTTGCAGGTTCTGTAGAGATCTCCTGCAGAGGCCTGGTTCACACTGCCACGACTTCAAAGACGAAATCCCAGCACGATTTTGGCAGGACTTGCATAATGCTGCGTACACACGATCGGAATTTCGGCCAGCAAAAGACCGATTAGAGCTTTTCAGTGGAAAATGCGACCGTGTGTATGCTCCATCGGAAATTTAGCTGGCCGAATTCCGCCAGCAAAAATTTGAGAGCATGTTCTCAATTTTTCCGACGGAAAAACTTTCTATCGGAAATTCAGATCGTGTGTATGCAATTCCGATGCGCAAAAACTCACTCATGCTTAGATTCAACTAGAAGATGGAGGCTATTGGCTACTGGGTATTGAACTTCCTTTTTCTAGTCCCGTTGTATGTGTTGTACGTCACCGTGTTCTTGACGGTCGGAATTTGGTTTGACCATGTGTATGCAAGACAGCTTGAGCCAAATCCCGTCGGAATTCCGTTGGGAAAACCATCAGAGCTTTTTCCAACCAAAATTCCAAGAGTTTGTACGGGGAATTAGACTTCTTTGACAGGAGTCAATGCAAGTTATGCCAAAGTTGCACCAAATGTAGTGCAGGAACCTTTTTATAAGTCAGAGCAACTCAAGTCGTTTCTATTAGAACAGTTCCATTGCACTTAATGGGGTGCGACTTGTGCTCTCAATGTCGGAGCGCATGTTGCACCAGTGTGAGCCAGGCCTGAGTCAGAGCTAACGTTTTCCAGTCAGTAGGAGCATGACAGGAGTTCTTTGCTTAAGATGGGGCTGGGCAGTTGTGTTTGCCCTAATTAACCCTGTCTGTGCAGACAGATTTTAAATTGTAATACTTTCTGGCCTAACAAAGGACTAAAGGTGTAGAGGCTGGGCTTTTTACATTGTATTTTGGAACAGACTCACTATAAGATTATTCAAAAAACCTTGCAGTCAGCCATGACACCTTCTCCTGAGAAACATCTGTGTGAACACATAACAATGCTGTGTGAACACATAACAAACATAAAGTAGGGCTTTCCCAAATCTGACTGCAAAAGTGGAAATCCACCTTAGTCCAAGGAAAGGTTAGCAATCAGATTGGGATTTATGGCAGACTGTCCTTTCCTGAAAAGATTTACCCTTTCTATGTGTCCTGATGACCATTGCCTCCATGAAAATAATTAAGGCAAAATACTACATTTTGAGTTGTCACCATAACAGCAATAGAGGAGAAGTCATCAAATGGGAAAACTTGTTTAATGAAAACTGTCTATGATGGGATTACCCTCACATTCTTTATTTATACTTTAAATGATCAAACCTATACTCCTTTAAATGAAAATGTTGATATAGCTTTAACTCATTTTTCATTATGCCTCATACATATTTGATCTCTCTGCTCTTGCTTTCTACCTCATTGTTATGTGTTTTTTTTTCTCAAAGAATACAAAGGCTTACATCTCCAGAATCCCAGTCGCAGAGTGTATCCACATTAATGGGTTGTTTTGGTCTGGATCTCCTCTGTTTAATGGGAAAAATGTCTGGTGCTCTTTGTTTGAGTTCAGACAATGTCTTCTCAGCTTGGGCCAGCTGCTTGTCCTCCTTGTCCAGCTGTAGTAGTAGCTCAGATACCACTCCTGGAGCCTGTGTGTTTGGCTGGTTGTATTTTGTGTCAAGGTTTTTGTTGACATTTTTTAGGATTTGGGCTGCAGAATCTGCATCTTCATGAAACTGTAAAGATGTAGAAACATAAATTAGCTCTACTTTACAAAGTACTGTACTTTATTTGGTAATTATTTTGAAACAATTTCTGTTACAGTGGATTACCCTTTTTGAATTTGCAATAAAGATTTCTATAAAAGGACAGGCTAAGCATCATTGATAGTATTGATAAACTAAGAGGAATGAGCGACAACTGCAAAAGATGGATCAGTTTAATACTATTGGTATCTTTGAGTACGTGAGCTTTTTTCTAATAATCTAAAAATCCCAAATAAAAGCTTCTAACAGTAGTCGCTTTGTAGTTCACACAGCCCTTAGCTGTAGGCCTGGTGCAGGTGTAGAAGCTGAGGATTATAAAACAGGGAATGGTACAAAACCCATTTGGGTCAGCAATTTTGCCTCCTCCAAACCTTGTTTCACATAGTAGTTCCAAAATACCAATGGGTCTCCTTCCTCCATCATATGGTTCTAGGTTTCTTTTTCTCTCAACAGAAATTGACTACTTTGTTTTTGACTGTTAAACAGATGATAGCCAAAGCCTGGAAAAAACTACAGTTCATCTTTAAGAAGTTAATGAAAAACTATCCAGTATTTTCAATGATTCCCAAGCCATATTTCTTAAAATAAAGGAACCACGGCTTATATATGCCTTTACATTCTTGAACTCTTCTAGTTTGAGTTAATTATAGTTCTATTCTTGGCCCTTGGACCTGAGTCCATGCCGAATACATTTTGTGTACCCCTTCTCAATCTTCACGTTTAGTCCTTGCTTTCCAACCTCCATTTCTGTCTCCTGGTGATTTGCCTTTTTTTCTCCTTCTTCCCTGACTTCTACTCCCCTCCCCAATCGATCTTCTCTTTCCCCATCTCCCACCCTTCCCCCATTGCTTTTATGGACCTGTTTTTAGTGAATCCGTTCACTTATCAGCAAACTTGGCCCCCAAAGTGCCCATCTGCATTATCTTTATGCAATGAAATCCAGAAAATCGACAAAAAAAATGGGAAACCACCGCTCCAGGTTAGTTCACCAAAAGATTGCTCACTCTCCAAGCAGGTAAGGGTCCCAGGTGCAGGCTGATTGCACAAACCAAATAGATGAAGGATGAACAAACTCTGGACAGCCGCACTCCGGATCAGATGAAAAGTAAAAAGTGCCTTTTATTTCTTCTAAGCTTAGCTATGAGTAAGCGATAGGTTTAGCGTGAAACGCGTCAGAAATTTGGTTTTTCTTTTTCTCCCTTTGTTGCTGTTATCTGTGTGATGTGAGGTTCTTTTAGTTTGAAGAAATAAAAGGCACTTTTTACTTTGCATCTTATCCGGAGTGCGGCTGTCCAGAGTTTGTTCATCCTTCATCTATTTGCATTATCTTTATGTAGGGCTTGAATATTTGTAGATGTATGTGTCTGTTTACTAATGTCCTGATTTGATTGTTATTCTTATCAGTTATTGTAGCCCAGATATGGGCACTACTGTTGTTTATTTCTTCTTTTATAACCAATAAAAATGATTCCAACAGAAAAATAGGTTTAATGATTTTTGGATTGAATCCATAACTCCATAAATCCACAATATATTCATGTTTCTGTCTGGAGCTCAGAATTATAGGGGATCTTTTTGGGACTTTTTTAGCAGTATTATGTAAAAGGACCCCCTCCTCACCCATCAATCCCTAGTTTTCTGGTATAAACAGATTTCAATGAGTTAGTAAGGTCTGAACTTCATTGTGACAGAAGAGCAGAGCTGAAAAGGTCTGGGATAGCACAAGATCAGAATATTCACACTACAGAAAAGCATTTAACATAATGAAAGGTTGTAAAACATTGTATCATAATCATCAGCCCAGAAAATAAAGAGAAACATTTTATTGTGCTTCTTGCCTTCTTGTAATCCTCTGCATTCTTTAGATGATTCTCTTGACAGATGCACAAATTTAGAAAATTTTGCCACTCTCCTTTCAGAGCCTCGTCATGAGCCTGTAACATAAATAATAAATGTATTATTCTATGGGCTTACACTAAATTCATTAATTGGGAAAATAAACCAAATATAAAATTGTAAAGAAGATATGCATGTGAAATCAACACTGGAAAAACCATCAATGTGTCTGCCAAACAATGTACAACCAGCATATATAATAATCCAAGAAAGAAGACTTTGACATCCAAGGCAGTTGTATAAATGCAGGCTATATAACTGGCAACCTTTCACGCAATGTTGTATATACTGTACAGTGGCGGCTGGTCCAGAAGGGGAGCAAGGGTGCCACCCACCCAAAGTTCCCAAAGTTAGTTTGCCAAAGAAGAAAGCTACTTTAACATGTTAAAAACTGTTAGTCATATTATCATTTATTAAAAAAATGCTCATATGTGTGGGGCATGGAACTAATGGGTGTCTATTAGGTCTGTAACTTTTTAAATCGCATTTAATTTGAGGCTGAGGGTCTAATTGGCTTGTTTCAGAGCACTGCGCCCTGAACCCTCCCACTTGATTTTAACGAAAAGCGTATCAATATTCGTCATTGCGTCACTTCCTATTTCCAGATTTTCATCCAGTGGAAGGCAAGGCGTCCTCTGGTGAGTGCGGACCTGGAGGGGTTTGTTTGTGTCCCCACAAAAAATTTAAGCTCCAGAGACCACTGATGTACAGTTTACATAAAAACTACTGCATAGCAATTGAATCTATTGGTTCTTTGTTCCTCCATATCTCCTCTCATTATTTAAGAGGCAAACATAAAAACGACAGCACCTTCTTCTGTTATAGGGTCAGTGCAAGTGAGGAGTAACAAGACTGTATGACCTCATAGAAGAGTGTAGGCGATATGGGAGCTGCTGTCTTATAACTTTATAGGCATTCACCTGGGAAATTGGACTGGTGGAAAGTGATATCACAACGCATGTATAAGGCTGATGTGTTCTATACAAATATGGTAAACCTGAAGCATAAAGCCGTTTTTGCACCCAAATCCAAGGTCCCGGTTTTTAATACTTATTACTGCGACTTCTAGTCAAGGGTTAGGTCAGGATTCTTCAGGCAAGTCCTTCTTCGCTGTGCTGTAGATTCTTTTCATGAGATTTGAGCATTCTCGAGATTTTGCCGAAAAGGAACCCTCTACTGTGCAGAAGTCAGGTGTATTTTTACATGGGAGCTATATCAGAAAGCAAGGTCAGCTTCAAAGTGAAACTGGGTATGAATGAGTTACCCATTTAATGTGGCCCTGTACAGTTTCCCTTTGCTCCCTCCCACCCCATTGGTTTGTCTGGACTATAGAGAAATGCCCAGGACTTACACGTTTCGGAAAGCACGTGACTCCCTTTCCTCCTTCCTACAATGCACATATATAGGGGTGAAGAATGCGGCTTTACCTCTATGTAAGCTTCAACCAGTTCCACTTAAAGGGGTTGTAAAGGTAAAAGTTTTTTCACCTTAATGCATTCTAATGTAGGTTTCTACAAGGACATAAAGAAAACAATTGATTTCTATGTGCCCTGTTAACACTATAATGTTGGTGTCAGGTGAGTTTTAATATTTATTCTATTATTTAAAGCTATTTCTACAAACTATGGTTATATCCACAGCTCGCTAATCAGATCCAATGTTCCATGAGCTGTAGATCTGAACTTTTTTAGGGATTTCCCAAGATCTGAAACGTTTTGCCAAGGGTTCCTCCATGGTAAAAAGGTTGAGAAACACTGGCCTAGGCCATCTTTATGTAGAGCGACAATTTTTTTTTCAGATCCTCAGAGAGTTCTTTGCTTTGAAGTGCCATGTTGAACTTCCAGTGACCAGTATGAGAGAGTGAGAGCTATAACTCCAATTTTAACACACCTGCTCCCCATTCACACCTGAGACCTTGTAACACTAACAAGTCACATGACAGCAGGGAGGGAAAATAGCTAATTGGGACCAAATTAGAAATTTTCACTTAGGGGTGTACTCACTTTTGTTGCCAGCGGTTTAGACATTAATGGCTGTGTATTGAGTTATTTTGAGGGGACAGGACATTTACACTGTTATACAAGCTATACACTCACTACATTACATTGTAGAAAAGTGTCATTTCTTCAGTGTTGTCACATGAAAAGATATAATAAAATATTTACAAAAACTGTGAGGGGTATACTCACTTTTGTGAGATACTGTATATTCTGCTACATATTTTTGGTAAAAAAAAATCCCAATAAGTGTATATTGATTGGTTTGAGCAAAAGTTATAGCATCTTCAAACTATGGGATATTTAAATTGCACTTTCATGCATTTTTATGTATTTATTTTTTTACTAGTAATGGCGGCGATCAGCGA
Source organism: Lithobates pipiens (assembly GCF_037356315.1). NCBI lineage: Eukaryota > Metazoa > Chordata > Amphibia > Anura > Ranidae > Lithobates > Lithobates pipiens. The sequence goes on along the minus strand of NW_027507789.1, from coordinate 67,246,423 downwards.
CTTATACACTATAACTAACACTAACTGACACTTTTGGGGACCAGTGACACCAATACAGTGATCAGTGCTAAAAAATATACACTGTCACTTTACTAATGACACTGGCTGGGTTAACATCAGGGGGATTAACGGGTTAACTGTGTGCCTACCCAGTGTTTTATTACAGTGTGGGAGGTGTTTTTTTAGGGGAAGACATGGATCCATGTCACTGCTTTGCAGAGACACAGCATCCATAGATACATAGTTACATAGTAAGTGAGGTTGAAAAAAGACACAAGTCCATCAAGTCCAACCTATGTATGTGATTATATGTCAGTATTACCTTGTATATCCCTGTATGTTGTGGCCGTTCCATGCCTTCCCTCCTGTCAGAACTGGACATATAGGCATATGTAAACAAAGCAGATTGCTGTTCTGCCTCTCTGCTCGATCATCGGCAGGTGCCGGAGTACAGCGAGTCCGTGGTACACGCCTTTGGGCTCCCACTGTGCGCGATCGCTGGTTCACAGTGAGAGCTGTGAAAAAGTGGAATAGACTCCCTCAAAAGCTGGTTCTGGCCAGCTCAGTAGTTTGTTTTAAAAAAGAACTGGATGTATTCCTAAATGTACAAAGCCTAACTAATTAACATTAAGGCCGCGTACACACGGGCGGACTGTTCGCCCAACTTTGTCCGTCAAACAGTTTCGGCAAACAGTCCGCTCAAAATTAGCATGGACGGACATGGCCACACACGACGAACGAACAGTTTGCTGAAACCGTGCGCGATGACGTGAACGGCACGTACGACGGGACGAAAAATACGACGTCCTATACACTGCATTATAACTTTCGGCGTGAAAATCCTTTCTGAGCATGCGCGCAACTTTGTTTGACGAACAAGCCTACACACGAGCGGACTGTTCGCTGAAACAAGGTTTCAGCGGACAGTTTTACGGAATTTCCGAAAAACCTTGTTCGTCAAACTGTCCGCTGAAACTGTCCGCTGAAAGCCCACACACGAGCGGACTGTCCGCCCAAACACTGTTCAGCGGACAAAGTTGGGCGAACAGTCCGCCCGTGTGTACGCGGCCTTATACGTAATAAAACCAGGGATTGGGGATCCAGGGAATATCTGATTGCCTCCTGGGGGATCAGGAAGAAATATATTTTTTCCACCACTGGAGCAAATTGGATCATGCATTATTGTTTTATTTTGCCTTCCTCTGCATCAACTGTGGGTATATGATAGTGTACATAGGGGTTTTTAATTTTTTTTTTTCTTCTATTTGTTCAGCTAGATGGATTTTTTTTTCTTTTTTTAACCTGACTAATTATGTGACCATAAAAGACTACAAATACAAATTCACACAACACTTTTCACATATTTATTTGTAAAAAATTCTGAAAACCATTTATTATTTTTCTTCCACTTCACAATTATGTGGCACTTTTGTGTTGGTCTATCACATAAAATCCCAATAAAATACATTTACATTTTTGGTTGTAACATGATAAAATGTGTGTGTGTGTGTATATATATATATATATATATATATATATATATATATATAAAGAGATAGATAGATAGATAGATAGATAGGTGTAGCTATAATATTTGGAAATCTTTGTAGTGATTTACCTGAATACAGTCAGCAGCTGGGTGTTTGAGTTCAATCATCCTGTCCCCATCATCCAGCAGATTATTCACCATCTCCTCCTGGGGCAGTAATTCCTCTGACTTAAAACTCTGCAGGAAAAAAGATGTCCTATAAAGCAGAGCATTTATAAAATGCATTTATATAGCTTTCTTTGGTCACCTACATTAATTTATTTTGAGATGAGCCTTCTCCAGATCTGCAAATTTCATGATCTTCTTTTGCCGTATCAAAACAAAATCTGATTGGTTCATTGAGCAATAAATTCTTTATTAAAGTGGAACTAAAGCTTCTTATCTTTTACCATCAATGTCCATCTTAGCTTCTGTTTGATCTGCAGTATTGATGGTCTTGCACAACGATCAGTAATGACACCAGCCATCTGGCTTGACAATTCGGTTGAGAGCACAAGCAACTGTGACAGTTATCATTCACAGGCGAGCAAAAGTTTGGCTAAGTAAAAGGCTAGGTTCACACATGTCCGGTGCAGATTTCCCCTCTGATTTCACTGCTAATTTCCTAAGCAGCTGTGATGTGAATATTTGTAGCCGGCGGCCACTGGCATTTTTTACATTAGCTAGTTGTTAAGGAGTGGAATGGGAAGTCGGCTGCCATGTACTTAATTAAAAATTGTGAAAAAAATGCGTGGGAGCCCCCCCCCCCCATCCATTCCAGTCCCTTTTGGGTCTAGTATGGTTTTTAAGGGGTACTGCACACCAAAAAAAAAAATTTTGTGCCCCCCCCTAAATTTATACCAGACCCTTAGGTCTGGATTTTGAGGGGAACCCCCAGGCCAAAATTAAAAAAATAAATGGCGTGGGTTCCCCCAAAATCCATACCAGACCCTTATCCAAGCATGCAGGAAAAGGGGGGCAAGCAATATCAGGCCACATGCCCTCAACATGGGTGGTGCTTTGGGACAGGGGGGTCCTGTCCCTCTGCTCTGTCCCCATGTTGATGGAGACAAGGGCCTCTTCCCCATAACCCTAGCCGGTGGTTGTGCGGGTCTGCGGGCAGGGGGCTTATCGGAATCTGTAAGCCCCCTTTAACAAGGGAGCCCACAGATCCTGGCACCTCATGTGAATGAGTAGGGGTACATTGTTCCCCTACTCATTCACCAAAAAAAGTGTCAAAAAGAAATAAACACAGACACAGTTTTTGACAATTCCTTTAGTAAAAATAAAAAAACAATGTCCCTGATGTAGATCCATAATCAGTCTTGTGGTGCATGTTGCGGTGGTGACGTCACGGGGGACGGTGCTACCAGGTGACATTGCCAGGTGGCCGCGTCTCTTAGATAGAACTGTCACACGGCAGAGCAGGCAGACGGCGGGAGCCTTCGGTGCGAAATTAGTTTTTTTTCTTTCTTTTTTCGGGTTGGCAGTGGAAGAGGGTGGGGGGGATATAGTTTTTTATTTTTGAATAATGGAAAAAACAAAAACTGTGTCTGTGTTTTTATTTCATATTCCGATAAGCCTCCTGCCTGCAGACCCCCACAACCAGGCAGGATGGGGAACAGGCCCCATCAACATGGGTTTCCTCCCACACTCTAAACACATGCTGGTAGGATAATTGGCCTTAGTATATGTATGTTTGAAGACGCACTCTTTTGATGCTTCTTTGAATCTGTACTTTCTGAATGTGAGACTTCAGAAAGACACTCCTCACCTCTCTATCTGCTTTTAATGTGAAAGTTTTCATTCTCACAGAACAAATCATAACAAAGACTGTGTTTCAGTCTCTTTCTACGGTTTATGAACACCGGCTTTGTGTATTCAATAGAAAGCTAGGAGTATGCATACTTTCTTTAGCTCTCTATTTAAAGTGTTACTAAACCCAGGGCCCTGCATTCACTATATCTGGTCTCCCATAGTACACAGAACATGGAAATGCAATTATTTTAGTAAATATAAACTGCTAAAGACCTTTTCCCATCAGCAGTGTATAGAGGTCTATAAAAAAACACTCTAGCAATAAACACAAAACTGAGTATGTGCAGAGTGACTCCAGAGGTTCTGTACTATCAAGAGATGGATTAGGGAATGTGGAAGAAGGGAAGGATCAGAGAAAACAGGATCAAACAGCCTTTTTACACAATGCAGATTAACCCCTTGGGTTGCACAGTGAGTATAACAAGCATGCTTTATTGCATTGCATATACAGACTAATTTTACGGTTGTGGGTTTAGTAAAACACTATGCACTGCTTCTGATTTTACACTCTATGGATAGGAAGGATTTTTGCTTTGTTCATCCTGCCATATTGTCTTTGAAATGGCTTATGTTGAATTCTGTGATCATATGTGTAGCATCCCTATCTGTATGTAAAATTGTTTAATAAGGAGTGTCAATAAAGAAACAAAAAACAAAAAAGAAGGCTGGGAGTCTGCTAACATTTAAAAAAATGTAATTCCTTTACTTGTAAGTCTCAGTATATCGATGGTCTCTTTGTTTAGATCAATAGAACCCAATGCATGACTATTGCCCCAGTCATGCATGGGGAGGGGGAATGGGTGCAGATGGAGTGCCCCTCCCATTCCTCTATTCCCCATCTGATCCTAATGTTCGCCCAATTCCCTGTCTCTCTCCCCATTTTTATCTCTCCCCCCCCCCCTTTTTTTCTCTCTCCTTTTTGGCCCTTACTTCTTACTTAACCCCCTCGCCCAGGGGTCAATGGAGGGCCCTTTATGTTTTTGTTAAACTTGGGAAAATAATTCATTGTGTGATGTAGTTTGTGTTGATTATTAGGTTTTAGGGGGTACAACAACGTACATCTATTGTGATATCTGATCCAGATGCTACAGGTTTGTTATTTTTGCTTTTTACTATTGGGCATTGACGAGCTGCCTGGTCTATCTGCAGTGTTTTGTTAGCTTTTGCCAAGAAGTCTATTTCCTTCACTTGGAATGTCTGGACTTACACGATTATTGTGTTCTAACATCAAATAATTATGTCTGGAGTATCATTGTTGGCACCTGTATTGTAATCGCACAATGTACTAAATAAAAAACTATCATAAAAAAAAAAAATGTAAGTGCCTATGTTGTGAACTTTGAAAATGAATTTCTCTTCAATGCTTATTGATGCCAAGGCAAATGAAAGCACTTGTTTTAAAGTGCTTTAATTGCTAATTTGGAATATGTGAATGATGTGCATGATCTGGGCACAGGTTCACAATACATAATTTGCAAGTTATTTACCATATGTATGCTACCATGAAGGCAATTAGGGGAGCAGGAACTCAGAAAATAGTTTCATAACCTACCATAAGGTATTCAATACTAGTATTTGTTGATGGCATCATAAATTCCTTCATGCTCTAGCTAATTAATGTTCTTTGGGATTACAGGTTAAATTATAAATATCAATGGTGTGGGTTGGAAAGGCCCGAACTTAGCATACACTACTGTAAGGTAACATACAGAGCACATACTGTAGGTTGTTTATCATAGTGTACATACCATGGCCTATATTTGGTGGCTACTTACCTCATACTGCCTCCGGATACTTGATATATCAGGATTCTGATCACTCCAGTCCTGTTTAACAATCTTGTTCTGTTCATCAGTCAGATACATCAGTTCCTTTGTACATCCATGAAGGTGATTATACAGACTGCCCAGGTGGCGTCCCCGCCATGCTGCATCCTCCTATAAAAGTGCAAGAAGTCCAACCAAACAGTTAATTTTGGAAATATATTGGCCAAAGCAGCATCATTTTATAACTTTGTAATTTTATCTGAGAAATATAGACTTCTATTTTTTATTTGATTTGAAATAGGTCTATATCTATAGCTCTTGGTAAGTGAACAATCGTGGCTGCTATGGCTGACTTCTTTTGAGAATTCTAGTGACTTGGCTTACCTGGTGATCCAGATTCTCCCCTGCTATGTGTAAGAAGCACCTTGTGTACCAATGGCAACACCACAGAGCACCCACTACAACAGTGCTATTGAAAATTTCATTTTTTGGCCAAAGTACACAAATTGAAATCACCTTATCTTGTCCTGGACAGGCTTTAGTACCATTTGATAAAGGGGAAAGGGGTGAATTAAAAAACAAGTCCTTGGATCCATCTTATCAGAGGAGGAATAGTGGGTATGACATGTTTTTAGAGCAAATATCCCTCCCAGAAATGATTAGTTTGCAGACACGGGGTCACTGTAAAGCATGAGTTCATGTCAATCAGATTGGGTGATCTTGGGTCATCTTGTGTCCATGGATAGTCTTAGGCCGCGTACACACGCGGGGACTGTTCGCCCAACTTTGTCCGCTGAACAGTGTTTCGGCGGACAGTCCGCCTGTGTGTGGGCTTTCAGCGGACAGTTTCAGCGAACAGTCCGCTGAACAAGGTTTTTCGGAAATTCCGAAAAACTGTCCGCTGAAACTTTGTTTCAGCGAACAGTCCCCTCGTGTGTAGGCTTGTTCGTCAAACTAAGTTCCGCGCATGCTCAGAAAGGATTTACACGCCGAAAGTTATAATGCAGTGTATAGGACGTCGTATTTTTCGTCCCGTCGTACGTGCCGTTCACGTCATCGCGCACGGTTTCAGCAAACTGTTCGTTCGTCGTGTGTGGCCATGTCCGTCCATGCTAATTTTGAGCGGACTGTTTGCTGAAACTGTTTGACGGACAAAGTTGGGCGAACAGTCCCCGCGTGTGTACGCGGCCTTAGCGTACCGTATTTATCGGCGTATAACACGCACAAGTGTATAACAAGCACATTCATTTTAAGAGGGAAGTTTCAGGACAAAAACTTAAAATTTAAATAAGGAACTTTGAAGCAAAATAAGGGTCAGTGCCCATCTGCAGCCTCACCATTGCCATCAATGCAGCCTGATCAATGCTCACCTGCAGTCTCACAAGTGCCATCAATGCAGCCTCATCAGTCCACATCAATGCAGCCTCACAAGTGCCATCAATGCAGCAGCCTCACCATTGCCATCAATGCAGTAGCCTCCCCATTGCCATCAGTGCAGCCTGATCAATGCCCGTCTGCATCCTAGAGGTGACAGGGAGGGGGGCGGGATGAGCGCCAACAGATTACATAAAGTGAGAAACTCCTATGATAGACAGAACAGTGGTCCAATGGTGGCCTAGGAGATGGGACTTCCTATTACAGAGGCCACCAAGTCAACAGGAGATTCTCACTGTATGTAAACTGAAGGCAATTGTCCTGCCCCCCTCCCTGTCCCCTCTGAGGCAGCTAAAAATTAAGTATTGGTGTATTACACGCACATGCTATTTTCACCTGATTTTCTGGGTGAAAAGGTGTGTGTTATATGCCAATGGTGCATGTTATACGCCAATAAATACAGTACATTTTCACCATAACATATCAGTAACTCACCTGTAGACTGCGATACTGATTCTTAATGGCAGCATTTTCCTGTAAGTTAAATAAAAAAAGTTCTGGTCATTCCACAGTAGTAAAGAAAAAGTAATGTCTTACCTATAAAGACAAAAATTACATAAAACAACAATTTTCTTGCAGGTAATACTAACTAAACAAAGGATGGGATGGGATCATGAAATTTATTTTTCTTTTACAATATATGCCATGACCTACTATAAAGGTAACTATAGCGTGACAAACACCAGTACTATTATGCGTTAATATTCATTACCAGTAGGTATAAGAGATTAGTGATTTGCACAACAGAATGGAATTTGGCTTTCATTTTTCTGAGTCATTCAGTAAACTTTAGGAGATCCATGCAAAAAAGGGTACATGGGTTTTAATCCTTGGTGATCTCTGGACCTCTATCCTAAGCTCTGCTACTTGCCTTTCTTCTGGCATTATGCCTGGCCACACATTGCCATAGCAAATCAGAAATAATTTTTAATTTTTTTTATTTAGTGGTATGCGACATACAATGAAATTATAACTTCACAGAATATGTTGTGTAAACAAAGTAGCCTACCTATGAATACCAGGTAGTGATATCTGAACAATAGATAAGTAAACTCAAGATAATAAAACAAAGACAGCTCTGTAAGTAAACAAGATACCTAGATACCTAGGAGGTATAAGACTAGGGCTTTGCCTTGATGGGGGAACTGATCACTTACAATACTCTAAGGATTAGCCCCTGTATCCATGAAGAATTTGGGTATTCGTGCAGAGGGGAAGAGTACTGCGGGGTGATCGACTGGGGTCGAAACATACCAAACAGAATGCAGAGAGCCCTGAGAAAAAGATTGAAAACTTTACCTGGCCGAATGAGGCAGTCTATCCAAAGGATGGATTGAGCCTCTTAAACGGGTTTGAACAGACATAGTAGAAGTAGGGTGAGGCCAGGTCACAGAAGGTCCTGAACAAGAAGCAGGAAGCTCATTGGGCATGGGCTGGACTGGCATAACTGGTGCAGAGGCCGACTGAATAGTATTGTCAGGTGTAGCGACCATCTCAATTGCATCACAGGGCATAGCGACTGTGGAACTTACAGACAAGTTAGCCTGGCTGTGCGTCCAAGGGAGATTAGGGACAGGCAAAGGTAAATGGTTATGCAAACTGGAGTGAATTATTGACTCAGGTTCATAGGTGGGCCCCTCATCCAGAGTACCACATGACCCAGAGAGTGCACCAGTCCGACTATTGCAGGACACATGCCAGAGATCGCTATATACAGCGGGAAGAGCAGAAGATACTGGGATGGTGGTAACAGGAAGTTTCTCTTTTGGGGTACCCTTGAGTAGGCAGGAAGAGGAACAGGAGGAACCCCAAGCCAGGATCTGTCCAGCAGACCAGTCAACCTGTGGAGAATGGATCCAAGGAAGACCTAATATGATAGGAGATGAAGCCTTAGGTAAGACAAGGAAGGATGTCCACTCCTGGTGGAGTGTCCCTACTGACATCTTAACAGGAAGAGTCTGGAAGCTGATAGGGCCCCCTGGGAGAACAGTGCCATCAATCGCCAAGACCACCAATGGCGTTGTAAGGGGCAAAAGGGTAAGTCTCATGGAGGATGCAGTTTCCCAATTCATGAAATTGGCAGCAGCTCCGGAATCCAGATGTGCTGAGACTGAACGAAAGGAAGCACCGACATGAAGCAACACAGAAAGGAGAAGACGAGAAGGTGAAGGTGATATTTCAGGGTCTAATACTCCACCTTCCAGATGTATTAGCCCTGAGCGTTTTTCCGGACGAAGAGAACAAGTGTCACAGAAATGACCTTTAGCCCCATAATAGAGGCATAGGCCCAGAGATAACTTAGTCCAGCCCAACTGCATAGGTTCCTCAGCAAGCAGGGAGTGCTCCTCGGATTGAAGAGAAGGTATTGGGAGCTCAGGCTGTCTAAAGAACGGGGAGTGCTGGCTTTTTTCCAGGGCCTTCTCCTGAAAGCGAATATCGATCTGGTTACACAAGGTGATGACACCATCCAGATCAGCAGGAAGGGATCTTCCTGCTAATTCATCCTTCACTCTATCAGAGAGGCCATGTAAAAAGGTTGCAACTAGGGCGTCATTATTCCAGCTCAATTCAGCTGTAAGGATACGGAACTGAAGAGCATACTGTCACGCAGAAGCGGACTCTTGACGGAGACGTAAAAGAGCGCTAGTCGATGAGGAGACACGACCCGGTTCCTCAAAGATATTCCGAAAAAGTTTCAAGAAATCAGACAGGCTAGAAACCACTGGATCATTCAGTTCCCACAGAGGGGCAGCCCAAGCTAGCGCCTCGCCGGACAGGAGGGATATAATATATGCTACTTTCGCCCGATCGGACAGGACGTTTTGGGGCTGAAGTTCAAAATGAATTGTGCACTGGCTAAGGAACCCCCTGCAAGCCTTGGAGTCCCCAGTGAAACGGACCGGAGCTGGTAGTTGTAATGAATGTGTGGCTGCGACTGATGCGATAGGTGCAGCAGCAGATAGCGGTTGAGGTTGTTGAACCGAGGGTCCTAATGAGGCCTGAACCTGTTCAACACGGGATGCCAAATCCTGAAGGAATCGCATCACCTGGGTCTGATGCGATTCTTGGGTCTCAAGTCTGCGATCTAAGCCCTGAAATAGGTCATCTGCGGATAGCGGCACATCAGCTGGGTCCATGGCTGATCAAACTGTCAGGTCACCTTGAGGCGAGGTGACAGATGCACACCGTAGGGATCAGGAGTGCACCGCAAGGTTGTGGACCCTAAGGCTGACTGCTGCGGACGGGAGACAGATCCCACCGAGGTTAGAGCGTAAGATTCCCTGGGGCGCGGAGTCTAAGTGCCAGCAGGTGTTCACCAGAGCCTCTAGTGGGGAGGATGGACTTGGCTGCAACTGGCTCCAGGTCGCGACCCCCAGGGTCCCCCAGCTCGCACCCACAGTAGGCAACAGGAGGATAGGGATAGTGAGGGATAAAGCCAATGTTGGGGCCACAAGCAGACAGGAATAGTCAGGAACACGCCAATAGGTCAGGATCACAGGCAAACAGGGATAGTCAAGGACACGCCAAAGTCGGTAACGGAACAACAGAAGAGCACATGGCAGGTAACAGGAAGCTAAACACATGAAGGAATACACAATGGTTGATCAGCAGGGTTGGCCTGCAGTGCACAGGTTAATATAGAGTTCTCTGATAGGAGCTAGGGTGGAGTCAAGCCAGAGGATGGATTACAAAAGCAGTCAGGGGAGGGTCGGCTGGTCTCTAGAGATGAACACACGGAAACAGGTAAGCAGACAAACTCTATTGCATAAGCATGACACAGTGCTATACAAATGCACTCATTCCTGTGTAAATGACACTGGCAGTGAAGGGGTTATCCACTAGGGGGCAGGTTAAGAGTTAAGTGTGTCCTGGGGCGTGTTTCTAACTGTGGAGGGGCGTGGCTAGGTGTGACATGTCACTGATCTCTGCTCCTGATCACAGGGAGCAGAGATCAGTAACACTGTCACTAGGCAGAACGGGAAGATGCTTGTTTACATTAGCATCTCCCCATTCTTCCTACCCGTGAGACGATCGTGGGTATCCCCACGATGATTGAGTCCATGGTAACCGCGACCTAACTCACGGAGGTCCCTAATGAATGTTTCCTTTTGAGTTTATTACCACTTTAACCGGTTCCCGACTGGCGCACGCGATGCCTCGCCCGCAAATTTAATTTACCTGTACGCCCATTTGCCGCCGTGCCATTCTGCTGACGTACATCGGCGTGCGCCAGTCGGGAATCAGTTAAAGTGGTAATAAACCCAAAAGGAAACATTTATTGTATTGCAGCTTATTCTTAGATTTGATGGCTGTATCTATTTTCTTTTTCTTCTATTTTCATTTGGTGATCCAGCCACTAGGTCTGTGTGTTGTGTGGAGGTGTGTTACTGGCCAGATCACCAGGTGAAAACAGAGGGGAAAAAAAGACTAAAAAATGAAAACAATTTCAGCCACCACAGCTAATGATTGGTAAACTGCAATATATTACATTTTTGAGTTTGGGTTTAATACCGCTTTAAAGCAAGATAAAATTTCAATGTGAATGTTAATATAATCTTAATGTGAATATCAGGGAGCAACCCCCATTAATTTTCTATGCTGAGCTGTTGGAGGTCAGCTTGGAAAAATTAAGAAAGGCGGAACAAAGAAAAGCCCCATACACACTATCAGATTTTCTGCAGATTTTTTCCTTCAGATTTACCAAAACCATATAATATGAGGTCAAACCTTAGGAGTTTCAATTTGTATGCAATCAGGCAGGCCCTTACACTACATTGGTTTTGATAAATCTGAAATAAAAATCAGCAGAAAGTCTGATAGTGTGTATGGTGCTTAAGGCATTCTTCTAAAATGTAGAATGCTAAAATGAATAGTATACAGACCATTATTATTTTGTTAAAGCTTTTTAGCTATTTTCTTTTCCCCCATTGTTCTTTTCTGTTTTCTCCTTTCCTTTTTTTTATCACTGCTATTATTTTTCCATAACCTTACTTGTGAGAATGGATACTTGTTAGTAAGCAATAATGACAATGGAAAGTAATATAAGGAATAAAACAATACCTGTGGTAGGTTACGGATTTCTGTTCCATATTCATCAATCTCTCTTTGCAGTATATTGTGCTCTGCAATCTGTCGCTCTACATCTGCCTGGCTGGGCCCATACTGGCTTTCATCTAATTGTTTCTACAGAGAGAGCAACATACTATGATAAAAATCAAAGGTAAAATAAAACTCCAAAATTAGCAGTGAATAGGCAAATGGCCCCAATTGTCATTTTTATCAAATATTTCCAAAGGGTTTGTAATTGTGTTCAACCTGTCGTGTCATCCAGGCACCCCTGCCAGACAGCACATTTAGATCAGTAACTTTTTTTTTTACTCAAGCAATTAGTAATACAGGTATAGCTTTGTCACCAACCAAAATACCAATCAGGTATTTATGCTAGCTCTATGCAAATATACATGTACAATTTTTTCTAATAAATACATATCTTGCTAAATTGGATATTATAATACCACTTACCTGGAGTTTACCTTAAACTTGAACAGTAACATAAAAATGACCAGAGAAGGCACTTTTTCATTGATTGCTTACTTAATGACACTAAACAATATCCCTATTCTCAAAAAATAATCCATACACATCCACTAATGACTTCCGGAAAATTTGCCCCCCCCATGACCAGGTCATTTTTAGATTTTTGCCACTGTGTTACTTAAACTGAAAATTACGAGATCACCCGATGCTAAACACGAATTAAATTTATAGGTTCTTTTCACACAAATAGAGCTTTTTTTAAGTGGTATTTGATCACCACTGGGTTTTTTATTTGTTGCGCTATAAATTTAAAAAGACCGACATTTTTTCAAAAAATTCATAAATGTTTTCGCGGTCAGAATATTTGTTTATTGTGAAAATAAGCATGGTACAGGCGCAACAGATTACAAGATGGTACATAGTAAAAGGCAAATGAACAGTCAGGACATTTCTTCATAAATTTAACCACTTCATCCTCGAAAGGATTTATCCCCTTTCTGACCAGAGCACTTTTTGCGATTCGGCACTGCGACGGTTTAACTGACAATTGCGCGGTCGTGCAACGTTATACCCAAACAAAATTGACGTCTTTTTTTTCCCCACAAGTTGAGCTTTCTTTCGGTGGTATTTAATCACCTCTGCGGTTTTTATTTTTCGCACTTTAAACAAAAAAATTCAACAATTTTGAAAAAAAAGCAATATTTTTTACTTTTTGCTATAATAAATACCCCCCAAAAATATATATAAAAAAATGTTTTTCCTCAGTTTAGGCCAATATGTATTCTTCTGCATATTTTTTGAAAAAAAACCACAATAAGCATATACTGATTGGTTTGCGCAAAATTTATAGCGTCTACAAAATAGGGGATAGTTTTATGGCATTTTTATTATTCATTTTTTTTCATTGTTTTTTTTTATTAGTAATAAAATTTGTATCGTGACTGCTACATTATGGTGGACACATTGCCATTTATACAGAGATCAGTGCTATAAAAATGCACTGATTACTCTGTAAATGACAGTGGTAGGGAAGGGGTTAAACACTAGGGGGCGATCAAGGGGTTAAGTGTGTCCTAGGGAGTGATTCTAACTGTGGGGGGGATGGGCTTTCACTTACCTGATAGCGATCACTGACAGGGAGGGGTGATCTCTGTCATGTCACTAGGCAGAACGGGGAAATGCCTTGTTTATAAAGGCACCTCTCCGTTCTTCTGCTCCGTGACACAATCGTGGGCACCCGTCGGACATTAAGTCCGCAAGAGCCGCAGTCGCAGTCACAGAGCACGTGGCACGCACGTGCCCATGATGCCGCTTCCTAAAGGGGACGTACCTGTACGCCCTTTTGCCCACCCGTGCCATTTTGCCGACGTATATCATCGTACGATTGTCAGGAAGGGGTTAAGCCAATATGTATTCTGCTACATATTTTTGGTAAAAAGCTTATAATGAATTGGTTTGCGCGAAAGTTCTAGCATCTCCAAACTATGGTATATATACTGGAATTTTTATTAGTCAGGTGCACTGCTCTATGCATACTACAAATCCCATCTATAGTCCATCTCAAAAATGAGCAAGAGAGAGTGGCTACGTTCCCACATACAGTGGGTCCATACAGAATAGATGTGGCCACCCTCTAACAGAATGTCAGATCACAGTGGAAAAAAAAGGGGAATTTGTAGATTTGTAGGAGGTTAAGAGCAATAGAAAGAAAGGACTTTTTTAACTTAAGAATCAATACTTGAATATTTTTTTTAAACCAGAGCTTAGTGCCACGTTAAGTTACTATAAGGACGGTAGTAAATTAACTAATGGTGTTGCAAGGGAGACCTGTCTACTAGTCCTGCTATTTTCATGTTTGATCCTACCAGAAGTGCCTCAAATATTATCAGGTCCCATCATAACAAAAGGAATCCTTGCTGAAATCTTGTGTTTTTTGGTGTTTATTAATGCAAAGCATAGAGACAACATCAAAAAGAAATATTGACGGGTTTTGCACTACCAGCACTTATTCATGGTGATGCAAAACACATCAAGGTTTCTGTTTGAACATGCTAACAGGAGATTTCTGCAAGGATTCCTCATGTTTGTTTGCATTGTTTATAAGGACAGTTGACCTATCATTTCATAATCTGGGATCCTTATCAGGGTGATATTATATAAACGGCAATTGGGTTCCACCAATAATGGATATCTGGGTATTCTGAACCTTAAGGGTTTGTACTAAAATTTTGCAGAAGCTTTCCTCAAAAGTTTTTTTAGATGTCTACTGGTCAGACTGTACCTTCTTCTTGTCCAAGATCTGTGGCCAGTTCACTTTGGGTTCAGGGGCTGCAATGTTGAATTTTTCATACACTTCTCTGTACTCTGCGCACTCACCACTTAGGCGCTCATGCAGCTGACGAATGCTGGATGCAAAAAAAAAAACTTGTTTATTTAAAACCATACATCAGATACTTTCAACAAAAACAAAACACTGAGAACAAAGAACTATTTTTGAAAGTGGATTATTGCTTTATATTTATTTGTATTTCTAGCCATTAACATTTTTTGAGATTTTGGTCTATGTGTTAAAAACTGTCAAGTTTTTAACTTTGTTCAATAAATAACACTAGGCTTCATGAAACCCTAAGTTGTTATGTAACAAGGGCAGTGATATCAACAAATAGATTGTCAGTGCCATCTTGTGGCCATAATGTGTTTTTTTCTTGAAATACCGCAATCAAAATAAAAATACTGCATTATGGCCACCAGATGGAGCCGATGATGACAGGAAGTAATCATATTACAAACATTATGGTGATCATTGGTGGCGCCTGTGCAGATGTTTAAGACATGCACACAGCATTTTTTTTTTATATATATAGAGCCCTAAAGCCTTGTACACACGACCGGATTGTTGGCCAACAAAACCGGAGACTTTTGTCTGAAGGGCGTTGGCCCAAAATTGTCTTGCATACAAATGACAAGGAATTGTCAGCCAACAAACACAAACGTACTGACATACTACGTGGTTTTTCAGCTCTTTAGTGCCACCCTTTGGGCTCCTTCTGCTAATTTCGTGTTAGAAGAAGTTTGGTGAGTGTTGATTCGTGCTTTTCATTTCACGCTTTTCATTTTGCGCTTTTAATTTTTTTTTCATTTTTATTTTGTTTCTGAACGGCTGTTCCTCAACCAGACATGTTGCAGAATCGGAGGAGATAACGTGTTATTTATTATTGGCCTTAGAGTTATTGCTTTGACATCATTTTTTGGGTTGAATAATGATTTGATTTGGTATATTTTCTATATTTTTTGATGCATAGAATGCATTTTTTGGTTAAGTTCTATTGGCAGATAGCATGTCTAATTTTATTTTATAAATTTTTTTTTAATGCACAATAAAAAAATTGTGTAGAAAAATACTTGGCTATGTGTTTTACTTCAAATGACATTTTGGAAGTAGGCAGTTACAGTTAAAAAAATACAATGTAAAACTGACAACGGACACCAACATAGTTATATGTTTGATCTTAAAAACTATGGGATAATGATGTTGTGGTAACTTGCCCAAAAAAAAAAAAAAAAAAAAAGCATTATAATTGTATTCTTGATATCACTAGAAAAAAAAGCCTTTGAAAATCAGTTTGCAATAACTCCATCAGTATCACCAGCAAAGCAGCTTCATTATTATCCCAATAAAGAAGAAGAGAATATGCGCTGCATTTTGAAATTTCATAATTTGTCACTTCAGGAATGCTAATTCTCCATTATGAATGCTAGTTTACAAGACCGAACGCTTCTGACTCGTCCTTCCTTCCAAGCAAGCGTGTTTATACTTGTCCGACGATCTTGTGTACACACGCTAGGATAATCCGACATTTGTCCGCGGAAATTTTTAAAACCTGCCATCCAACATTCGTCCATGGAAAATCTGACAACAATTGACTGATGGAGCATACAGACAGTCAGATTTTCCGGCAACAGTCTGTCATCACACAATTCCCGTCGGAAAATCCGATCATGTGTACGAGGCTTTAGTGTTGATGATGATCAGCCAACATTTATAAAGCATCTTCTTTTACCTGTACACCTTTTCTATCTCCACCAACTTAGTGTTGACCTACTGTATATGTTCCTCTTTCTATGTTCATTTTTCTTTTATCTCTTTCACTTACTCCTTCTCTATCTCCTCTGCCTGAGGGTGTCCATATTTCTTGGCTTTGTCCACATCTAGAAAAAGATCTTTCAGCAGAAGTTCCGAGTCCTTTAGGTTCTTGGCATTTTCTTGCTGGTGCTGAAATGATTTCTTCAGTGCATAATTACCAGCATCCTATCATTGAACAAAAAGAAAACATTGGTATTTGGAAGGTTTTTTTTTTAACGGGGAAGGAAGGATGGAAAGCAGATGAATTGACGGTAAGAAAGAAACATACAGAAAGGGACAGACAACAATGGGGGGAGTTGGGTAGCTGGGAGCTATGCTGCATACTTCCTGACATGGCCGAGTCAAATCTTGTACTTACATGTATTAGGAAGGTTATTTAAGCTGTAGCACTTGTGCCAAAAATCTGTATATGATACATTTTTACTAATGCTATCAATTTTCAGGCCACACTTTTGAAAAATAATTTTCTTAATTGGGTCTAAAGTATTAATTTACAGTGGCCTAAAGGAAATCCATGGTCACAGCATTATATGGTACAATTTTATTTTTTACCATCAGCATTCTAATAACAATACAAACAAAATCCAATATATTTCCAAAAAATTGCAATCCAATATAAGCTTACTTGAGAAGCTCCTTTCATGTTGTGAGTGCTGCCTGTCTGCTGGCCATCTCTTTCCACAACTTTCTTAATTCCCTGCAGCAGCTTTGCAGCTTTGTCAAGGAAACTACATATCCTATTGTCTAAGAACTACATATCCCATGGTACCTGGCTGCCTGCAAGTAGTGATTCCTGTACTGACTCCTCCTGAAACCCCTTCTCTCAGCTCCTCTGTAGTGTAGAACAGAAGTCCCCAACCTTTTTGGCATCAGGGACTGGACACCAGTGTGGAATGACATTGGAGCTGATCTGTGCACAGTAGGGGATCATGGCAGTGTCCCATTCTTGCTGATACCCTGTCCTGTCCTACGCTCTCCATCTAACCTTACTGAGCTCGAGCTGTTTTGCAAGGAAGAATGGGCAAGAATTTCAGTCTCTCGATGTGCAAAACTGATAGAGACATACCCCAAGCGACTTGCAGCTGTAATCGTAGCAAAAGGTGGCTCTACAAAATATTAACACAAGGGGGCCGAATAATTTTGCACGCCCCACTTTTCATTTTTTTATTAGTTAAAAAAGTTTCAAAAATCCAATAGATTTCGTTCCACTTCACAATTGTGTCCCACTTGTTGGTGATTCTTCACAATTTATGTTTGAAGCCTGAAATGTGGCAAAAGGTTGAAAAGTTCAAGGGGGCCGAATACTTTCGCAAGGCACTGTATATTTACAAATTTCAGGTTCATTCAAATTATAGGAATAGGCTAGAAATAATTGAAATACAATGTGGAAATTAATATATGATTTTACATTTTGAATATAGACACTTTTTTAATAAAATGCAAGCACAAATTCTACCCCAAGGTTTTTAAAACATTCAGGACTCATTTACATCTTTGCAGTGAGTTAACACTTCTTGAAACATCAAAAAAGGCTAATGCGCTATTTTTTTTGCAAAGCAGGTTCATAGTGTATTAACGTGTTGTGTTGCGGTGTGCTGCAATACAAGTGTGTAGTGCTTGAATTATGTGCTGTTGTGCGCTGCAACATAGGTTTGTAGTGCATTATCATGTGTTGTGATGTGCTGAAATATAAGTGTATAGTTTATTACATGTATTGTAGTGTGTTACATTGCAGGTATGTTGGGGTACCATTCAGAATGAATACATAACATATTGTATGTCATAGTTACATAGTAGGTGAGGTAAAAAAAAAAGACACAAGTCCATCAAGTCCAACCTATGTGTGATTATATGTCAGTATTACATTGTATATCCCTGTATGTTGCGGCCGTTCAGGTGCTTATCTAATAGTTTCTTGAAACGATCAATGTTCCTCACTGATACCACCACCTGTGAAAAGGAATTCCACATCCTTGCCGCTCTAATGCTGTGTACACATGAGCGGAATGTCCGACAGAAAAAGTCAGACGGGAGCTTTTCATCGTATATTCTGATCGTGTGTATGCCCCATCAAACTGTTTACGTCAAAAATTCCGACGGACCTAGAAATAAAACATGTTCCAAATATTTCCGAAGGAACCGATTCCTATCGGGAAAACCGCTCGTCTGTATGCTGTTCCGACGTACCAAAAACGATCCATGCTCTGAAGCAAGTACGAGACAGAAGCTATTGGCTACTGGCTATTGAACTTCCTTTTTCTAGTCCCGTCGTACGTGTTGTACGTCACTGCGTTCTTG
Organism: Lithobates pipiens; assembly: GCF_037356315.1. Taxonomy (NCBI): domain Eukaryota; kingdom Metazoa; phylum Chordata; class Amphibia; order Anura; family Ranidae; genus Lithobates; species Lithobates pipiens. The sequence continues at coordinate 67,227,897 of NW_027507789.1, read as the reverse complement.
ACCGTCGGAATTTGGTGTGATCGTGTGTATGCCAGACAGTTTCAGCGGAATTCCATCGGAAAAACCTTCAGAGTTTATTCCAACGGGAAAAACAGTCGTGTGTACAGGGAATTACAGTAAAGAACCCTCTATGTAGTTTAAGGTTAAACCTCTTTTCTTCAAATTTTAATGAGTGGTCACGAGTCTTGTTAATCCCCCTTCTGCGAAAAAGTTTTATCCCTATTGTGGGGTCACCAGTATGGTATCTGTAAATTGAAATCATGTCCCCTCTCAAGCGTCTCTTCTCCAGAGAGAAAAAGGTCAGTGCTCACAACCTTTCCTCATAACTAATATCCTCCAGACCCTTTATTAGCTTTGTTGCCCTTCTTTGTACTCGCTCCATTTCCAGTACATCCTTCCTGAGGACTGGTGCCCAGAACTGGACAGCATACTCCAGGTGCAGCCGGACCAGAGTCTTATAGAGTGGGAGAATTATTGTTTTATCTCTGGAATTAATCCCCTTTTTAATGCCAATATTTTGTTTGCTTTGTTAGCAGCAGCTTGGCATTGCATGCCATGCCATGTCGCTGTGCATACTCTACTGGAACTGTATAAATCTAGCCTCCCAGTTACAGATCATTTACAGTAAGCTGATCTCTTTTAAAGGTTAATCTAAGATACAACTTCAAACTCTAGACATTCCTTTTAAACCTCCATATATCAGTTGTGCTTTCAACCTAAGGAAGAGAGTGTATCTCTTCAAAGCTTGTCCTGAAAAAGGAGCTGTTAGTAGCAATATAAATCCTATCATGTACAGTACTTCAATGTTTTTGCAGCAATGCACTAATACGCCTACACTCATCTTAGCTATGAAGGATGGTACTTTATATACAGTAGCTGCATGAAGAAGCAGCTAACCATCCAGAACTCTTAATAAACACAGACTAACAGTGACATATTTTTTACTGTCAAGTTGTATGAAGGGAAATCTTATCCAGTATGGCCTCAGGATAAAATAATCTTTGTGCATCTACACATAAGTACTGTTAGCATTACTCATAGACTAATGCCATGTACACACAATCGTAATTCTCGTCAGAAAAAGCTCTGATGGTTTTCCCGTCTGAATTCCGACGGAATTCTGCTCAAACTGTCTTGCCTACACATGGTCACACCAAATTCCGACCGCCAAGAACGCGGTGACATACAACACGTACGACGAGACTAGAAAAAGGAAGTTCAATACCTAGTATCCAATAGCTTCCATCTCGTAGTTGAATCTGAGCATGCGTGAGTTTTTGCGTGTTGGAATTGCATACACACGATCTGAATTTCCGATAGAAAGTTTTTCCATCTGGAAAATTGAGAACATGCTATCAAATTTTTGCTGGCGGGGATTGTATAGTATATGGCCACCTTTATAGGAAGGAATGGCAAATGATGCAATACTCACAGTAAAAAACACGCAAACCACAAAACGCTGATATGTCCCATAATCCACATATGGCACAGCCCATTTTAATCAGCAGGCTGCCCTATGCGTGTCACAGTAAAAACGAGACACAAAACGTTCACTCCCACTATGCTAGATGTGAATGGGGCCTGAAAGTGAAATTGGTGCGATAACACAAGAACAGTGAGACTCCATTCACATCTGTGTGTTTCCTTACATTCCAGAAATCACACCAAGCTCCACTCTGAAAAAAACACTGAAGCTTCTTTGGGGTGATTGCTATGTGTAGGGCAGCCCCCATTCAGGTGAATGGGCTGCCCTATGTGTGATGAGTGAAAATGCTCCAAAATGCCTCCCCACCTTGCTTAAAGGCCTACCCCACTTTTAAGTACACAATGGGGTTTATTTCTAAAGCTAGAAAGTGCAAAATCAGGCTCACTTCTGCATAGAAACCAATGAGCTTCTAACCCCAGCTTGTTCTATTAAGCTTTGGTAATAAAACCTGCAAGCTCTTTGGTTTCTATGCAATAGTGAGCCTGATTTTGCACTTTCTAGCTTTAGTAAATAAACCCCATTGTGTACTTAAAAGTGGGGTATGCCTGTACTTGTATAAAGATGGCCATGCAATATGCAATCTGATTGTGTATTTAGTGAGAAGGGTGATCACTGATTGATTGCATTTCATTTAAAAAACATGCAGCTTTGAGATCAGCTGGTCAACTCCTTCCTGTGTAAGTCTGTAAGGAAGTAAGATAGAAGAAATAGATACGTTTAGAATCATGGATGTAGGGCAGCAAGGTACGCATCTGTAGATTGTATGGAAAGCTTTGTTATTTTTGCAAAAAATGTACATGAATGCTACATTGGTACATAGGGGAGCTGGAATTTAGATGAAAAAAAAGGTGAACTTAGCCTTTAAAATGTCTCTAAGTCAAAAGTTTTTGTTTTTATTATCTTAATGAATTCTTTCACTATGAACCTTTCAGTAGCTAAAAAAGTAGTCCAAATAAAAAGTTTTAAGTAACATATTTAACCATGACAGTGAACGGAGAATATAATGGCCATATCCTCACCTGCTTCAGTTTCTGGTGAGTCTCCAAGATGTTCTTCTCCACCTGGTCAGCATTTTTCTGCATGCGGGAGATTAGCAAGGCCAGTTCATTAGCAGTTGCCCTAGAGAAAAAAAGAAAGAGGAATACAGAAAGGATTAAACATTTGCTTTTTTTTTCCCTGGAAGTTTTACACCGTAATTATTTTTTAGAGATTGAAAAACCAGCTTAGTTGATTTAGAATAAGTTGTAACATTTTTTTTGAGACTGAACCATCAAAGCTAAAGAAAGTGCTTAGAAGATATAATTAGTGGTGGTCGAGTGCAAAAAGATCCATATATTGGTCTGTAATTAATACGTTCAAAGAGATGTGTGCATGAGTCATGTGTATAAATGGCTGAATGCTGGTCTCATGTGTATAACACAAGCACATAATCACTTATACAATTGAATAAAGGACTTTCTTCACTTGGCTTTCTAGGCACACTTCTGATTTTTACTTTCATTATTCAGACTAAATTAAAAAATGCATCCACAGTCTGTCCAATCACTGCGATATGAACAATGTTTCACCTTTCAGTCTGCATGAAAAAATTCCTGACATGTAAGTGTACAGAGACTGTACAAGACGTGTTTTTGTAAAAAAAATCCTCTACCTATTTTATAAAAACAGTGGAACTAAAGACAAAAGATTTTTTTATTATTATTCTGGATAGATTAATGAATGGTTACAACCCCCTGTTTTTTTATTTGTTCTATCTGAGTCCCATTGGGGAGATTTCTCTTCACTTCCTGTCCCATAATCAAAACAGGAAGTGAGAGCAAATACATACAAAGTGGGAGACTCCCTGGTAGTCTCCAGAACCTGTGACCCCATTGTAAGATTTCTTCTTTGTTTCTGTTCTGGTGGCAACCCGAAATTTGAAATGTTCTTTCCTTTCCACTGAGAACAGTAAACAGGACAAATAAAGAGGGAGAAGCTCCCTTATGGGGACACAGACAGCAATAAAAAACTGACAGGTGTTTAAATCCCATCTAAGTTTTATCCAAAGCTAAAAAGAAACGTTTTACCTCTAGTTATACTTTGATTTTCAATTGAGTGATTTTGCCTAGGCTGAGATGATGTCATCAGTCTGCTGCAGGCAGGAGAAAGCATTTCCTCAGTCTCTGGTCACTCACTTAGTAAATAAAAATGCTGCCTTCTCTGAAATCTCCTTTCAAATATGCTAGTTGCCTAATAGCAATTCTATTCCATAGACTTTTATATGCACTGACCCTGAGAGTACTGAGGCCAGAGACAGCCAAGCAAGTAGCATTTTCAGAAATGAGCTGGCAATATTTTCCTTCTTATTTCTTTTAGTGAATATTTCCTAGTGTACATGACCACTAAATGTTTTAATGTGCTTGACACCCTGGAAGAAGCAAATACATCTCTCTCACCAATTTACACCTATTTACACTAAAATAGCAACATCAGATAAAATAGACTATTTTTCTGTATCTTGCAGTATCTGTTGCTGATCACATCCTGGTTGAACTTGATCTTCTGAGTTTAGGGAATTCATACAAACATTATATGCGGGTTATGCCAACACGTGTATACCCGTGTACATACTGTATATAGGAGGCTGTATGCAGCACGTGGCCTTCCCAAGCACAGAAAAAAGACACAATTTATCGCGTTATGCCTCTAATGCGCCTTTGCACCTTTTAAATCTGTATGTGAGGTCAGGTGAAAGAAAACTTTAGACAAGCTCAATAGCTGCCCAGATAGCAAGGATAACTTGCCACAAATTTCAATATATTAATTTTGAACACCAAAACAAAAATTTGCCAATAAATTCTACAGGTTACATTCAGTACATTATAGTGTAAGTAGTCAAAGTCAAAAAAGTTTTTTTCAAGTTTTGCACCCCACAACTAATGCACCAGGGCTTCTGGGGAAGAGGCCCTTGTCCCCATCTGCACGGGGACAAGGTGCTTTTGCAGGCACTATGCAAAACAGAGGGCAGTCTGTCTCCCACTCCCTTCCTACCTTATGTCCAGACTCCAGAGCCTCCTCATGTGCCGAAAAACGATGTCCCTTCACAGGCGCGCTCAAGCGTTCTGCCCCGCCCACTCTGCTCTCTGCTCCTGCCTCCTGCTGTATGCGGCTACATGTGTCTGGACATGGCTGGACTCGCGGGGCCGGGTGGCTTAAGAGTAAACTTACATTCCTCATCCTTACCACAAGCAGCGAAAAATCGTGAAAAAAGTGATATCTATTGACAACTATGACCGGGCCCCACTCGGCTGGCAAGGGTTGCTATGGCAGTAGTTCCACCACTGCTTGAAGCACAAGTTATAGTTGATACTTTTCCAATTTGTAGCAAAGTTGCAGTGGCGAGTCTACAGCAAGAGGTCTGCAAGTCTACAGCATGAAAATTCAGGCACAGTGACCCCGTGTGGTGGGATGACTATTACAACACATAACTGAACCAGAATTTGCAGAATGTTTGCAAAGAAATTGGTTCTGGAGTCATGCAATGTGGACTTTTGCAATTGTGCAATAAACTTGTGAAGCCTGGCTAGTCTAGCAATAACTTAGCAACTCATTTTCAAACTTGCAGCTCAATTGCTTGCTATCTGGGTGTGGGAAAGTCACGCATAGGAAGACTAATGCCAGCCATACACGGTTTGAATTTTGAAAGAATTTTCGTATGAATTTCCCACCATTAGTTGGCTGCAGCAACAGCCAATTTTCATGCGGAAATCAAATTTGAGGAATCGGACATGTTGGAAATTTTTTGAAAAACAAACAATTTTCTAATCAATGATGGGAGAATGGTGCGAGAAATGTAATAAGAAAAGAAAATTTACGGAGAGAAAAGAAGATTCCCGGCCACGAAAATTATTTTCTGTAGTAACATGAGGTGAAATTGAAGGCACGGTCAGCCAAAAATCAATGGTGGCATCATCGGATCACAAAAAAAAAAACAACTTTCTGATTTTGAAAAGAAAATTTGTTCAAAATTCGACCATGTATGGCCTGCATAAGGGACAAAGAGGCCAGAATTGGTTGTAGCAGCTGGACAGAGGCCCATTCAATTAGTGATAGTGGGAGTCCTGAGAAGGGCAGAATCCAATGCCGCGTACACAAGACCGAACTTTTCGACAGACTAGGCCTGACGGTCTTCCCGATGGACTTTCGGCAGAGGTCCGGCGGACTTTCTGAACGAAGCGGACTTTGCCACACATGACCGGACTAAGTCCGTTTGAAAGTCCATTCGTTTTGAATGTGATGACGTAAATGGGGACTAAACAAGGAAGTTCAATAGCCAGTAGTCAATAGCTGCCCTTGTGTCGTATTTGGTCTGTCGGACTAGCACACAGATGAACGGGTTTCCCGATTTTTAGTCCGTCAGATAGATTTGAAACATATTTTATTTCTAGGTCTGTCGGACTTTTGGGGAAAAAAAGTCAGCTGGAGCCCACACACGATCGAATTGTCCGACAGATTCCGGTCCGCCGGACCAAGTCTGCCAGAAAGTCCGAACGTGTGTACGCGGCATAAGGCTACATTCACATCTGCTGGGTGCAAGAAATGCATGCAAAATTGCACGCTTTCCCTACATGCATAGAAATGTGCCACCCATCAGCAGACTTACGGGGGTGCCAATAATTGTTAATTGCACATCCACGCATCTGCTAATGCGTGAGTGTTTTCGCATGCGCCAAACTGCATGGTGCTGGTGTGGCGCGTATTAGAAAAAGGGTCAGGTTTTTTTGTGCCTTAAAAATGAATGGGCTGCCCTACATGAGTTGTGCCAAATGGGCATGCGTTCTGTCTTCCTTGTATGGTGTGAATGGAGCCTTAGGTTTTTATCGGCACTCCTAGAAGTGAGATGTTGTGCTGGCTTCCTGACTGCCTGGCTTCATATTTGCAGATTCCAGTGGTAAGTATTCCTTTCAGCAGTTTGAGGCCATAAAAAGAATGTGATTTACTACAGAAAAAAAGAAACATCTGTGGTGTTGGCCTTTAATTCCATGTTACACCTACTACCTGTAGCCCTTGCAGGACCACAAATACTGGTGGAATATTGTTGGATTGACAACGCTGTTAGAAATTGTAACATATAATATATTATTAAATAATGAAGTGCAGTTATATTTCACAGTGAAATCTTTCTCCATTATTCTTTCAAATGTTTCTTGAATTTGTTTCTTTACACATTCCTACGGCTGTGCCTTGGAAAACAGAAGCATAAAAAGGAAGAAGGATTTTTGGAAAATTTGGCCACATGTTCGCATCCAGCATGTCAGGACATCATCTCTGTTCAGCCAGGTGTTTTAGCTGCGCGTGCCGAATATACGCATTCTTTACTTAACCATTTATGGCTGTTTGACTCACATACTTTGGATTAATGCCAAATAAAAATAATATTTTTGGAAATCATTTCAACTGCATAGATAATTTTAAAACAGAATTAAACCCTCAGCAGATTTAGCTTAGTACAATAAGGACAAAAAAAAAAATATTCCCCAGTAAACTGTTAACATTTGTACCCCAGTGCATGGTATTTCCAACTTTCAACTGCTCTCTCAGTTTTGCTTCTCTGAACTTCCAGTCTTCACAGGAAAGGGTTAACAGTAGACAGCACAGTCTCCAAATGGAGAATAGTTACATAGTAAAGGCCCGTACACAGGATTGGACTTTTTGACAACAAACATGCAAATTAGCTGTTTTGGAGCAACATCCGACCGTGTGTATGCTCCATCGGACAAACTTTTTCCATTTTCATCTGACTTTTGTTGGCTGTGCGAACGGACAAACTTTTTGACAACATAAGTCCGATGGAGCAAAGTCCGATCGTCTGTACACAAAACCATCAGACTTTTGTACAAGGTACAAACACACATGCTCAGAACCAATGCAAAAGATCAGACAACAATACAGAAGTTGACCAAAGGTGGCGCTGGAGTAATTGAACGTCCTCTTTTGAAGTGTCGTCAGTACGTTGAAACGTCACTACGTTCGTGTTTGTTGCCTAAAAAGTCAGATCGTTTCTACACAATACAAACTTGTGGACTACGCCCTTTGTACAAAAGTCCACGGGAAAGTTTGTACAAAGTCCGATCGTGTGTATGAGGCTTTAGTGAGGTTTAAAAAAGGCACAAGTCCATCTAGTTCAACCAGAAAAAAATAAATACAATCCCATATACACAATCCTTCACCCACAGTTGATCCAGAGGAAGGCAAAAAAAAAACAGCAAAGCATGCCCAAATTTGCTAAAGCAGGGGGAAAAAATCCTTCTTGATCCCCCGAAAGGCAATCAGATTTTTCCTGGATCAACTTTACCTATAAATGTCAGTACCCAGTAATATTATGTACATTTAGGAAAGAATCCAGGTCTTTTTTAAAGCAATTTACTGAGCTGGCCATAACTACCTCTGGAGGGAGTCTATTCCACATTTTCACAGCTCTTACTGTGAAGAAACCTTTCTGTATTTGGAGATGAAATCTTTTTTCATCTAGACGTAAAGAGTGCCCCCTTGTCCTTCTCGGAGGAGGGGGAGTAGAAGGGAGGATCAGATGAGTGCCTTGGTATCCCAGACTAAGGGTCTGTGTGTGTTTATTGATGCACACAGTGTAGAAAGACACAAATCTAGTCCCTGCATGCAACAGTGACTCCATAGGATGAGTCACCATGAAACCAGAAACCTAGGGCAGTGGTCACAGTACCAGCTTAAACTGGAACATAGGCAAGAATTAAAAGTTAAAAAAGCTGCATGATCAGTAAGTGATTAAATCAGCTGCTAAAGTGAATTAATATGCTTTAATGTACAACAAGGAACATCAGAAGGCAACAGTGTCCAAAATTCATTTAAAGTGGTAATCATTCAGAAAAATATAAATTCTGTTGTAGCTTGCCGATCCTTTGATTGGTTGTGGCTACATTTATTTAGTTTTTTTTAGGATTTTTTTTCTTTTATTTTCATGTGGTGTTCCTGCCAGTCAACCAGCAGTTGGAAGGTTTAGACAAACCATTGAACACTGATTGGGGTGCTTACAATGGTCAGTGTTTATTTATTTACCTTCATCCCAAAAGAAAAGAAAAAAAACTGTTTAATCTAACTGCTTATAAAATGTTAGCTAGAGTTCAGCTTTTATGTGTTAGTCAAGTTCATCTAAATCTATTAGTCCAACTAAAGCTACCCTCTCCCCTGACTGATAATGCTGCTGTCCAAAGTTGTCTCCATTTCTCCTCCATCCAGAGTGGGGGTGCCCTAAGACAGGAAGTGTGTTGGTGGCAGGATCACCAGTAGGGATGAGCTCAGGCGTGTTCGTGCAGAGCCCACCAGGAAGTCGGCGCAGCGCTGCACTAATCATAGGCAGTGAGACATTTGCTGTTCTCTGCAGCCGTGCATCGGGGGCAATGTCTCACTGCCTGTGATTAGCGCAGCTCTGCGCCGACTTCCTGGCGGGCTCTGCACGTGGAGTATGCGAACATGCCGGAGCTCATCCTTAATCACCAGGTGAAAATAAAGAAATAAAAATGTACAGAGGACTAATGCAGACACAATATTTAAGGATTGGTAAGCTCCAATGTATTAAATGTTTGTTTTTTGGGTTTAATACTGTTTTAATCTAGTCCACCTTTATTGCATATCTTCCTTTTTTTTTAATTAAACCTACACCCCTCCCAATGGTTTAAAATATACTTAGATATTACAAATCATACTTTTCCCAAAGTCTTCACCTTTCTAATCATAGTCTTTCTCTTCTTCGCTAATTACAACAATGGGGATGTGTCTAAAGGGTGGTTCTAGAGATATTTAACTAATCTGCAAGTCAAATACCAGATCTATCATTGTGTCTTTGTAAATTCCATTGTCAAATTTCCATATTCATGGTGTTTTTGGAACACATTGACAGCTTGGCCTGCAGCCAGTCATTATGTGTTGCAGCTGATATCTTAGAATCAACTTTGACCCTTCACTTCTTTATAGGTGACAAAGCAGGTAACTTGTTTTTACATGCATTTAGACTTTAGAGAACATTCACACTGTTGTATTAACGTGTGTCCTAACACAACACGTAGCGATGCACAATACATGCAAAGCACCATGCCCACAGATGTGCATTGCAGCACAGCACAACACATGGAACTGTGCTAATACACGCACATTTTTTATGTATTTTGGTTAGGCAGATTACTAGATTTGGTGGCAACCAAGGATTCCCTCGCTTACTGTTTTAGCTTTTGGGACAAAATGTGAAGGGCAATCTCCTCAATGGCACACAGATGGCAAAAAACAAAACAAAAAAACTGACAGGGGTTATAGCCCACCTTTACTGTATCTAAAATGAAAAAAAAAAGTTTTGCCTTTAGTTCCACTTTAAATTCCAACTCCAGATTTTTTTCAACTTTTTCATAGAGTTTTGAAGAACCAATACTTAAAAAGGAAATTTCACCTGACCCCTTGTCCCACCAGCACAAGAACTGAGGGGGATTGTTCCAATCCTTTCCTGTTTTGTTTTAGTCTGTGCCCCCTTTGAAAAGATTTCTCCTCACTTCCTATTATTACAAGAAGTTAAGGGAAATCCCTAACCCTGTCCACACTGTAAAAAGCTAAAGTTTTGACCATTTTTAAGACAAAATATACAATGTGTTTGTAGGCAGATGCAGTCTACTTTCTCCACTGCAGGTAGTCTTCAACCGCAGCGGCATTACAGGGGTACAGGAAGTCAAGAGGAGCTATCAGTTGGATGCTGCCACGCCATGTTACATCTTGGGTCAGGCAATGTCTATTTAAGACCCTAAATAGACAGGGTGCCATTAAGAGTCTTTGGCACTAAAGAGCAAATTTGCATGTTGCAGTCAAAGAGGGTATTCCTCTTTGGAGAGGACCTAGTGCATCTACAGGACAGGAAAACTAGTAAACATTTTTTGCCTGCCTGCTGCTGGTTACTGTAGAAATCCCCCTTCCATGAAGTCTGATAGACTCACTGCAGCGATTTTCAAGTGCTGCATGGTTTAACAGTAGTGGCTATGAAAGCAAAGAGTTTGCACCGTTTGTTGTCCCTTTCCTCTACCCTCGTCCATTTACAAAATTCCTTGTGTTATTTTCACAGAATGCAAGGTTCTCTGTGAATGACTTAGGAGAGAGGAGGGGCAGATGAATGTCAGGATCTCTCCTTGTCTATTCACAGAACCCCCTTGCATTCTGTAAAAATAATACAAGGAGTTTTGTGGATGGACAAGGTGGAAGGAAGGGGAAGGCGAACAGCACTATCCCTACATTGTCGCAGCTGCTGCTCCAAAGAGCCAGAAAATCACCGCTTTGATCATATCTGGCTTCACAGAGAGAGTTTTTAACCAGAGAAGGCAGGTTGTAGGATACTCTTCATTAGTGGGAAGTTATGAAACTGGTCGGCATGCCCAAAAATGATTTACTAGACTTTAGCTTTAAAGGAATTATTATCCATTTCCAAAAATTAAAAGGTTTTGCCGTTTAATATACTTTAAAGTGGTTGTAAACCCTTACAAACCACTTTGACCTACAGGTAAGTCTTAATTTAGGCTTACCTGTAGGTCCAAGAAATATGTACTAAAAGACAGTCACAGCTGTCTACGGCGCATGCGCTGTAGACAGCGGCGCGCATGCGCACTATTGCCGTTAGCAGCATGCCGCTGCTAATGGCAATATGCCGTTAGTGGCGGCTCCTGTGCGCATGCACAGGAGTGACGTCATCGCTGCTCCGGCACTGTGAGTGGCTGGAGCAGAGATACCTGGAAGAAGATGGATGCTCCGGACTACAGGGGACAGCGGTGACATCGCTGGCTCCTGTGTCAGGTAAGTGACACATAATGGGCTATTATGCGATGCATAGTAGCCCATTATGCTTTACCTTTGCAGGGAGACAAAGAGGAAGTAAACCCATCAGGGTTTACTTCCTCTTTAACCACTTGGGATCCGCGCTATTGCAAAATGACGGCAATAGCGCGGACCCACATTTTCGGGACTACGTCTATTGACGTAGTCCCGGTTACGAGCGGCCTGCGCGCCCCCTGAGGGGCGCGCGCGGCGCGCTCTGTGATCGGCGAGTCCGTGAGACTCGCCTGATCACCGATCCGTGTAAGGGGTCGATCCCGACCCCTTATCACGTGATCAGCTGTCAGCCAATGACAGCTGATCATGTGATAAAACGGAGCCGGTAATCGGCTAGTATTCCTAGCTGTCAGCGCGAGGAGAAAAAAAAAAAGCCGATCGCCGGCGGCCGTGTTCGGGACATCAGTCCCGATCACGGCCAGCAATTTAAAAGGACACCTGCCCCCTGCCAGTGCCCACCTGCCACCCGCAGTGCCATCCTGAAATAAAGTAAGTGCCCCCCTGTCAGTGCCACCCAGCAGTGCCCATAGTGCCCACAGTGCCACCCAGCAGTGCCCACAGTGCCACCCAGCAGTGCCCACAGTGCCACCCACAGTGCCACCCAGCAGTGCCACCCACAGTGCCACCCAAAATCTGCCTCAAAGGTGCTGCACCCCAGTGCCGCCCATCAGTGCCCAGCAGTGCCGCCCATCAGTGCCCAGCAGTGCCGCCCATCAGTGCCCAGCAGTGCCACCTATCAGAGCCACCTATCAGTGCCACCTATCAGTGCCCATCAGTCCCATCTATCTGTGGTACCTATCAGTGCCCATCCGTGCCACCCATCCGTGCCACTTATCCGTGCCACCCATCCGTGCCATCTTATCTGTGCCCATCTTTGCCCATCAGTGCCGCCTTATCTGTGCCCATCGGTGCCGCCTTATCTGTGCCTATTAGTGCCGCCTTAACTATGCCTATCAGTGCCCACCAGTGCAGCCTATCAGTGCCCACCAATGCAGCCCATCAGTGCCCACCAATGCAGCCCATCAGTGCCCACCAATGCAGCCTATCAGTGCCGCCTAATCAGCGCACTTCAATGAAGGAGAAAAATGACCCGTTTGCAAAATTTTATAACAAACTATTAAAACATGATTTTTTTTTTTTTTTTTTTTGCATCTTTTTTTGTTTGTTTAGCAAAAAATAAAACTCCGAGCTGTAACTAAATACCACCAAAAGAAAGCTCTATTTGTGGGAAAAAAATGATAAAAATTTCATTTGGGTACAGTGTTGTATGACCGCGTAATTGTCACTCAAAGTGCATCAGCGCTGAAAGCTGAAAATTGGTCTGGGACTGAGGGGGGTTTAAGTGCCCAGTAAGCAAGTGGTTAAAGACAACAATAAAACAAAATGGATTGAGGTTAGGGCCTGTGTCACATCGCCCTTGTCTACAGGGGAGACTTTCCTTCACCTCCTACCCCAAGGGGACATGGACAAAAAACGGAAACTTGTATCAAATTCAGACACTCTAGAGCCTCATGAAGGAATACGCATGCTCCGAACGCGTGCTCCTCCCCACTCTCTCTCCAACTGGAAGTGACGTACACCGCTCTCTGTGAGCCGTCCTGAGTTTCTGGAAGCGATGTGAACCACCGGCGTCCCTGGACCCATCAGCTGCCTCTTCACCAGTGAGAAGATTGTCTTCCCCACAATATTAATCCCACATGCGCTGACATCTCATACATCTTGTGAGTTACCAATTGTCTTTTATGGAATAAAATGTCTTAATAAAGCTGCACTTGGATGGAGCTGCTTTCCTTCTGTCTTTGCCTTCCACAGAGTTACTTCTAGCCTGTCACGAGCTGGCAGCCATCCACAGTCAGCTTATCTAAGAACATTTCAACTGTCCTTGTGCCACAAATGTACCCCTCCACATGAACTAGATGTGAGTTCTAATTACCCACTCTCTCTTTATTTAGTTGATCAAGTGCACATAATTGAATGTACTTTCTATTGCCTTTTGAGGAGCACACTGCTGTATGCAGGGCTAGTTTTTTTCATCCCAAAAGATCCACAGAAGGGGTTCCCTGCCTTATCAGAGCATTTATCATCCCAAGATTTGGGATTGCACTACAGGAGAAGCTGAACCTGCGTGGAGAACCACCAAAGGTGGCAGGTAAAGGGTCTCTTTTCTTCACACTGGCTGTGAGTTCTGTGAGGACAAAGGTGTCCGTTTATGAAGGAGTGATCAGTGGAGATCCAGAGGATCGCCGCTGATCACAGCCCATAAACAGTATATAAACCAGAGATAATCGGGGGAGAAGTGTTTGAACTTGTTCTCCCGCCAATTATCTCCACACACTGAGAATCCTCATAGACTGACACAGTAACGGTCACTTTATGAAGCTGTGATCTCAGCGCTTCACTGGTGATCTGTGTCAGAATTCACACTCCCCGATTCACCAACTCAGAGGTGGAGAACCGGGGAGTGAAGAGGGAATGTGGGGGGATCTGAGGAGGAAAGAGGAAGATAATTAACTTCCTTATGCCTCGTTCAGACCCCCCAACACTGTAACCATGTCCCCCTGTCATATGTATGTGTATACATATATATACATATATATATATATAATGTGTATATGTATATATATATAATGTGTGTGTATATACATGTATATATAATGTCTGTGTGTGTATACATGTATATATTATGTAGGGGGACTCTTTATTTCACTAACATTAATCACACCGCGTGTCAGTGTATTGAGCTGTGATAATTTATCACTGCTTAATAAATTGACATCTGTGTGTATCTGTGAATTTCTAGTACTGTAATCTCGTAAAGTCTCACGAGATTCCAGTATTAGGGGCCGTTCTCCAGTGTTAGAAGCGTTTGTAGATCGCTTCACACCTCCAAGGGTGAAGCGATCTACTCCGCTTCATAAAGTGGCACACAGAGGAGAAAGATCTCCTATGTGAATGCCGGAGAATGAAGCAGTGAATAGATTTCACCATAATAGGTAATTGGCTGTTGTGTGGGTGTTAACTCTTTATAGCTTTGCACTGGTACTGTGGGTGAAAGCAAGCGGGGTTACTACCACGTGTATGCTACCATCTTGCCGCCAGGAAATTTTTTTGTTGAATAAAGTGTAAGTTGGCGCCTCTGGCAATGATTTTATTGTTGTCCTTGCCTTCCTGTCCCAATGATACTCTCCAACTCTTGATTTATCTGGGTATCACTGGAAAAGAAAGAAAGAAGCTGGCGCTCAGTTCCAGATTGTTCAGTGTAGATTTTACTGACAGACGGCTAAAATCCGGTCATGTCAAAACCTCCATAGCATTTTGGCCAGTTGGCTCACAGGTAAAAGAATTGAGAGAAAATGTCTCCAATGAAAAAAAAAATGAAAACCTAACAAAAATGTAACCTTTCCATACTCATTCAAAAACTCAAAAATAAACTTTATTTGGAGTTAAAATTCAAAGGAAAATGATCTTTACAAAGCCTGAGATGTCCTAGTTACTTGGATTTACTAACAACGCAAACACTGTGTCCTCCATCTCTGTACCTGGAGGTGTAGAGCTTACAATTGTTCTTCATATTGGAATCTACAAGGTATGTGACACCATTATGACACTGTAACTGATGATTATAAAGTTACCTTAAACTTAGAACTCTACCATCACCAGCATGAAACAAATACTGAAAATGATGCATCATATAATTCTGTTACACAATGACATGCAGGTAGGTTAATTGGCTTCTGTCCAAAAATTGGCCCTAGTATATGAATGGGGACCTTGAGGGTAGGGACCGATGTGAGTGTGCAATGTACAGGGATAGGGACAAATGTAGACACTCACTCAGGTTGAACTGGATGGACTGGTGTCTTTATTCAACCTTACTAACTATGTAACTATGTAACAATAGGTAAGATTAAGACCCAACATTAGATGACTCACAGATAAGACATTCATACCATTCCAATACTCTAAATGTGGAACACAGGACTTAATTCCAACATATGACACAGCCAATTGTCATCATTGTGGAAAATTACTTTATACTAAGTCAGGGGTGTCAAAGTCAATTTCATCACAGGCCACACCAGCATTATCGTTGCTCTTAAATGGCCAGTTGTATCTGTAAGACTATATAAATGTAAATCTAATGCAATGTAATATAAATGTAAATCTACTCTTTATGATATTAAAAAAATGCCTCTGCATTTGATTATGTAGTGCTGGCTCCTGACGAGCAGGGGCTATATGTTTTAGAAAATGAATATTCCTAAAGCCACCGTTGGGTTTTAGGGCTAATTTTGCCAAATTATGTTTTCAGTACCAGTTTAGCTGGATTGCACTGAGTTCTCCTAGGCTGCAGGTGTCGCTGTCACCGCCAGCAAGTGGTAAAACACAGTCTAGTTGGGGGTATTGAGTACCATTCTTGTCTCGGAACCAGTCCAGTGTGAGTGTTGTCCTGCTGTGCATTCTGGGAGGTGGTATTTAAGGTACTGCGATCACGTGCTTCTGGGTTTCCGGTCCAGAAGAGATTTCTGTCTGTTCGGTCCTGGTCCTCCTGACCAGCCCCCATGGCCCTCCTGCATGGGGTGCGGATCCATGCAATTCCAAGCCTCAGGCCTGGATAGCCCAAGGCGAAGCAACTGCAGGGACAGGCCTGAATGGATATGAGGCCATAATGATTCAAAGGTTGTCCGGTGCCGTCTCATCTAGGGAGAGGCCCAGCAATTGGAGAAGAATCCAGGGGAGGACTCTTTGGGAGAAGGCATGCGTAAGGCTGGTTTGTCAGAAGGAGCCTGAAGGCTCAGTTGAAGGACACTGTGTGGATCTATATTCATACGGTATCGCCCAACCAGCTGAGAGATACTGGTACCGTATCATAGTTCTCTAAATTTATCTATGTCCCTCAGTAACATTCAAGTCTGTGGCAGAGACTTTTGCTTCTCAATTGTTCTATATCCAAGTCAGTGGCAGAGACTTTGCTTTACTTAACACCCTGCCGGCTGCTGGGCCTAGTGAGAGGAGGTCTATCCGGAGGTTGTGAGAATCCAGCTGTGAAACATTTATTCTCTGGATTTTGCAGTTCCAAAAAAGTACCTGAACTTCCTTTCTAACTCTCTACCTTTTATTAAGAAACTGTGTTACCTTCGAAAATAAATAACCCAAAAGAGGATCCAATGTCAGTTTCTGCATTTCTTTAGGCCATCTACCACGGGAACCCCTAGATGAAGGCGAGGTCAAGAAGGTAACGGTAAGCGCAACAAAACCAGCAGCTCCTTCGGGGATCAGTGCTACAATTATTACTGTTTTTAGTAATAATTTAGGACTTAAGCTATGATGGACAGGTGCAGACCAACACAGAGCCCACTCACACCTCTGTACAGATGATACAAGTCTGAAAAGGAGGGTTTGCACATCGCTGGTATCATACACAAGAAATTGGAGACTGCTCAGACAGGTGTTCCATGGTGTTCTGTCTGCGCAATCTCCAATAAAGTTTCTTGTGGATGATACCAGTGTCATGTGACCATCCTTTTTAATTGATATAGAATTGCATTTATCTTATAATAAATATAAGCAGATATCCAGAGCACCCTCCCCTCCCTTTACATCAAATGTCAAGAGCCCCCCCAGTATCAGAAGTCAAGAGTTCCTCACCCTTCCTTACATCACAGTGCGCACCCACTTTTTGTCTAGCCACCCGGAAGAAGCTTCGGGCAGAGCTGGGAAGCAGAAAGTACAGGGTATGGAGGAGGACCAGAGGAGGGCTGGAGTCAGCTGCCAGAGTCTGCTGAATGCTGAGACCAGGGGAGCCAGAGATGAGGGGGTGCTGTGACTGTACAGAAAGGTGCTGGATCTGTAGGTGGAGTTCTGATCCCCCTCTCTGCTGCTGACTGCTAAGACAGTGGAGCAGAGACGAGCCTCTCCGCAGCTGCACGGAGAAGTGCAGGATCTGACGGAGGAGTTCTGTCCTCTTCTTTGCTGCCAACAAGCTCAGACAAGGTGGGGCGGGGGTGCCACAACTGCAGGATAGGTGCAAGAGACACATGAAATGGCTTGGCGAGCTGGATTCTGCCTGCGGGTCTTGTGTTTGACACATGTGCTCATGTTGAAAAAACACTATTACAATTTTTTCTGGTCACCATTTTGGACAGGTGCAGTGCCATCTGTCCATGTGACAGAAGGCACTGCACCTGTCCAAAATGGTGACCAGAAAAAATTGTAATAGTGTTTTTTCAACATGATTACTGAAAATAATAATGTCATTCTAGAAAAATATGTATTCCTATAAATTAAAACAACCACATTATATGATCTACAGCTTACTACAGCCCAATGGAGTAGAATGTTAAAGTGCACCTGTGCCAAGACTATGGACATTAAAATACTTCCATATATTTAACAAGCAGTAAAAGAGTTTCAGAAGAAGCCATCCCTGACCTCTCTAGCTGTGTGTACTGTGAAATAATTCATTCACAAAGATCACAATAAAAACACACAGACTGCAAGAGTTAAATGCATAAAATGTAAATACTTACCTTATTCCCCACTCCAACAGGGTTCCTTCAATACTGCAACCAGTCCCCGCAGCCTGCTTTCTACGCTGCAACCAGCTGTAATCTCACACCAGCCTCCTCAGCATACAGAGATAATGGGGTTGATTTACTAAAACTGGAGAGTGCAAAATATGGTGCAGCTCTGCATAGAAACCAATCAGCTTCCAGGTTTTATTGTCAAAGCTTAATTGAACAAGCTGAAGATAGAAGCTGATTGGCTACTATGCACAGTTGCACCAGATTTTGCACCCTCCAGTTTTAGTAAATAAACACCAATATCCCTGTATTGTACATGATGATGATGATGAGGCTCAGGCTCATGAGCCACAGACAAGAGCTTTGACAGAAGAGGAAGGCACTGGAGCCGGCTTTAACTTCTAGACATACCCTGTATCAAGCATCTAACCTTTGCAGGGTGGGGGTCTCACTGCAAGGGTGACATTTTTCAATTTTCTGAAGTTGGGCTGTGAGTCTGCTACCATGATTCTATTGCAATAAAAGCAATAGAAAAAGAGCTAGGTTTCCAGTGCCTCTGTTGTAAACTTTGATACTGAATTTCTCCACAATGTCTATAGTTACAGAGTTGAAGGAGGGCTTGTTTATTTTTTCTGCTGGTTAAGAATCTGCAAATACTTTAGTGTGCATAGTTTGAGCAGAGGTTCATCCTAAGCATATTCCTGCACAAAAAATAAAAAATAAAAAAGCTCATAAAAAGCTATTAGTAGAAATTTAGTGACTTTTAGACACAGTTGGGAACATTTAGAAGCAGTTAGGAGCATTCCGCATTTTTTTCTGCTGGAAAAAACCTCCAAGAAACTCTACAAAAACATATTTATTTCTGCTCCTAAAAACTGAAGCTCAAAAAATGCAAGTAGCCTAAAGTAGTATGCATGGACACAAAGGATAACACCATTGAGCTTCTGGGAGCAGAAAAAAATGCTAATAACAGCTTCCAGAAGCTTAAAAAATCGCTAGTGTGCATGGAGCCTAAATAACATAGATGGATGAATCTCCCACTGTAGGTATTGTATTCTGACAGTTGGTGCCACTGCCTGTCAAAAAACCCCAAAAGTGCCTGCATCTAATTGACCAGCTCCTTTGATTTTTCAGACGATGTTGGGTGGAGTGGTGCAGACAAGGCCACTCTCTGATTGAATTTCAGGTGATTTGTTGTAATCTGGTCAAAATTCGCTCAGTGTATAACTAGCTTTTAAGCTGAGGTTAATCTGCTTATGTTTTACCTTCCTTGGTTCCTCTAAATCTTTAATCACTCCAGCCCGGAAGATTTTACCCCCTTCCTGACCAGAGCACTTTTTGCGATTCGGCACTGCGTCAATTTAACTGACAATTGCGCGGTCATGCAATGTTGTACCCAAACAAAATTGATATCCTTTCTTTCCTACAAATAGAGATTTCTTTTGGTGGTATTTGACCACCTCTGTGTTTTTTATTTTTTGCGCTATAAACAAAAAAAGAGCGACAGTTTTGAAAAAAAAAAACAATATTTTTTACTTTTTGCCATAATAAATATCCCCCAAAAATATATAAAAAAACGTTTTTTTTCCTCAGTTTAGGCTGATATGTATTCTTCTACCTATTTTTGGTAAAAAAAATTGCAATAAGCGTATATTGATTGGTTTGCACAAAAGTTATAGCATCTACAAAATAGGGGATAGTTTTATGCCATTTTTATTTTATTTTTTTCTTACTAGTAATGGTGGCGATCTGCGATTTTTGCATTATGGCAGACATAGCGGACAATTTTGATAAATTTTTGGGACCAGAGGCATTTTTACAGCGATCAGTACTTTAAAAATACATTGATTACTGTAAAAATGTCACTGGCAGGGAAAGGGATTAACACTAGGGGGCGATCAAGGGGTTGTGTTCCCTAGTGTGTGTTCTAACTGAAGGGGGGAGTTGACTGTGTAGGGGAAGAGATAGGTTGCTGTTCATACTGTGTATGAACAGACGATCTGTCACTTCTCCCCTCAGAGAACCGGAAATTGTGTAGATGACGGTTCTCTGCGTGCCCCCGGATCGCCTCCACATCGGCTCCGCGGGCGAACCATTCTGCCGCAGTAAAGAAATACCAATAAATTTTATTTTGCTTCTCAATGCATTGCCAAGATGGGGCTGTACATAGCTTCCTAAAAACATCCCAGCACTCTGCTTCAAGCTGGAGTAAACCCGCTGACTTTTTTTTTTTTTTTTTTACACTTGCAAGGGAAAAGGCATAATGAGCTAGTATGCACCGCATAAGCTCATTATGAAATACCTACTTTAGAACGAGGCGCCGGCATCTCATTCGGTCCACGCTGAGGGAGCTGACATGTTCCCTCGGTGTGTCTTCCAGGTATCACGGCTCCGGCGCTGTGAGTGGCCAGAGCCGCGATGTCGTCACTCTTGCGCACGAGTGTGGGAGTTTTCTTCACGGCAAGGACTGCCGTCTGCCGGACTTTCAGCCGAGAATCCCCTGTGCGCATGCGCTGCTGAAGTCAGCAGCTCATTGCGAGGGGAATATCTCCTAAACCGATTCTTTTTACCTACAGGTAAGCCTTATTAAAGGCCTACCTTTATGTTAAAGTCAACAATTTGACTATACTTTAAGTACTCTTCTCAAGAGCCCTCAGTCCCAATGCAAGCAATGGGCAAGCTCCTGGGATTAGTTATGCAAATATAAAAATGCCTTGATGGATGGGAGTCAGTCTGTTAGCCCCTGTACACACGGTCGGAGAATCTGTCGGAATGCGTCTTATATGACCGTGTCGTCAGATAATCCGACTGTGTGTGGTATGCATCGGACTGATTCCATCCGAATCTCCGTCCGACCCAATTTTCCAACATGTTGGAAATATTTCCCGACCAACTGGGCCGGTCGGGCCTAATCCGATCATGTGTATAATAGCATTTTGATCGGACCAAGTGCCACGCATGCTCAGATCAAATTCCTACATCAAAGCTATTGGCTACTAGCCTGAATGTAGTCCCATCGTAACTAAATTACGTCATCACGTTCTGAAAGATCGGATTTTTCGCCAACTTGGCCTGACCGTGTGTATGCAACAGTTTCAGACACAATCTGTCGGACTAAATACGACAGGCAAAATCCGATGGATTTGGTTGGCAAAATCTCCGACCGTGTGTACAGGGGCTAAGAGTTGACGTTTTTTAATCAGGCTGCATTTGCATGAAGGGTGAAGGTCAGTTACAGTCAGGCTGGGGAGGAAAGTGCTAGATGATGCAGGATTTCTTCCAGCCAGGAAAATAAGTGGCCTATGCCTGATGTGCTGCAGCTTCTACTGCATACTGTGAGAAGTCCACAGTGTAGTTATTATTTCCTGGTGTTTCTAGCAAGATGTTTGTTGTACGTACAGGGGCCATGCATGTTCAGAGGAATACAGAATGCACACCAATGAAAGCATGACATAAATACAGAGGAATATATGAAGGATAATAGTTGTGAGTGATTGTTGACTCTTTCTGTAGACAGGTGTGATCACAGGCTGACCGAGAGAATTTCAATTAAGATGACACATTTAGTGATCCCGGGACAAACCCTTAAAGACCAAGTCTCGGTATCACAGCCACACCCTGCAATGTCTTGCAGTATGTGTCACTCATTGACAAAACCGAAAAACTCTCTTAGGTATTTACAGTACAACACCTTTCTACCCACAATTCCTTTATTGGAAGATAAATATTTAGTCAGCACATATGGGGCCGACTGGCAACATTTAAATCAAATTGTATTATTACATTTCAGGCTTACAGTTCAAGAGGCTGAAGAGGAGCTCTGTACGGCGGGGTGTCTAGCTGGTGAGGAAAAAAAATAGGTGGTTGAGCTTGAGTTTTACCACCCCCCATAGCCCTATAAATAGGGTTGCCACCTCCTTTAAACCCGAACACATAATAATTACACAGGTTCTGTGGCAGATTAAGGTGGTAATTAAACTTACTTAGGGCCTTACCTGCATTAAATTAGGCTCAGAACCTGTGTAATTCATATGTGTTCTGGTTTAAAGGGATGAGGTGGAAACCCTACCTATAAAAAGATAC
The DNA here is from genome assembly GCF_037356315.1 of Lithobates pipiens. Taxonomy (NCBI): domain Eukaryota; kingdom Metazoa; phylum Chordata; class Amphibia; order Anura; family Ranidae; genus Lithobates; species Lithobates pipiens. The sequence continues at coordinate 67,205,934 of NW_027507789.1, read as the reverse complement.
CACCTGTCACATTTGGCAGGCAGTACTGCCATCAAATGTGACCCATTCAAGTTTTGGATAGAGTAGGGAAGGTTTATAAATCCCTTGCCTGCTTTTTTTTTGCTGTATGTGTACCATTGAAGAAATGTCCCTTCACTTCCTGTCTCAGCACCTCAACAGGAAATGGGACAAAAATGTCACAAATTGAAGGCAATTCACCTCTTGGACAGTTGTCCCCATTGGAAGATTTTTCCTTACCTCCTGTTCTGGGTACAATTAAAATTTTTTCGATTTTCCTTCCTTTCTTGATGACAATGGTCACCAGGCTAATAGAGGTTGAACCTCCCCAATGGGGACACAGAAAACAATAAAAACTTAAAAAGGTTTACGTTTGTGAGCTCTATTATTAGTCATTATAGCAATTACAAGGAACAGAGCCACTCTGATCAGCTGCATACACTGGGGGCAGAAGAGCAGACAGAATCTTGAGCAGCTATACATGGCAACCAACCAGCTTCTATCTTCAGTTTGTTCAGTTGAGCTTTGAAAATAAAAGATAAAAGCTGATTGGATGCCATGGATAATTGCTCCACATTCTGTCTGCTCCAGTTTTGTGTCTGAGCCATCTGATGACAGCTTAGATTACAGCCATTCAAGGGCACACTGATTGTCCATGTGTGTTTTCTGAAGTGCCATTCATAAACGGCACTGTAGAAATACGCATCCATTAGGCCACCGTGCGCCGTTATAAGGTCTATCGCTGTAATTAGGTGGTTAAAGTAGAAGCTCATCCTAAAAATCATCAATGAACTTTAAATAGCCTTATAACATGTCTTGATAAGTGCATAGTGCCATGTTTTCATTCTGTCTGTGCTCCGTTTGTCCAGCAATCCAGCATTGGTAACTGCTGGCCATTATCAGTGACACCATTCAATTCATGATGTCATTCACCACCCTTAAAGTGGTTGTACACACTGTGCAATCACTTTTACCTACAGATAAGCCTATATTAAGGCTTAGCTGTAGATGCTGGAAATATCTCCTAAACCTCCATGGTTTAGGAGATATTTACAATAGAGCCATGCGCTAATGTCTACGGCGCATGCGCACATTATAAAGGGCAGATCGTGCTGCTTCTAAAAGGGGTCATGCTGTGACTGATCGCTCCCGCACACATGCGCAGGAGTGACATCACACGACTCTGGACAGTCACAGAGCCGGAGTTTGCAGCCCCAGAAGGAAGAGGGGTGAAGATGGACACTCGCTGCTAGTGGGGACAGCATTGACATGGCAGGCTTACATTTCAGGTAAGTGAGGCATAATAGACTAGTATGCGATTCAAAGTAGCCCATTATGCTTTACATTTGCAGGGGAATAAAGAGGAAGTAAAATCCATCAGTGTTTACATTCTCTTTAACCCCCCTGACGGTCTTCCCGAGTCTGGCTTGGGGTGGAATTTTTGTACCATTAGCGGTAACCCCGAGCCAGACTCGGGACCGCATCGCTGGATCCAGGAGGAGGTTTACTTACCTTCTCCCTCGGATCCAGCGTTGTCTCCCCGCTGTACGAGCGAGCCGTGTCTCGCTCGATCTATCACGGACCCGATCTCCGTGCCCTGCGAGCGTTGGGACGCACGGGGATGGAGATCGGCGCCAAATTCAAAAAGTGAAACACACAGTATACATACAGTATAATGTAATCTTACAGATTACATTGCTGTATGTTAATATTTCACATCCCCTTTGTCCCTAGTGGTCTGCCCAGTGTCCTGCATGCAGTTTTATATTATAAAAACTGTTCTTTATGCCTGGAAACTGGGGATTGCCCATAGCAACCAAAACTGTCCCTTTACATCAAAAATGGTTTTAGACCAGCTAGAAAATAGTGATAATAAATTGGAATCACTCGCAGAATTGAGCGAAAGCGATTTGTGGGGAGATCCGTCATCAAATACTGAAAAGTAATGACAGTGACAATTCTGCAACTGAGAAAATTTCAATGTTTTTGATTTGATTACATTATTGAATAATTTTTATTATTGTTATATTATTATTTGGTACAATTATTTATAGTTATTTATTATATTATAATTTATGATTTCATTTTTCAAACTTTATTATACCCGGGATGTCTGCTAGACTCTGGTTTGGACAGATTTAAGAGAGTTATTCCTAAGAATTACAGGACTACAATATAAAACGCCAAATTTTCATGCAAAATAATTGTACCGCTTTTAGCACCTAAAATCCGAAATAATCGTACCGCCAGGGAGGTTAATGTTATTTATTTGATCAGCCTTTGCAATTACAGGCTGTAGAAAGCAGTAAAAGGCAAAAAAAGGTGAAAAATTTACATATTTGTGATGCATGTGTGTACTATAGGGAAAAATGTGCTGGGGGGTGTAAATTACAAGGTCAGTGACATTCCAGGAGGATGCGGTGGCATAACATTTACCATTTACTCACTTTCTCTTGTACTTCATGTCATTAGCATAGTATGAACAATCTTTTGACTATCGGGGCTCTATGATCTGCGAGATATATATGTATATGTATATGTATGGGATACTTCAAAAGCAAGTTCTCCATGTTAGGGCTCGTGCACATTGCAGCCAGAGGCGGCTCTAGGCTTTGTGAGGCCTTAGGCAAATCTTGAGGCCCCACTCACGCCCACAATGGGAAAAAAAATTCAAGCGATAGAAATTAACTGTATAAATTGCATATATTCAGAGCCTTAAATCCTATGAACTATGAATTCTAGACATGATACAAGAGATGGTCAGAGACGGTAGACATGATACAAGAGATGGTCAGAGACTGTAGACATGATGCAAGAGATGGTCAGAGGCAGCAGACATGATACAGGAGATGGTCAGAGACTGCAGACATGATACAAGAGATGGTCAGAGACTGCAGACATGATATAAGAGATGGTCAGAGGCAGCAGACATGATACAAGAGATGGTCAGAGGCAGCAGACATGATACAAGAGATGGTCAGAGACTGCAGACATGATACATGAGATGGTCATAGACTGCAGACATGATACAAGAGGTGGACTTATGGTAATGACAAGCAAACTCTCACCTGGCTAACATGGCAACAGCACATTACTGCAGCAGCCCCAAACACTAGAGCCAGAAACAATCCCCCCACAGACAGTGCAGACAGACAGTGCCTCTATACACTTCTCTGTCCCCTACTAGAAGCAGGAGAAGCTGACACATTGGCTTTGAGCTCCCTGCAGACTCTAGATTTCTCAGCATTTTCAACCAATAGCATGACATTTGCCCGTAACAAGGGTTCCTGTCTTCTTCACAATGAAATCTGGTTTCTTTAAAATTCACTGTTGTTTATAAAAAGACAGATGTTATATTCCCCAACATAATTTTCCCATTAACATCCAACCCCAGGGGCGCCATTAAGAATGAATGGCACTGCATCGCACAGCACATAGAGCAGATGCATTGCCATGCATTATGACAATGCATGTTAATGCATAGAACGCATTGCCAAAATACACAAATGTAAATGGGCCCTAAATGTTTTCTCTGTTGTGTGGATTTAGATCATTACCGCTCATCTATTGGTTTCTAGAGGTTACTACACATCATTACCGCTCACCCATTGGTTGCTAGAGGTTGCCACACATCATTGCTGTTCACTGATTGGTCGCTAGAGGTTACTGCACGTCATTGCCACTTACTCATTGGTTGCTAGAGGTTACTGCACATCATTACTGCTCACTGATTGGTGGCTAGAGGTTACTGCACATCATGAGTGCTTACTGATGGGTTGCTAGAGGTTACTGCACAATATTACTGCTCGCTGATTGGTTGCTATAGGTTACTGCTTATCATTATCACAAATTGGTTGCTAGAGATTACTGCACATTATTACCACTCACTGATTGGTTGCTATGGGTTAATGCTTATCATTATAGCTCAGTGATTGTTTGCTCGCTGGGTGGCAGGGGCAGTATTATAGTGTGTGATGCAACTGTTGGTTGGATGACAGAATGCAGTTTGGGGTGATGGTGGCAGCATCGGGGGGGATGGGGTCTGAGATCATATATCCCCTATAATGATAGGTGGGGTGGTAGGATGCCAAAGGTAGGGTACAGGGAGATGACAATTACAGGGATTAGGATGCCATAGGTGGGGTAGAGAGGGATGATGGGGTTGTTGATGACAATGGATGAGGTGCTAGGCAGTGGGGTACAGGGGGGATGAGGATGACTTGGGATGATAGGCAGCTGACAGTGGGGTACAGGTGGGAATGAAGATAAGGATGATGATAACAGGGGTAGGGGGATGGATGCTAGAGGTGGGTTACATGGGGATGATGATGACAGGAGCCAGGGTGGTAGGATGTCAGGGTTGGGGTACGGGGGGTGATGATGAAAGGGGGTGGGGTGGTAGGAAGCTGGCAGTGGAGTACCAATTGGGATTAGGATGATGACAGGAGGAAGGGTGGTAGGATGTCAGAGGTGGGTTGGGGGGTGATGATGATTGGGTGGTAGGATGTCAGAGGTGGGTTGAGGGGGGTGATGATGACAAGAGGCAGGGTGGTAGGCAGCTGGTAGTGGGGTACAGCAGAGTTGATGGTAGGGTGGTGGGATGCCAGGAACAGGGAGATTAGGATGAGGATGGAGATGATGACAGGGGTAAGTTGGTAGAAAGCTGACAGTGGGAAGTATTACAGGAGGTAGGATGCCAGGAACAGAGGTATAATGAGAAGAATAATTATGATGGAAGGGGGTCAGTAGGTGGCATATGCGGGATGGCATGTATATCATCACTCAGGGCTGTGTGTGAGGTCACAGGCGGAAGGCAGCAGTAATTCTCGGGCACCCTCAGTCAGGAGGTGACATCACGGGATGTGTCAGTGTCAGGCAAGACCTTTGAGGCTGTTGCAGGCTGGCTTCTGGATGATTGGTAGGCTCCAGCTCTGGCAGGTCCTCCATTACATATCGTCCACCCTGCAGAGGAGATCAGGGAGCTGCTCAACTGCTGAAAGCTCTGCACATGGCTGGAGATCTGTAGTACATGGTAGAAGAGGAGGAGCCGGGGGAGAGAAGAACATGGTGCCACTTACTGACACTGGACCTCAGGCAGTGGTCAGTGACAGTCCGCCCTGGGCGGGGAAAACTAGTTGCAGCCCCGGACGCAGGACCGACCGGGGGACATTGCCTCCAACTCCCACACACACGGCAAATTATGCAGCCTGGGAGTGTGAGGCCTTAGGTGGCCGTCTAATTTCAAAGGAGCTCAAAGAAGCAGATCTCAAAAGAGCTCAAAGAAGCAGATCCTACAGGCTTTTGAGCATTTATGAGCTCTCATTTTTTCTGTCTGGAAAAACCCTTCCATGTTAGCCAATGTGTCCATGCACACAATGGCTTTTTCATGCGTTTTCAGGCATATGCTCCTACAGGCAGAATAACCCCCCCCCCCACTAAACTCGCATTTTTGAGAGAAGCTTTTGAGCAGAAAAGATGCCCAAGTGTTCAAAAATGCGCAAAAACACACAAAATGGGGAGATAGGATGAAAACTAACCTCCTGTCCATTTTCATCCGATCTGCCAGACGGATGGAAAATAGGGTCATCATCTCTCTGTATCTACAGACAGGATCGGATCGGATAGCAGAGGGTGTCAGCAGACATGTCACCGATGACTTCTGCAGCTCCTTAGGCTTTTCAGGCTGACCTGATTGGATAGCCCGTGTGAAAGGGGCCTAGTGCTCAAAAAAGCTAAAAGGAGCTTGTAGGAGCTCAATAAAAACATGCAGAAGAGCACAAAAAAGTACAAGCTTCTTCAAGAAGAAATAAAAGCTCAAATACCTATAAAAGCAGATTTTTTTGAGCTGCAGTGTGCATGAGCCCTAATTGTTTATCACTTTGTTTACCTAAAAGTTTTTGCTTCTGTGCCCACATTGACATGATATACAAGTAGAGGTGCAGGGAACTAGAATAAGGTGACCAGATTTTTAAAATGAAATACGGGTACATTATTTTTTTACTGGTAATGGCGCCAAGCAGCGACTCTCTGCCCATCACCGCCGCCGCCGCCTCACAACGTGTCAAGTCTTACTCTCCAGGCCCCGGCTACTACTGGGTGGGGAGCAGAGGAAGATCACTCTGCCAGGGAAGGCAAGGAGATAATCAGGCAGGCGGCTGGCCGGGACTTGAGCCAAGGCAGAAGAACATGTGAGCGGAGCTGAATGGGCATGCACCCAAAACTGAAGAAATATTCCCTCTGCTCTGACCAGCACATGATCAGCAGAAAGCGGCACAGATAATGGAAGAAAATACACCCCCTAAGCTAGTAGGAGTGACAGAGCGGAGGTGTATAATTCAGATTTTTTATTCTGCCCTGATTGTCTTTGAAATTGCCCCAGTCCCTGTTCAAATCCAATCCGGGGACAAAACCAGGGACAGACTTGGTCCGGGGACAGTGTCCTCAATCCGGGGACCGTCCCCGGAAACCGGGGATGTCTGGTCACTCTAAACTAAAACAATAAATATCCCACAGTGTTATTAACCATAAATTAGTTAGTTTAAAAGCATAGCAATCTATGCAAACATAAGATAAGGTATCAAGAGTCCATGATCTTTTGGTATATTAAAAAGTCCAAGGACCATATCAGGTGGTAATGGGGGGTCCCACACTCAGGGCTGCCATCAGGGGGGAACAGAAACCATGTTCCAGTACACTGAAAAGACACAAGGAGAGAGGCGACTCTGGGTGCAGATATAGGACAAGTTTAAAAGCAGGAAGAGGCGTGTTGCTTGATAAAACACCGCTGGTAGTAGGAGGCCGGCCGTGGTGGAGACCTACTACTATGGATGATGACCCTATTTTTCAGCCATCTGGCAGATTGGCTTCCTAATACCAGCAGTGTTGTATCGAGCAACACGCCTCTTCCTCGCAGGTATGGATTGATCACCCCCATGCTGGGGCTTTTTCATGCCTACCTATGACTTCTCAAATGTGAGTTGCTTGTACTAAGTGCTATTAAACTTGTCCTATATCTGCACCTAGATGCGCCTCCCACATTGACATGGTCTGCTCCATTCTCCATAACCAAAATAAATAAACATAAATCAAAATGTCAACAAGGCACAGATAAACCCCTCAGAATGGCCACAGTAGGTTTGCAGACCTAGAACCACAAGCTCAGATATCTCCAAAATGGAGTACTCAATGCTAAGTCATCAGGTGATTTAACTCTCCAGCATCTACTAAAAACTAAAATAGCAATTTTGTGTGGACTTACTCTTTAAAAATATGCTTTCTTAAAGGGGAACTATACTTACATTCAGATCCTCAACTGGTCTTCCAGGTTCTGATCTTCGCCTGTTTTCATCGGCTAGGTCAAAATGACTTCACTCCTGAATGTGTGCAGGAGGTCATTCATCTCAGCATTGCCAAAATTGAACACAGAGTTGTGCATACAGTGTGGACAGGCAGATAAGAAACTTTAATGCAGACGAGACATAATGGAGGATATTTACTACAACTGGAGCACTCAGAATCTGGTTCAGCTATGCATGGTAGCCAATCAGCTTCTAACTTTGGCTTGTTCAGTTAAGTTTGACAATAAAACCTGGAAGCTAATTGGTTTCTATGCAGAGCTGCATCAGATTTTGCTCTCTCCAGTTTTAGTACATATCCCCCAGTATGTTTCTTCTGCATTAAAAATACTGCCAGATTGCAAAAAAAAATTCCCTAAAGTTCCACTTTAAGCAAGGCACATGGCAGTCAAAAGGTTATTAGTCACTTTTATTAAAAACAATAACTGCACTATAATTGTGCTGCAGCAAAAAACCTTTGCTGTTCTACATTTCTTTTAAATTAAAATGCAGTTGGAAAAAAAGGCCTTTCACATTATTCTCAGATCTTTAGTATTGAACCAACCCATCTGAGGAATCCGTGTCACAAAGACACACCCTCATAAAACGATTTACTAAAAAATAGAACAAGAACTTTACAATTTTATTAGCAGATAAGAACAATATGATCTTCAAAGTCTGCTTTCATCTTGTTTCAAGTAGAGGAACGTTTTTTTTTAACTGCATAGACATTTTACAAAAGTATAACCATAGAGAAGCTAAAGCCAAATTTAAGTTTCAGGGCAAATTCTAAAAATAAAAATAAATTCCAAAATAAAAGTACTTTGTGTGACAGCAGCGGTCTCTCTACTGCGTCCAGCACACCCTGCACTGAGTTAGACCTGCAGTGCTCCAATCAATAACACTCGCTCTCCTTGCCTCGAACAGTTGTCTCCATTAAAATATTTTCCCTCACCTTCTGTTCTAGTGTTAATTGTAAACCTTACATAGACTTTGGTTCTACCTGGTGAAAGATGGGGTACTCTTTTTAAATTTTTTTCTTTTAACCATAGCATATTTAGTGGCTGAGCTGGTGCAGGGTTCAGAAATGGTGGCCCCTATCCACTGGCCTGGGGGGTTATGACCTCTTGGGAAGGCACGCAGTGACGCCACAACCCTATACGAGGGGAGGACGGGCTCTTATATGCGATTTCTGATGCAAGCTTTGTAAGTGCAATGTTTATTTGTTTTAATAAAATATCCAAATCGGTTTTACACTATGAGGGCTTCCTCCTCTCTTTGAGCTATTATTAGTGCAATATCCGTTTGGGATTGGGGATCCTGTGTGATTAAAGTGACGCTGTAGTTACCGGTGGAAGGTCGATCGATAAGTTCCGGTGTACCAGTAACGATATGGACGGTTCATAATTAAAGCTTCATTTCTTTTACCGTCTGGTAAGCGCATTCACTTCTCGGTGACGGGCACTTGCTTGCTGTGTTTCGTCTGGAATCCCCGTGGTGTCATGATAAGAACTCATACATAGGACCCGTGTCTGTAGTTTTTGATGGACTGTTATCTTAAAGTCATTTTTTAAGCAAAATAGTGTCGATCAATGAGAGGAATTCGAGGATTTAGAGTCATTTATTACAATTTTTAATCAATTTTTGTGTGATTTATTTTAATTTACATTAATTCAATATTTAATGGTGCTTGTGCGCAGCTCTTAAGCCTTTACCTTTATCACCTCTTGGCCCAAGAAGAACTTATTAGGATTGGGGCGGTGTTGCAACATGAATAAATCAGTGTGATTTAGTCACAATCACCATGTTGAATCAGGTTATTAGTATCCTAACCAAAATTATTTTTTCCATCTAAAATAGTTAAAAAAAAAAGTAAAAAAATAAAAAAAGTTTAATTGGAAATTGTCCCTCGTATAAAGACACAATTTTTTGTACAAAGCATTGTTGTAATGTGGCACTACAGATACAAAAGTATAAATTGATGAACAGAATGACACTACCTGCCTGGAGTTTGCATGTTCTCCCTGTGCCTGCGTGGGTTTCCTCCGGGTACTCCGGTTTCCTCCCACACTCCAAAGACATGCAGGTAGGTTAATTGGCTTCTGTCCAAAATTGGCCCTAGTATATGAATGGGGACCTTGGATTGTGGGCTCTTTGAGGGTAGGGACTGATGTCAGTGTGCAATGTACAGGGATAGGGACAATTGTAGATACTCACTCAGGTTGAACTGGATGGACTGGTGTCTTTATTCAACCTTACTAACTATGAAACTATGAAACTATGAAGACTTGTTATACTATACACCACTCCAGGTAATGCCTCCTCCTGCCTCTACCTCAGTCCAGCCCTGAGCCAAGTGCCCATCAACACCGGCTCCCTTTTAAAATCACACACCTGATGCTGAAGAGCATATGGGCTGGTGATAGGATATTTTGAATAATTTCGTTTTCATTCATAGTTTTAAATTTTTTTTTTATATTTCTGCAATTTAAGATGATCAACTGTATAGCAATTATGTATGCATTTGTATTATTATGTTCTCATTTTTGATTTTGGGCTATGATGGGAATTTGTTTTTTTTGCATTTTTAAGTGCACTTTACCACCACTGGGTGAATTTTGTCATTTATCATCATCATTAACTTCATTTTTTTCCATGGAGGTTATTATGTATGTATGTATGTATGTATTTATTATCCCTCTTATTTTTTTTCTTTTATAAAAGCTTGGCTCATGGATGACTTTCAATGTATTTCTGTGAGATAGCTGGTCTACTACACATGAAACCCTAGCCCATAAACATGTTGAATGATTCCCAATGAACATGCAATGCCCTCCAGGAGAGAGGTGACCAGCTTCCGTCTGTGCTCCATTCCCATGGCGAGCAGAACTACACACTGGACCCTGCCTCGGGGAGGGGTGGGGGCAGCTATCCCAGACCAATCTTGGCTCCACAGCGTTGTGTAGCTTCAAAAAGACTGTTTAACCTTTGCCTGATTTTTCATTTGTGACACACATCAAATTCCAACTCCTCAGACACAGAATACGCATAATTATATTTACTGGAAGACCTGATGAATTCTATGCAATCTATTGTTAAAGCAGGGGGACATGCTATCTAGAAATGGATGCAGGCTATTGTTAGTAGCAATTCATATACAGCATAGCAACAAAACGTTTGTTTTCAATGTACTACTAATGTGGACACAAAATAAATACAGTGCCCTGAAAAAGTATTCATACCCCTTGAAATTTTCCACATTTTGTCATGTTACAAAAGCGTAAATGTATTTTATTGGAATTTTATGTGATAGACCAGCACAAAGTGACACATAATTGTGAAGTGGAAGGAAATGATAAATGATTTTCAAAAGTTTTTACAAATAAATATCTGAAAAGTGTGGCGTGCATTTGTATTCAGTCCCCTTTACTCTGATACCCCTAAGTAAAATCTAGTAAAACCAATTGCCTTCAGTAGTTACCTAATTCAAAAATTGAGTCCAACTGTGCGTAATATAATCTCAGTAAAAGTAAAGCTGTTCTGTGAAGCCTTCAGAGGTTTGTAAGAAAACCTTAGTGAACAAAACGCATCATGAAGGCCAGTGAACATACCAGGCAGGTCAGAGATAAAGTTGTGGAGAAGTTTGAAGCAGGGTTAGGCTATAAAAAAAATATTCCAAGCTTTGAACATTTCACGAAGCACTGTTCAATCCATTATCCAAAAATGGAAAGAGTATGACAGAACCCGCAAACCTTCCAAGACATGGTCATCCACCTAAACTGACAGGCTGGGCAAGGACAGCATTAATCAGAGAAACAGCTAAGAGACCCATGGTAACTCTGGAGGAGATGCAAAGATCCACAGCTCAGGTGAGAGAATCTGTCCACAGGACATTTATTAGTCGTGCACTCTACAAATCTGGCCTTTATGGAAAAGTGGCAAGAAGAAAGCCATTGTTGAAAGAAAGCAATACAAAGTGCCATTTGCAGTTTGCGAGAAGCCATGTGGGGGACACAGCAAACATGTGAAAGAAGGTGTTCTGGAGAGATGAGACCAAAATTGAACTCTTTGGCCTAAAGGCAAAATGCTATGTGTGGCGGAAAACAAACACTGCACATCACCCTTAACACACCATTTTCTTCAGCAAGCACAGGTGAGTTGATAGGAAGATGGATGGAGCCATATACAGTGCAATCTTAGAAGAAAACCAGTTAGAGCCTGCAAAAGACTTGAGACTGGGGCTGAGGTTCACCTTCAAGCAGGAAAACAACCCTAAACATACAGCCAGAGCTATAATGTACTGGTTTAGATCAAAGCATATTCATGTGTTAGAATGGCCTAGTCAAAGTCCAGACCTAAATCCAATTGAGAAACTGTGGCAAGAATTGAAAATTGCTGTTTACAGACACTCTCTTCCAATGTGACAGAGCTTGACCTATTTTGCAAAGAAGAATGGGTAGAAAGTCACTCTCTAGATGTGCAAAGCTGGTAAAGACATACCCAAAAAGACTTGCAGCTGTAACTGCAGCGAAAGGTGGTTCTACAAAGTATTGGCTCAGGGTGGCTGGATACAAATGCACACCACACTTTTCACATATTTGTGTTTAAAAATTTTTGGAAACCATTTATCATTTTCCTTCCACTTCACAATTATGTGCCACTTTGTGTTGGTCTATCACATAAAATCCCAATTAAATACATTCTTTGGTTGTAACATGCCAAAATTTGGAAAGCTTCAAGGGGTATGAATACTTTTTCAAGTCTCTGTAGATAGATAGATAGATAGATAGATAGATAGATAGATAGATAGATAGATAGATAGATGGTTGGATAGATAGATAGATAGATAGATAGATAGATAGATAGATAGATAGATAGATAGATAGATAGATAGATAGATAGATAGATAGATAGATAGATAGATAGACAGCCATAAAATTGGATTTGTTCATCATTTACTAAAGGCAAATCCACAGTGTACTACAAGTACACTTATAAGTGCAGTCGCTGTAGGTCTGAGGGGGAAGATCTAAAATGAGGGGAAGCTCTGCTGATTTATATCATCCAATCATGTGCAAGCAAAAATGCTGTTTTTTTATTTTCCTTGCATGTCCCCCTCGGATCTACAGCGACTGTGCCTCCGAGTGCAGTGTACATTGGATTTGCATTTAGTATATAAACCCCCAGGACTTTGAGCAACAAAAAACATCCAGGTATAAGTCTACACAACACAATAAAGTGTCTAGTTATATATATTTTTTCACCCAAGATTCACAAAGCTTTCACCCAAGACTTCTTAGAAGATCATGTGAATATAAAACATGTAAATGACAAGACCCCTAAAGTGGAAGAAGTATAATATATTACAATAATAAAGTTGAACGTGAGAGGGTCCCAACCTATAGGGTCACTATAGAAGCACTTTATTAAATAGCTCTTGTTAACGTTTTATCTATTCTGTATGTGCGCAGTCTTAAGATAATAGGCGTATGAAGAGTCGGTAAAATTAATTGGCAAAGGGCCATTCATGGGCAAGGTTAACTAGGAGCACTGATATGAAAATGTATCTTGCACCACTGATTGCACTACCATAAACAATTTCAGAGAATATCTGCCTAAAAGCTCAGAGCTGAATTCAGAACACAGAGAAAAAACTGGAACCCGATGAAGACTTGTGAACTTGCGACAGACTGAAAAGGGCTGTCTGGGTGGGTCACAGAACCTTTGATTCATTTTCGACCTGTTCATCAGGTTCTTCATAGTTTAGTGTCACCGCCTAAAAAAAAAAATTGTCACCTCTTGAGCTCCAAATAGACAACACCCCAATACTGCCTTGAATCATGGGAACCTTGCAAATTTTAACACCTTCATTTCCACAGAGAAGCGTCACAGGGAAAAATGTTACAGTGTCTTGGTTTTAGCGTAGTTTGCAGGTACATCCTTTTTATTTATTGATTTGTCCTTAAAAATATTTGTTGACTGTACTTAATATACCTCATTGAGCCATTGAGCCATAAGGTCATCTTCTGCAAAAATACGCATTTAATAATATCTCACAATAAAGATGAAGCATCCAAAAAGAGAATGGTTAAGGTGCAATTCTAGGGAATTGAACTTTAAAGTTAAAAGCAGTGGCAAAAATTGTCCTCCATTAAGGCAAAAGATCTTGTGACTCTGGCATCTTTAACCTGGTGGCAATAATACTAAATAGATCAATAGCAAGAATTCAGCTTGAAGCCAGATGCACAGCTTGCAATCTGAATGTGCTATCCCTATTTAATCTCTTTTAGAACTACCAAAGCTATGTAGTAGATTAGCCTTTCTCACCTAAGGATCCCCAGAAACCTAGGCATTTCTATGGGTTTGCTTGAGCAATGAACAATTTACACTTCTATGAAAATCTACCACAGCTGCCAGAGATGTATTCAGATCAATGTAATTGGGACATTCCTCCCACTGTCCACCAATGTAAGGAGCATACTTTCCACTGACCACCAATGTAAGGAGCATTCTTCCCATTGACTACTAATGTAAAGAGCATTCTTTGCACTGACCACCAATGTAAGAAGCATTCTTCCTGCTGACCACCAATGTAAGGAGCATTCTTTGCACTGGCCACCAGTGTAGGAAGCACTCTTCTCACTAACCACCAATGTAAGGACCATTCGTTGCACTGACCACCAATGTAAGGGGCATTCTTCCCACCGGCCACCAATGTAAGGATCATTCTTCCCACTGACTATAAATGTAAAGAGCCTTCTTTCCATTGACCACCAATGTAAAGGGGACATTCTTCCCACTAAAAACCAATGTAAGGGAACATTCTTTTTACTGGCCACCAATATAGGGAGCATTCGCTTCACTGACCACTAATGTAAAGTGCAATCTTTAACTGATCACCAATATAAGGAGCATTCTTCGCACTGACCACCAATGTAAGGAGCATTCTTCAAACTGATCACCAATCTAAGGGGTATCCTTTTCACTGACTACCAATGCGAGGAACATTCTTCCAACTGACAAACAATGTGAGAGGCATTCTTCCCAATGACCACCAATGTAAGGGGCATTCTTCTGACTACAAGTGTACCAAGACCCTTCACTGACCACCAGCGTAAGGGGTTCACGAAGGGGTAAGGGAGAGCACAACAATTTTAATTTTTCACCTCTCATATTTTTAGCTTTTTTTTTTTGCCCATTATTATTATTATTTTCAGTGTTATTATTATTGAAAAAATTGTTGCATAGAGCAGCCTAGGGTGTCAAATACACCAAATTCCTTATTCTGTTATTTGTTCTTATCTGCAGCTTACTGATAACAGTCATGTCTTGTGTAGGATTAAGTTATTAGAAAGGGTTCCCTGAGATCTGAAAGTTATTTCAAAGGTTCCTCTGTGTTAAAAAGGTTGAGAAAAAAAATGTAGTGGAAGCACTACCTAAACAATCCTCTCAATTTGCCTGTAGTCAGGTAGACTGTTGTACTACATTGCCGTTGGTAGAGCTAAAGACGAAGGATTAAGACTTTTTGTAGTGAGTTCAGTGAAATTAATGCAATCTAATTGGCTGTTATGACTTGCTTCAATTTCCGCTTTTCCTTACGTAATAGGACAAAGTTTACAGAAATTTTTTAAAATAGTTCAGTTATTAACGTTTAAAAGATATGCTTTCTGTATAACTTCAAAAAAAAAATAAAAAATAAAGCTGCAAATATTTAGCAGAGTCAAACAGAAACTTTGCCATACTCACTTGCCAAATTTTGAAGGTGATTTGGTAGGCGATTTGGTAGGTGACTTTGTAGGTGACTTGCTCTGCCCCTTAAACATGGTGCCACTTTGTCCCCTTGCTCTCCTTCCCTGTGTTCCTTGAACCTCTGTCCTACAGTGCGTTACACCTGAAAGTCTGACAGCTTAAGCCAGAGAACGAGAGGTTTGTATGACAGGATAATGCAGAAGGCAGCAGACTCCTCCCAAAACTTCTAGCCTGGGCGATGGGACCTAAACGTAAAAAGAAAAGAGGTGTATATAACCTGCTAAACCAGTTAAGTAGGACAGAGAGGAGAGACACTGACTGCCTGTCCCCACCCTGGCAGAATGTCCCTTTTTAGGTGCATACTTGTCAATACTCTTCCAGAAATAATTCAACATGGAGCCAAAGAGATTCTGTTTCGTTCAGATATGAAAGGGTTAAAATTAGCAATTGAAGAGCGACCTGCTGTAAGAAATCATATACAGTATCTCACAAAAGTGAGTACATCCCTCACATTTTTGTAAATATTTTATTATATCTTTTCATGTGACAACACTGAAGAAATGACACTTTGCTACAATGTATAGTAGTGAGTGTACAGCTTGTATAACAGGGAAATTTGCTGTCCCCTCAAAGTAACTCAATACACAGCCATTAATGTCTAAACCACTGGCAGCAAATTGAGTGCACACCTAAGTGAAAATGTCCAAATTGGGCCCAGTTAGCCATTTTCCTTCCACCGGTGTTATGCGATTCGTTAGTATTACAAGGTCTCAGGTGTGAATGGGGAGCAGGTGTGTTAAATTTGGTGTTAGCGCTCTCACTCTCTCATATTGATCACTGGTCCAAGTTCAACATGGCACCTCATGGCAAAGAACTCTCTGAGGATCTGAAAAAAAGAATTGTTGCTCTACATAAAGATGGCTTAGGATATACGAAGATTGCCAAGACCCTGAAACTGAGCTGCAGCATGGTGGCCAAGACTATACTGCGGTTCAACAGGACAGGTTCCCCTCAAAACAGGCCTCGCTATGACTGACCAAAGAAGGTGAGTGCACCTGCTCAGTGTCATATCCAGAGGTTGTCTTTGGGAAATAGATATATGAGTGCTGCCAGAATTGCTGCAGAGGTTGAAGGGTTTTGTGTGTGTGTGTGTGTGTGGGGGGGGGGGGGGGGGGGGGGGGTCAGCCTGTCAGTGCTCAGACCATACACTGCACACTGTATCAAATTGGTCTGGATGGCTGTTGTCCCAGAAGGAAGCCTCTTCTAAAGATGATGCACAAGAAAGCCCGCAAACAGTTTGCTGAAGACAAGCAGACTAAGGATATGGATTACTGGAACCATGTCCTGTAGTCTAATGAGACCAAGATAAACTAGATAAACAAGATAAAAGCGTGAGTGGCAGTAACCAAGTGTATTTTGCCTACAGTCAAGCATGGTGGTGGGAGTGTCATGGTCTGGGGCTGCATGAGTGCTGCCGGCACTGGGGAGCTACAGTTCATTGAGGGAACCATGTACTGTGACATACTGAAACAGAGCATGATCCCCTCCCTTTGAAGACTGGGCCACAGGTCAGTATTCCAACATGCTAATGACCCCAAACACACCTCCAAGATGACCAATGCCTTGTTAAATAAGCTGAGGGTAAAGGTGATGGACTGGCCAAGCATCTCCCCAGACGTAAACCCTATTGAACATCTATGGGGCATCCTCAAGTGGAAGCTGGAGGATCGCAAGGTCTCTAACATCCACCAGCTCCGTGGAGGAGTGGAAGAGAACTTCAGTGGCAACCTGTGAAGCTCTGGTGAACTCCATGCCCACAAAGATGAAGGCAGTGCTGGAAAATAATGGTTGCCAAAATATTGACACTTTGGGCCCAATTTGGACATTTTCACTTAGGGGTGTGCTCACTTTTATAAATACAGAAAAAATCAGCGCAGTACAACCCCTTTACGAAAAGCTGCTGAACACCAAGGATCAATTACCAAATCCCAAAATACAATATATCAAACAGATGGTACAGCGCTCTAACTAAAATAAAATGATTACTAACATATTAAAATTAATAAAAAGTCCAAAGATAGCTTTTGAGTCAAAAAGTCCACGTGAGGAATCTTCAGTGGTATACAGTCAGTTCATGCATAAAGTGACTTAGTGCCAAGGGGGGGGACCACCACCAATGGTAAAATTGGCTGCTCACCTCATCGTATGGACCCTTTAAATTACAGAGGGTCGTATGCACTTAAATATCAACTCGTCCAATCACTGTACTCCTCTCCGACAATATCCGACCGATTCACAAACGAAAACACAGCTTTCTCCCATTCAGAGTCAAATGAACTGACACGTTCATGGAATACCCACACTGGATCGGTATATAGCAGTATTCACAATTCCTCAGACCATGTGGATAGAAAGACAGGCCATAGTGCTCTCCATAGAAAAACGTTTTAATGATGAATATACATAAAAAACACACTTACAATAACGAAGCTTCATACGATCTTTAAAATGATCAATGACCGCGGGTGACGTCACGTGATCTCCGTCCGTACGTTACGTCCCTATGGGCGGGACTCCATCAGTGGACACGGAAATCCGTATAAACCCGTATATAAGAATATAGAACAAAAAAGTGTTAATTTTAGCGTGAAACGTGTCAGGTTTTTTGGTTTTATATTCTTTTTCCCTTTGCTGTTGTGATCTGTATGATGTGAAGGTTTTTTAGTGGAAACAATAAGGGCACAATTCACTTTACCAGATCCGGAGTGCGACTATCCAGAGTTCCTCTGTTCTTTTCCATGTAATCACTTTTGTTGCCAGTGGCTTAGACATTAATGGCTGTGTTGAGTTATTTTGAGGGGACAGCAAATATACACTGTTATACAAGCTGTACACTCACTACTTTACATTGTATCAAAGTGTAATTTCTTCAGTGTTGTCACATGAAAAGATATAATAAAAATTTAACAAAAATGAGAGAGGCATACTCACTTTTGTGAGATACTGTACATAATCCGAATCAAAAGTGCCTTCTCTTTATTGACCCATTGCTGACATACAATGACAATAATAATCACAAAATAAATGATATTTGTTACTCATCAAAACCACAGAGTGGAATCTATAAATTACAGATACTGCACTAGTCTGTCACATCAGGGCTGCTGCCATTTTGGGGAAGGCATATATTAGCCTCTTTCATTTTAAAGGGAATATATAAAGTAGAACTAAAGGCAACACTTTTTTTTTAAATTTAGATAGAGTAAGGGAGGGTTATAACAACTGTCAGATTTTTTTTACCATCTGTGTCCCATTGGAGAGATTTCCCTTCACTTCCAGTCCAATAGCTGAAAAGAAAATTAAAGGAATCCATTGCCCCCCCCCCCCCCCCCCCCAGGTCACCAAAACTAGTGTCTTCAAGATTTCCCCTTCTATTACTTTTCTGGGGACACCCCTTAATTCCTTAATTTTGGATTTTCATTTACTTTCACTTTCAATGATAACGGTAGATGGGATGAATACAGAAGGTGAATCTTCGTAATGGGGCACAGACAGCAATAAAAACCTAATAGGTGTTCTAATCCATCCCCACTCTGTCCAAAACTAAAAATAAAGTTTTGCTTTTAGTTATACTTTAATCAAATTTTTTTTTAGATAAACATAATGTATATAAAATAGATCAACTTGATACAAGTAATTTTTGCTTTCTTACGGCAAAAAAATAAATAAAAAACTTGTTTTGATTTATAAACTGCTAATAATGTACATAAAGGTAGCCATATTTGCTCCTTAAATACTCAAACTTTGCAATTTGCTTTACAGTGCTACACAACAGTTGTGCTTTAGCCCTTGTACACACGATCGGAGATTCCGACGACCAAATCCGTCGGATTAATTCCGGACCCGGTCCGAAAGTGATGTTGCATACACACGGTCGAACCAAGTTGTCGGAATTTGCGGTTGCCAAGAACGCGGTGACGTAAGCCGCGTACGGCGGGCCTACAAAAGGGAAGTTCAGCACCACGTCCGGCACCCTTTGGGCTCCTTCTGCTGATCTCGTGTCTATCGCGTGTTAGTAGAAGTTTGGTGAGAGACGATTTGCGCTTTTCAGATTTGTGATTCAGATCGCTACTGCTCTTCGGTTTGTGCATGTGTGTGCGTATCTGATAATCAGTGAGTGCAGTCAGTAAGTATTTGTTTCTCATTGTGGACTATATCTTGGTATAGTACGCTTTGAAAGGCATTTCTTATTGTCTGCTTGCTTCTGCTATTCAGGTCGTTCTTTCAGGCCTTGCTGTTTATCAGTGCTTTCTGTTGTCCGTTCTGACCAGCCGACCGTTTTGAAACCATGTTTCGTCTACGTACTCGTCGTAGAGTTTGTGCTGTGCAGGGGCTTTGTGTTGGGGTTCTTACTTTGACACAAGCCCGGTCCATGAACAGGGAGGGGAGGCGTTTGTGGACCAAGAATTGGTTGCGCCAGCGTGACATGCCTTTTTTCCGTGAGATCTACGAGAATAATCCTGATCATTTCAGGAATTATCTCCGGATGACGGACCCCGTTTTTCACCGTCTGCTGGCTTTGCTGACCCCTTATATCACCAGGCAGGATACCTGCATGCGGCAAGCCATCATTCCGGAGCAGAGGCTCATCGCCACTTTGCGCTACTTGGTGACAGGGAGAAGCCTTCAGGACCTCAAGTTCTCTACAGGCATCTCCCCCCAGGCTCTGGGGATCATTATTACAGAGACCTGTTCTGCCATTATTCAGGTCCTGCAGAAGAACTATATGAAGGGAAGTTTTATCCTTTAACATCAAATTCTATGTATCTCATGATTGCTAATGTCTTGCATTTCTTTCCTCATTCCCTAATTACCATCATTGCAATATGCTATAATTCATATGCTCTGCCCCTTTGTCCTCAGGCATATTTGCCTCAGTAACTTCCCCACCATGCTCTTCTTGGCCCATAAAACTATAGTCTAGTCACTTACCAATGTCTTTTGTCAGCTCCATAGTATTGTTTTCCCCTAAACACCCCCTATAATGTCTACAAATGTCTACAAATGTGATGTGTGTGCTTCAATTCATGCAGAGTGTCAGGAAGGGCATGCCAGCACCCAAGATGGCTGCCGAAGAAGACGACCTGTTACCTCTTCATGTCAGGAAGGGCATGCCAGCACCCAAGATGGCTGCAGAAGAAGATGACCTATTACCTCTGCCCCTGTCAGGATGCCATTGGTGTGCATGCACCATGTGACAGCTTTGTCCGCCCAAACAGGCTATTTAAACTCAGCCAGTTTCCAGGCTCAGTGCTGTCTGCTCTACAGCGTTCCTTGTGTAACCTGCAATTAGCTACCTGACTTCTGTTCCTGTTGTGACCCGGCTTGCTTCCTGGCGTTCCTGTTTCCTGCCTGCATCTGACCCCGGCTTGTCCCCCACTCCGCACCTGCCTGCTCCTTCTGCCACTCCACTGCCAGCCTGTTGACGACCCGGCCTGTAATCTGATTCTGCTTCCGCTTCAGCTTCTGTTCCTGACGTGCCCGTTGTGTATGACCCAGCCTGCCTGTACTTGCCTTCTCTTCAGCCTTGAGGGTGCCACCATCCCTTCTGCTGCATCTGCACTCCTGCCTGGAGGGATCAGTTGTCTACTTGTTCCAGCTACCTGCCTACCACTTCTCTGGGATTTCTACAGACACCTCTACAGCCCGGCCGAGTGCTCCGATCCAGCTCCAGCGATCCCACCAGGCACTCGTGTGACTCTGCATCTCGGTGCTTCCTGTCAGCTCTATCAGGGGCTCCGAGTCAGAGCTGCAAGAGAGGCCGTCCTCTGCATATCAGGCTCCATCACCAGGTACGTGACACAGAGTCACTTTTTAAAATTTTTGGGGTTGTGCCAAACTCATTAGGAACCCCCCTCCCCCCAACTGCTAGCTCAGCTGATAGCAATCCTCTATCTGATGACTTTACCAAACCCAATACACACTATACCTACCTTTTTGATGATCACATTTATGGATGAATTCCCCTAAGCATGTAGTGCAAGGGCCTGCCTCAATACTTTCAAATGCTATTTTTATTTTGTTTTTTCACCTATTAATTATCTTGATATGTAATAGCTGAATGTCAAAATGTTCTTCCATTTTGGTTTCTTTTTGGTATTATGACACTTCTTACCTGTCCGGTGGGCTGCCAATAGTGTAACTAAGGAGGGGCTTCCCAAAGTATCACACATTATTTAGGCATTCAGCTCTCAATCAAGTGGAGAGTGTTACCTGTCCAAAACATCCCCCCTCATTTTTTAGCAAGGCACCATCAGATGGGGGGGGATGGGGGGGGGGGGGTGATGACTCTCATAAGGGGACCTTCTACTTTAGGCTTTAAATAATCAGTTCCCAAAATGTTATACTAATTTTGACCAAAAATGTTGGTGTCTAATCTGCTTGCAATGTTGATTTGTCAAATTACTAATTTTGGTTCTTGTTTCACTCCACAGTGTCCTTCAACGCCACAGGAATGGCAGACTGTGGCCCCCCACTTTGCCAGTCGTTGGGACTTTCCCAATTGTGGAGGAGCAATATATGGGAAGCACGTCCGCATCGTCCCACCACCCAACTCGGGGTTGTACTATTTTAACTACAAGGGGTTTAATAGTATCGTGATGTTGGTGGTGGTGTCTGCGACATATGAGTTTTTGTATGTGGACGTGGAGCAAAATGGATGGATGTCGGATGGTGGAGTCTTCGCACGGACGGAGTTCTACTGGCATCTCCAGAGTGGCAGTCTGGGCTTGCCACCCCCAGAGGAGAATCAGGAAGGACTCCCGTTCGTCTTCATCGCGGATGAGGCGTTTGCCCTGGCGAACCATCTGATGCGGCCTTTCCCGATGAGGACCCTCACCCCAGACCAGAGGATTTTTAATTTCCGCCTGTCCAGAGCCCGAAGAGTGGTGGAGAACACTTTTGGTATACTGGCCAGCCGGTTCCACCTTTTTCTTATGCCTATTCACATGGCGTAATACAAACTGAATCACATAGTGCTGGTGTGCTGTGTTCTGCACAATTTTCTTAAAAAAGTTTCTGTGAACTATGCGGTCTCAGTTGGCCAACAAGAAGCAGACTTGCTTGAAAATGATGAGAACCTCACGGGCCTTGAACCTGCTCATCCTGGCTTGCCCCCCCAAAGCGCCCGTGAGGTTAGAACCCAATACATGGACTACTTTGTGGGTAGGGGGGCCATTGATATGTCAGACAATGTCTGAGAGGCATTTTCCGAATAAATTTTACTTGGAAACTCCTTCATTTACTGCTTGGCTTGCTTTTAGGTGTCTCCTAGGTAAATTTAGGTTTTTCCTTGTTGTGCCTTTTTCACCAACAGTGCAAACCCAAATTCTGAGCGAGATGAGGGGACAGTCTCTTCTTCAGCTAAGCTTATTATGTTATGGGTCTGCTACACACACACCTTGTTTTTTTTTTTTTTTCAACTATAAGTTTTTTATTAATGCCCATTACGGGCTAAGACAACAAATACAACTTATGCAACAACGTACATTAGGGTATAGTAGGGGGGGGGGGTCCTCCTAATCAAAAAAACATATGTAGGGAGGACAACATACACCAAATAAGCATAACGTTCCCTCCCCACTTCGTTGCTACACCTTGTTTTTGGTAACTAATGTATGTAGTGCATTGCTGACCACAATCGTGCTCATTTTCAGCACCATGGCAGGAAAATGGCATGATGTCCAAATTCACACTTTACTGTGGGTGTTTTTTTACTAAAGGCACATCCACTATGCACTACAAGTGCACTGCAAAAGTACACCTGAAACTGCACTTGGAGTGCAAAGTGGAGTTTCCTTTAGGAAATAACACCCATTCTCACCGCAAACTAAAATTTTACTCCAAATACATGTTTGGCGCAATGAAAAAGGAAGCCACACATTGTTGATAATTTAAATTTTTAATCCAAGCACATTCACATGTACGTTTAGAAATGTTTTTTACAACAAAACAAGAAATTGTGTGTATCAAAAACAGACTTTCGGCAAATTTTTGTTTACTTGTTGTTTTTGTGTAAACAGGCATGTATCAAAGCGTAAAATACAGAACACAGGAACTTACAAAGTTCAACTTTGAAAAGTGAAGACAATATCAGACATGAGTATGTACAAACTGGGCTGATATTGCCTTCATCACATGGGGTGTCACCCCTGGAAAATCCAAATTTGGAAGATGCACACAGTGTGTCAACATGTGCTATCTCCCATCATGGGGGATCAATGTACATGCTTTGGGGCTGCAACCCCTTCATCTCAGCCACTTTACACAAAACGCGTACATAGATCCCCATGATGGGAGATAGCGCATGTTTACACACTCTATGCATCTTCCAAATTTCTATTTTCTAAAAATACAAAAGTTGTGTTTTAAAATAGCAAAACTAAAACCCTAGCTAGTTTTTGGTCTTCCACACTCTCCCCAAAACATCAATGATGTTCTTCATTTTATTTTTAACATCATTGATGTTTTGCTGTATGTTTTCCAAATCCCGATTGCACCCCATTATCTCCCCAATCAGGATCTGGGCACTTTCACTGGTAAAACGGGAATCTTATTCCACATCACCTACAAAACAAAGCAAAAAAACACATGTAATAAAAATATGGTGAGATACATTGATGAGCTTACCGGAAGCTGTGTTTTCCAACACTCACCTGTTGTGGTGACAATTTGTCCAACCTCAACGATCTCTCCTTCCTCCTCCTCCTCCTCCTGCTCCTCTGCTTCTGGTTTTGGAATTTGGCCTTCTTTGGGAGGGGTGTGGTCCCTGGTGTCCTCATACTTGCCTAGTCTTCTCTCCCCTATGAGAATGAAAAAAAAGAATAATTAGCACACAGAGGGCAGAATTAGGAATATGAAACATTGTTTGGAAGTGTTGTACAATTGTTTCTTTTGGCAGAGCTTCAAGGTCAGAACATTATTGGGGACACTGTGTTCAACTGGAATACTTACCTGCAGAACGATGTTTCCTACGAACGATTTAAACCATGAACTTGAAAGTGGCCATTTTAAACTGCACAACATGAAATCAAAGCACATGGAGCAGTATGCAAGCAATAATAATCATATGAACACACGACAACTACTTACTTTTGTCAAGAACACGCTTGATCCTTATGTACTGCTCGTGCTTCCTCAGTTTCAGGTCTGACCAGCGTTTTCTCAGTTGATCCATGGATCGGCGTACCCTAAAATTCTTATGAAGACTCTTCACAACTTTAGTCATGATCTTGGCCTTTCTGATATTTGAGTTTGGGTAAGGTCCATACTTCCCATCATAGTCGGTCCTGTTCAATATGTCCACCATCTCCAACATCTCTCCAAAAGACATATTTGAGGCCTTAAACCTTCTCTTCCTGTATTGGGATGTTTCAGGCTCCGGGCTTTCCTCACCCTCCTCCTCGTTAGTGTAACTATTATTAGTGCGCCATGTGCTCTCCCCACTGCGCCGAAAGCAAAGGGGCGGGGAATAGTCTAGATAGAACGTCAGGGGCGGACGGAGTTTCACGCATGCACACTGTATATAAAACGCAACACGCGTGTGTCGTCCGTACGATCGGTGAACAGAAGGAGAAGCTGACGCGTCGAACGTGCAAACGAAGGTAAAATTTTGAACTTGGTACATCACTAGGCTATACTTCTTCTAGATTGAGGCCTGCATTAGTGGAGTTTAGCCTGACATTAGGGTTTGTCTTGTGTTGTGTCTTGCAGACATTATGGATGGGTTCAACGATCATAGCTTCCTTCCTCTGTTCATCGATAAATACAGAGACATGCCCTGCCTGTGGCAACCAACACACCCATAATATAGTAACAGACACAAGAGGCAGGCAGCAATGTTGAAACTGGTTGAGTTTGTGAAGCCGGTGGTCCCCAAGGCAGATGTCAACTATTTAAAAAAGAAAATCGGTGGCCTCAGGAGTACATATATGAGGGAGAGGAACAAGGTGCTGAAGTCCATGCAATCTGGAGCTTCAGCAGATGACGTTTATGTTCCCACCCTGTGGTATTATGACAGGATTAGGGATGAGCTTCGAGTTCGAGTCGAACTCATGTTCTACTCGAACATTGCCTGTTCGCCTGTTCAGCGAACAGTGAACAATTTGGGCTGTTCGCAGCAAATTCGAAAAGCCGGAACACCCTATACAAGTCTATGGGAGAAATCTAAAGTGCTCATTTTAAAGGGTAATATGCAGGTTACTGTCCTAAAAAGTGTTTGGGGACCCGGGTCCTGCCCCAGGGGACATGGATCAATGCAAAAAAAAGTTTTAAAAACGGCCGTTTTTTCAGGAGCAGTGATTTTAATAATGATTAAAGTGAAACAATAAAAGTGTAATATTCCTTTAAATTTCGTAGCTGGGGGGTATCTATAGTATGCCTGTGAAGGGGCGCATGTTTCTGGTGCTTAGAACTGTCCCTGCACAAAGTGTCATTTGTGCAGGAAAAAAAGTCTTTTAAAATCACTTGTGGCTATTGTCGGGTCCCGTAATACAGAGAACACTCAATGAGTGTTCTCTGCATTAGCCGACAATTCATTCATTCATTGATAAAAAAAAAAAAAAGCGTGGGGGTTCCCCTAAATTCAATTACCAGGCCCTTCAGGTCTGACATGGATATTAAGGGGAACCCCGTGTCAAATTAAAAAAAAAAATTTACGTGGGGGTCCCCCTAAATATCCATAACCAGACCCTTCAGGTCTGATATGGATATTAAGGGGAACCCCGCATCAAATTTTAAAAAAAATTGACGTGGGGTCCCCCTAAAAATCCATATCAGACCCTTTATCTGAGCACGCAACCTGGCAGGCAGCAGGAAAAGAGGGGGGGACGAGATAGCGGCCCCCCCTCCCTCCTGAACCATACCAGGCCACATACCCTCAACATTGGGAGGATGCTTTGGGGGTCTGTGACCCCTCAAAGCACCTTGTGCCCATGTTGATGAGGACAAGGGCCTCATCCTCACAACCCTGGCCGTTGGTTGTGAGGGTCTGCGGGCGGGGGGGCTTATCAGAATCTGGAAGCCCCCTTTAACAAAGGGAGCCCCAGATCCCGGCCCCCCCTGTTTGAAATGGTAAGGGGGTACAAAAGTACCCCTACCATTTCACAAAGAAAGTGTCAAAATGGTTAAATAAGACAAACACACTTTTGAAAAATTCCTTTATAAAAAAAAAAAAAAAAAAAAAAAAGATTCCAGCGGTGCTAATCCACTCTTGCTATCCAGCGACGGATCTCCGGGGTCCAGCGATGGATGATCATATCCAGCGACGGGGGATCTCTCAGTCCAGCGCTGTCCATACATCCTTCTTCTGTCTCCACTCCGGAGACACTGCAGAGATCCCAGCGCTGACGTTTCTTATATTAGGAGGGCGGGGCCACCCGTCACCTGACCCCGCCCCTCTGACGCTGGAGAGGGAAGCCAGGGGTTCCCCAGTGACGTGTGGGTGACCCCGCCCCCTCTGATGTAACGGAAACCTGCGTTACATGTTCGGCTCATCCCTAGACAGGATGCATTTTCTGTCAGACCAGGCTGAGGTCAGAGAATCCCTCTCTACTCTTCCTTCCACACGTCCTATGCTCCATTCCACACCCGATGAGTCTTCCGACGCCCAACCTGGGCCTTCCACTCAGGAAGAACTGGGGGAGCCCAGCTTGAGCCAGGTACAGTATTGTTGTACATATTTTGGGAGTAAAAATGAATGATGTTAACTTGATTTTTGAACACTAATTGCTGAGTTTTGAAAGTGTTTCACATATGAATAGACAGTAGTGGCCAAAACCTTTGGGACAAGAAAGAAAAATGTTGGGCACAGAATGATAGTCTTTTCTATTGGTTAACAATTTGCAACAGTGTTGATGTGAAAATTGTGTGTGTTTGATGAACCAAAAACTCAAACTATGTCCCTTTTTCATACACAGGAAGAACTCAGCCAGGAACAGGAGGGTGTGGAATGCAGCAGCCAGGAGGTGGCTGTGGAAAGTGGCAGCCAGGAGGAGGTGGGGGTAAGCGGCAGCCAGGCGGTGGGCGGCCAAAGGAGCCTCACTGAATGCCAGGTCCCTCCGCTCCGCCTTCCACGCAAAAGGGCGAGAAAGGGGGGGGGGGGGGGGGGATGTTGAGGAGTCAGCCCTGAGGCTGATTGGTGAGGCTTCTGCGGCCCTCCAAGCAAAACCCACCTACCAAGAGGCCTTTGCCGCCTTGGTTGCGTGCAAGCTTGATAAAATGGAGCAGGGGCAACAGCTCTTGTGTGAGGAGGTTATTATACACACCCTCAACAAGCGTCTGTTGGGCCAAATGACACAAGAAACACACTTGTGTGGTTTGGCCCATGCCCCTGCTCCTCCTCCTCCTCCTCCTTCTGCCACACCTCCAGCACCACAGCCACAGCCTGGAAGGAAGTGTGGAAGGAAGACCAGAGAGTGATGACGTGGGTTCAGTCTGGTCTGACAGAAGATGCAGCCTGTTGTAGTACCACAGCCTGGGAACATAGATGTCATCTGCTGCTGTTCCGGGTTTCATGGACTTCAGGACCAGACTTCTCTCCCTCAGACATGTACTCCTCAGGCCACCAATTTTTGCGTTTAAATAGTTGATGTGTGCCCTGGGGGCCAAAGGCTTCGCTAATCTCCCCAGTTTCGACATCGCTGCCTCCCTCTTTATCTGTTACTGACACCAAAATAAAGGTATTTTTTGTTTGAAGAAATACTTGCGTATGTGTTTTACTTCCAAAAGGCCAGTTTATTTGTGAGCAGGCAGGTACATTTCAAAAATACAAAGTGACATGAATAACAAGGGGCACCAACACTAAACAACCTCCTGTAGATTAAAAAAGAAAAACAAAATATCAAAAATACAATATTATATATATAATATATATATATATATATATATATATATATATATATATATATATATATATATATGTTGTTGTGGTAAGTTAACACACAAAAAACACCCTAAAAAATGAAGAAATGAGCAAACTGACAAAAAAGGAGATGTTTAGGAAAAAACAAAAAAAAATGCATCCAAAAAAGAATAAACAAAATCTAAAATTGTGTAGATGTGACGAAATCCAAAATTGTATTGCAGAAATGGTTAAAAAAAAGAGTCAGGAAATACGTTCGGGAGAAGTGTGTATGACTATGAGCATCAAAAGAAGTTCCTTCTTGCAGCATTGTAAAGAACAAGAGAATGCGCTTCATGAAATAATTTTTAACATTGTATTGTGACGAATGTGCTATACCGATTACGAGCAGTAGTTTTACCTGAACGAGCGCTTCCGCGTCAGAATTTGATTGTGAGCATGTGTGGCACCTTGTCCGTCGGAGTAGGCTACACATGATCGGAGTATGTCCGATCAGAGCAGTTTGTTGGAAAATATTTCTGGCAAGTTGGAAAATTTGGTCCGACGGATATTCAGACGGAAACAGTCCGATGCATACCACACACAGTCGGAATATCCGACAAAACGCTCCGATCGGACACATTCCGACGGAATCTCCGACCGTGTGTACAAGGGCTTAGGATTCTTTCACACCGGGATGCTTTGCTCAGTAGGGGATCCTTGAGCAGATCCTTTGCTGATTTTGAGCTGAAGTGGACAGATGTCACTTTTTTCCGCATTTTGACAGAAAATTGTGGAGGATCTGTGTTGTATCTATGGGCTGCCAGATATAAAAAGACTTGTTGTAGGTAATTTGTATATTCACTGGTCCAATGATTTATCATATGGTTTAGTGAGCCCTGAGACTTATACAGGAAGCCAGACCACACCGCTAGGTTAGAGACCACAATTTTCTCAATTGTTGTTAAAGCTGAAAGTGGAAGAAAACACTCCTCTCTTTACACCCAGGTCAGCAACAACAACTTCGTCCACCCTTTTTCTGGTTGCAGGATCTTTGGTCATCTTGATTGGCTGACCTGGAATGACATAACTCCTGCACATGCACATTGGTTCCGGAATAAATTAACTTCCACATGTGCTGATAATGTATAATGAGTTGCGCATGCACTGCTCAGTGTACATTCCAAAGATTGCGAACAGGCAGGTAAGTTTGTTTAATGCAGAAGAGATATAGCCTGCTTGCAATTTTAACATTTTTTATTTGACTTCTGCTTTTACTGAACTTTTAGTTTTAGCTTAGGTTCACATTGATGCGATTTGGCATGCAATTTGACATGTCAAATCCCATGCCAAATCGGCGGCTATTGTTGGCAATTGCACTGTCCGAAACGGTGCAACGCCAAATTTGTGGCGCCACACATAGTTACATAGTAGGCGAGGTTGAAAAAAGACACAAGTCCATAACGTCCAACCGATGTGTGTGATGATATGTCAGTATTACATTGTATATCCCTGTATGTTGCGGTCGTTTAGGTGCTTATCTAATAGTTTCTTAAAACTATCAATGCCCCCGGCTGAGACCACTACCTGTGGAAGGGAATTCCACATCCTTACCACTCTTACAGTAAAGAACCCTCTACGTAGTTTAAGGTTAAACCTCTTTTCTGCTAATTTTTTTGAGTGGCCACGAGTCTTGTTAATCTCCCTTCTGCGAAAAAGGTTTCTCCCTATTGTGGAGTTACCAGTATGGTATTTGTATATTGAAATCATATCCTCTCTCAAGTGTCTCTTCTCCAAATAAGTTCAGCGCTTGCAAACTTTCCTCATAACTAATATCCTCCAGACCCTTTATTAGCTTTCTTGCCCTTCTTTGTACTCACTCCATTTCCAGTACATCCTTCCTGAGGACTGGTGTCCAGAACTGGACAGCATACTCTAGGTGCGGCCGGACCAGAGTATTGTAGAGTGGGAGAATTATTGTTTTATCTCTGGAGTTGATCCCCTTTTTAATGCATGCCAATATTCTGTTTGCTTTGCTAGGTAGCTTGCCATTGCTGAGCCTATCATCTACTAGGACCCCCAAGTCCCTTTCCATCCTAGATTCTGCCAGAGGTTCTCATCCCAGTGTATAGATTGCATTCATATTTTTGCCACCCAAATGCATTATTTTACATTTTTCTACATTGAACCTCATTTGCCATGTAGTTGCCCACCCCATTAATTTGTTCTGATCGTTTTGCAGGGTTTCCACATCCTGCGGAGAAGTTATTGCCCTGCTTAGCTTAGTATAGTCCGCAAATACAGAGATTGAACTGTTAACCCCATCCTTCAGGTCATTTATGAACAAATTTAACAGGATTGGTCCCAGCACAGAACCCTGGAGGACCCCACTACCCACTCCTGACCATTCCGAGTACTCCCCATTTATCACCACACTCTGAACTTGCCCTTGTAGCCAGTTTTCAATCCATGCACTCACCCTATGGTCCATGCCAATGGACCTTATTTTGTACAGTAAACGTTTATGGGGAACTGTGTCAAATGCTTTTGCAAAATCCAGATACACCATGTCTACGGGCCTTCCTTTATCTAGATGGCAACTCACCTCCTCATAGAAGGTTAATAGATTGGTTTGGCAAGAATGATTCTCAATGTATCCATGCTGAGTACTGCTAATGAATGATACCGTTCTCATTACTAAAATCTGGTATATAGTGCCTTATCATCCCCCAAGAGTTTACATACTATTGATGTTAGGCTAACAGGTCTGTAATTCCCAGGGATGTATTTTGGGCCCTTTTAAAATATTGGTGCTACATTGGCTTTTCTCCAAACAGCTGGTACCATTCCAGTCAGTAGACTGTCAGTAAAAATTAAGAACAATGGTCTGCCAATTAGTTGACTGAGTTCCCTAAGTTCTCTCGGGTGCAAGCCATCTGGTGCCGGTGATTTATTAATGTTAAGTTTCTCAAGTCTAACTTTAATTCTGTCCTCTGTTAATCATGGAGGTGCTTCCTGTGATGTGTCATGAGAATAAATTCAATACCTTCGTCATCTCCCCATCTGTTGTAACCAGTGTCCTTCCTCATTCTTTATGGGGCCAATATGGTCTGTCCTCCCCTTTTTACTGTTTACATACTTAAAGAATTTCTTGGGATTTCTTTTGCTCTCCTCCGCTATGTGTCTTTCATGTTCTATCTTAGCCGTACTTATTGCACCCTTACATTTGTTGTTGCATTCTTTATAAAGTCTGAATGCTGATGATAATCCCTCAACCTTGTATTTTTTGAAGGCCTTCTCCTTTGCTTTTATATGCATTTTTACATTGGAGTTAAGCCATCCAGGACTTTTGTTCACGCTTTTTAATTTATTACCCAATGGGATGCATTGGCTAATGCCCTTATTTAACCACTTTAATACAGGGCATTTTCACCCCCTTCCTGCCCAAACCAATTTTCAGTTTTCAGCGCTGTCGCAATTTGAATGACAATTGCACGGTCATGCGACGCTGTACCCAAATAAAATTTTTTGTAATTTTTTCTCCACAAATAGAGCTTTCTTTTGGTGGTATTTGATCTCTGTGGTTTTTATTTTTTGTGCTATAAACAAAAGAAGAGCGATAAGTTTGAAAAAGAAACACAATATTTTTTACTTTTTGCTATAATAAAAATCACAAATTAAAAAAAATAATAATAATTTCCTCAGTTTAGGCCGATATGTATTCTTCTACATGTTTTTGGTTAAAAAAATTGCAATAATAATATATTTATTGGTTTGCGCAAAAGTTATAGCGTCTACAAAATAGGAGATAGATTTATGGCATTTTTATTACTAGTCTTTGATGTTTATCGTGACTGAATCGTGACTGAATATTGCGGCGGACACGTCGGACACTTTTGACACCATTTTGGGACCACTGGCATTTATTTCGATTCATGCTATAAAAAGGGATTGATTACAGTATAAATGTCACTGGCAGGGAAGGGGTTTACACTAGGGGGTGATCAAAGGGTTAACTGTGTGTCCTAGGGAGTGATTCTAACTGTAGGGGGAGGAGACTCACAAGGGGAGGAGACCGATCGGTGTTCCTCTGTACTAGGATCACATGATCGGTCTCCTCTTGTGTGTTTATGGTTGATGGGCAATCGCAGGTGCCCGGCGGACATTGCGGCCACCATGCACGCGCATCGGGTCCCGAGTGATGCGGCGGGGGTGCGCGTGTACCCCCCAGATGGCCAGGAAGCCCAGGACGTCATATGACACCCGCCCAGGATGGGAGATCCCATCTACAGACGTCATATGACAATGGGTGGGTATTGAAGTGGTTAATATGCTCTTAAAGCAAACCCATCCTGTGTTCTTTGTTCCTAAGATTTTATCCCAATTTATGCCTTCTAGCAAGGTTCGTAGTTTAGGGAAGTTGGCTTTTTTGAAATTCAGTGTCTTTGTATTCCCCTTATGTTTCCTATTTGTGTGATTTATACGGAAGCCAATTGACCTGTGCTCGATGTTACCTAAATTGCCCCATATTTCCACATCCGTGATCGGGTCTGTATTGTTGGTAATCAGTAGATCCAGTAACACTTTTTTTCTAGTTGGTGCGTCTACCATCTGACCCATAAAATTGTCCTGCAAGACATTTAGGAATTTGGTGAGCCTTAGATGAATGCGTGGTTCCCTCTGCCCAGTCTATGTCAGGATAGTTAAAATCCCCCATTATGATAGAACTTCCCATCCTTGTTGCTAATCCAAATTGTGATATAAGATCTGTCTCCCCTTCCTCCCTCAGTTTAGGGGGTCTATAGCATATTCCCAGTATTATTTTCCCCCTAGCTTCATCCATTTGGAGCTCTACCCATAAAAATGCCACCTCCTCCCTAATTCCCTTAGTGATGTCATCTCTCACATTCACTTGTACATTATTCTTGATATATAGGCATACTCCTCCCCTTTTTTTTACCCTCTCTATCCTTGCGATAAAGGGTATACATTTATCGGCAGTCAATCATGAGAGGTGTTTGGCAGTCAATCATGAGAGGTGTTGAACTAGGTCTCTGAAATTCCCACAAAATCCAAATCCTCCTTGTACAACAGTATCTCTAGTTCACCCATCTTGTCCGCCAGGCTCCTGGCATTGGTAAACATGCCACGTAGTTTAGACCGGTTGCATATTATCCTCTTATTGGGTGTTCCGAGATTGCAACTAGGACTTGCTACTATACTTACCTTGGGTTTATGTGCTTTGGTCAACCTACCACTAATGCCCCCAATACTACCCTCTAGAATATGTTCCGCGCTGACTATCTCTACCTCTGGACCCCCCCTCATCGCTTAGTTTAACAACCCCTCTAACTTTTTGCCCATCTTCATTCCCAGCTGATCTGCACCCTCCTCATTTAGGTGCAGTCCGTCCCTTCTATAATACCAATTATCGACTGAGAAGTCAGCCCAGTCCTCCAGGAACCCAAACCCCTCCTTACTACACCAGCTCTTCAGCCACTTGTTTACTTCCCTAATCTCCCTCTGCCTTTCTGGTGTGGCTCGATTCTGGAGAATACTACCTTGCAGGTCCTTTTCCTAAATTTAGCGCCAAAGTCCCTAAAATTGTTCTTTAGGACACTCCATCTGCCTCTGACTTTGTCATTGGTCCCAACATGCACCATGGCAGCTGGGTCTTCCCCAGCCCCTCCCAGTAATCTGTCCACCAGATCCGTGATGTGCCCAACCCGAGTGCCCGGTAGACAACATACTGTTTGACGCTTCAGGTCTTTGTTACAGATTGGCCTCTCTGTCCTTCTAAGAATTGAGTCCCCTACCACCAGAATCTGTCTTTCCTTTCCCTTCACTTCCCCCTCACTCTCACTGGAGGAGTTCTGCCCCGAGCAACTATGAGAGTCCCTCAGCTCCGGCAGTGCTGGTCCCTGACTGGTTTCACTGATGTCACTCAATGGAGCGTCCTTTTTGGGATGGTCCAGCCCTTGATTGGCCCCCTGGCACTTCCCCCTCTACCTTTCCTGACTGTCACTCATCTACTCTTTGCTAGTGCCTGCACCTCTCTGTCTCCACCCGCCTCTGTGCTGGCCCCTGCCAGCACCTGCGTGTATGTTCCTGGCTCTCCTTTAGTATGGAGGGACTTCTCAGTGCTGACAGTTGCTTCCCCGGATTCAGAACCTGGGCTTCCAGGGAAACAATGCGCTTACATTTTGCACAGCAGTATTCACCCTCCCAAAAGTAGTTCCAACTCCCAAAAGTAGTTCCTGTACTACTTTTGGTGACTTTGGGGTGGGATTTGTATAGACATCTGTGCAGCAACCCACAGACATGTCTCTGAAATCACCCCCGAAGTTGGACTGACAGTACAATTGAAATTGAACTTGCACACTTTCAATCCTGCTGTCAGTGTGAACCTAGGCTAAATCAGCTAAATACAGTTAATTTGCATGGAAACAAAAGGTGTGCAGTTCATTTTCTTTCCAAAGCGGTCACAGCCTGAACAGCTTGTCACTTTCCAATATGTTGTAAGAAACTCTCTGGGTTAAAGTAGAGATCCCCCTGGAAACGGGGGTTGGTTCCTTTGTGTGTAGGTTCACGCCTTTTCCTCAGCCATTCTGGGGCAGTCTTCCCTTTCCTTTGCTAGAATGGAAGAGCCACACCAGCTTGTAGAAACATTTTAAAAGATTTTTATTTTGTAACAGCCAGCGTGTTTCAGGGGCTCAGCACTCCCCATTCATCAGGAATATAAACCAGGATGATGTAGCCACTTGGATTGACTCTTTTAAAAGGTCTGTACAAGATGTGCAGAACTCCCATCCTTTCAAAACTTCAACATTCTCTTCTGGGGGTAAAGTAATACCCCACATTTGCTGGTGAGCAGCCTCTAGAATCACCCATACATCTGTATAAGTTATGTATTTGTATTTTGTAACCACATAGCATCCGGCACCTCAACCCAAAGAGGCAAATATATTGGAAGAGGGTTTGGGTGGGATTATAACAGTGCCAAAATATAATAATAGAAACAAGAGGTAATTAAAACATCACATTTATTGTAGACATAATTAAAATATGATCAAATAAAATCACTCATTGTACATCTTCATTTTGGTGGTCGAGTAAGTAAAATCCTGGTTAAATGGTGACTATAGGTTCATATGTTATCCCAACATGTTTTGCCAGTGTTTGCTCCATCAGGGGATTTAAGAACCACTGGAAAACATGTGAAACCCGGCAAGCCCTCAAGCGGTCACCACTAGGAACAGCACCACCAAAGAGAGGAGTCACTATGCGACCATAAAGGACACAAAACGGCCAGGTTAAACAGCAATATACAAAGTGAGCACTAGAGAACACCTGCATATGGGACAACAAGTATCCAGACAAGAAGGGTTGGTTTTGCTTTCAAACAGAAGAAAAACGTACAGCAGGTCGCTCTCAATCCCAGGGATTCTTCTGTTTGAAAGCAAAAACAACTCATATTGTATGGATACTTGTTGCTCCTCTCTTCGGTGGTGTTGTTCCTAGTGGTGACCGCTTGGGGGTTTGTCAGGTTTCACATTTTTTCCAGTGATTCTTAAAATGTGCTGATGAAGCCAATACTGGCAAAACATGTCGGGATAACATATGAACCTATAGCCACCATTTAACCGGAATTTCATTTGCTCGACCACCAAAATGGAGATGTACAATGAGTGATTTTATCTGATCACATTTTAATCATGTCTACAATAAATGTGATATTTTAATTACCTCTTGTTTCTATTCTTATATATTGGCACCATTATAATCCCACCCAAACCCTCTTCCAATATATTTGACATCTGTATAAGGTTCAGTGCTCCTGCATCATAAAGCTTGCATTTCCTTTGCTAGAGTATAAAAATTAGGGGAGCAGCTGTTATAGGGTTGTTCTTGCATGAGGACGGTGAAAACCATGGAGAGCACCAGTGGGTAGTGGTAAGCAGGCAATGTGTTCCCCTCAGACAGAGTACCTTCTGCTTGTGGCCTAATTATACCAGTAAATTGGAGAATATCCAAGAGAATACCTTAGAAAATGGATCCTATACCTCTGATAGACTGTTTGTTGTTCTGTTGAAAGACAGTGCTGTAACCTGAACATTTGTAACACCCTGCCATTATTTGAAGTCTGTAGTATTGCTCAATGAATTCATTAAAAAGCCAGAAAAGCAAGTTCTTTGACTGGACATTCCATTACTGAGAAAGCTGGGATGAGTGTGGAGCAGTGTATGGCATCAAAGGATTATCTACCCTTGCAGAGTCCTATGTATAGCAGGGGCATTTGTACTGACAATTTTTACATGTCTCTCTGGGTGTCAAGCAGAGCTTTGAGTATTCAGCTGCTGTCCTGAGTTATAAGAAGAAAGACTGTTCTGTGGGTGCTTTTGGCACCTCAAGTCTCAGAAAATATACAGTGAATGAGGTACTAGGTACCTCTGATGCCCCTCACCACCTAGGAGCGTTAGGTTTATTGTGTTTCTGGACCTTTGAGCCCCCCACAACTTGGGAGGCCCAAGATATCACATAGTGGTGAAGAGTACCTCACCTGCAAGGAGGAGGTAGCCCAGATTCCTCATCTTCTACAGTAGCTGCCCTGGCATGGAACCTGGCATGTCAACCACTGCTAAGGGGGTACTACATCCCTGCAGAGTCCCAAAGCACACCCAGCTGAGTAGTGCTTTATTCACACAGATGCATAGATTTGTAACTCTGTACAGAGGTTGGTGTTTTACACTCAAGGAATGACAGGTGTTTCATGCAGCCATGTGCAGCTAGCCTTTCAAAATCAATAACTTACTGAGAGACATAATGGCTGTACGGATCTTAACTCATATGTCAATGTTTACAATCATGCAAGGAAGTACTCACAGCTCTGGGTGCAGATTGTCTGTGTCATGAGCTTTGCATCTGACCCTGTGCTGATGGACAGACTAGGAGGGTTTCAGCAACAGAGACAATGCATCCAATCCAGAAAGAAGTAGACAGTACAAGGTGTGTCTTGGTGCTTATTGACAAGCTATAGGTGAATTAGCAGTGATAATGCTGATAGCCTCACCCCTGCAACTTTTCTTTATCCTGCTGTAGTGTTCGCAGGCACAGCCTACATGAGAGGCAACTCTGCTCTGTATCTAGGAGCAGTGTAACATTGTTGTCACACTATCAGAAGAACAGCATTAGTGTCAAAATCCTACCTCCTGTATATTCAGTGATGCTCAAGCCTCTATTTACTCCAATTCATTCTAATACATTGAGTGCCTTTACCACTAATGCCGCGTACACACAACCGTACTTTCTGGCAGAAAAGGTCAGACGGAATCATTTGTTCGGATATTCCGATCGTGTGTGGGCTTCAGCTGACTTTTTTTTCAAAAAGTCAGACGGACCTAGAAATAGAACATGTTTTAAATCTTTCCGACGGAATCAATTCCTATCGGGAAAACCGTTCGTCTGTATGCTATTCCGACAGACCAAATATGACGCAAGGGCAGCTATTGGCTACTGGCTATTGAACTTCTTTTTCTAGTCCCGTCGTACGTCATCTCGTTCTAAACGTACAGACTTTGGTGTGATCGTGTGTAGGCAAGTCCATTCAGTCAGAACTCTGTCGGAAACTTCGTCAGAAAAACCGTCAGAGTTTATTATGACAGAAAGTCCGGCCATAAGTGGTTTGTGTTCATTTCCCGGTACTAGCTAGCTATAAGTGGTTTGTGTTCATTCCCTGGTACTAGCTGGCTACGAAGTCAAGGGTTTTCCTTTTTTGTGATTCCTTAATTGTTATGGTGCTTTCCATTCAGCTAAACGTGTCAGAGGGGCTGGCAGAGTTATCCAGGTCGAGGCACAGAGGAGAGAATCCAGATTACTAAGCGGCTCCTTCGGGAGTGGCGCTACCCACGTAATACAGGGATCTAGCTGCAAGAGATTGCAGCTTTGTGGAAAGGGCAGAGACACAAAATACTACTAATAAATCTTTCAAGGGATATAAGCAGCCGATGGAGTGGATTAACCACTTCAATACAGGGCACTTTCACCCCCTTCCTGCCCAGGCCAATTTTCATCTTTCAGCGCTGTAAAATTTTGAATGACAATTGCACGATCATTGTACCCAAATTACATTTTGATCATTTTTTCCACACAAATAGGGCTTTATTTTGGTGGTATTTGATCACCTCTGCGTTTTTTCTTTTTTGCACTATCAACAAAAAAAGAGCAAAAGTTAAAAAAAATTTTTTTTTTACTTTTTGCTACAATAAATATTCCATATTTATAAAAAAAAAATGATTTTCTCCGTTTAGGCCGATATATATTCTTCTACATATATATTCTTCTATTTACACACACAGATCCACGTTCCTGCTCTGTCACAAGTGATCGTGTGTGCCCGGCGGACATCGTAGCCTATGTCGGCGGTAAGCCAAGGACATCATATGACGCCCACCCGGGATGAGAAAGGCACCTTGCTGATGTCATATGACAATACGCGGGATGGGAAGTGGTTAATAAGGCATCACTATGTTTCAGAAATGGGATGCCACAGTTATAAGGATTTCACAATCAGCATAATGAGATCATAGTGAGTATTGTGATGTCCCAGTCAGTATTGAAGCCCACTGGCTTCTGTTAGCCCAATGCATAAAATTCAAAATACAAACAATATCATACAAAACCATCCCCAACTCTGCCCCCAGGTATCACCAACCTCATCTCGAAATATCACCCACCCTGTATGCTACTGCCAAGACTTCCTGCTCTCCAGCTCCCTTGTCACCTCCTCCCATACCTACCTCTGGGATTTCTCCAGAATGTCTCTTAACCTCTGTAACTCCCTACCCATCCAAATCTATCTGGTTTACTCCAATTCTCTATTTGGTTTTAGGTGATTCCTGAAAACGCATCTCTTTAAGGAGGCCTATCCCACCTCCATCTAAAAACTGAAATTCTACCTACTCCTCATCTCTCTCACGCTCTCACTTTTATTACCTTTTGCTCCTGCATTTTAGATTGTAAGCTCTTAAGGACAGGTCCATCCTAGCTTTCTTGTATTGAATTGTATATATTCAGCATGTTCTGTATAACTCATTGCTAAGATCTGTGCAATAAATGGTACTGGTGGTGAAGCACTATCACACACACTCACACACTCGTTTTAGCATTCAACAAAATGTACAAAATCTTATCATTGCTATGTATTGTTTTACTTTTCTATAGGTCATGCAACATTCACTAAAACAATAAACTGACTCGTAGATTATCTTTCTTGTTTTTCTTTCCCACCCTCTTTCCCGTCCTGACTGATGGAACCATATACTTACCGGGCGTGTTATCAGGACACCTGGCTGGACTGCTGTAAAAGCCCTCCAGTTGGAAAAATGTAGCTCAGCCTGCAGAACCTGAAGACAGTTTTTATGTCCCACATGTATGAAGGAAGTGTTCCTCACTAATATATCCTAAAATCCGCTTCCGAATCTTTCCATACATTTACATAACCCTAGCTCAGTAGAGTTTCTAGTTAAAGCCCAACTGAACCCTTTTTATTTAGCTAGGGAGCATATACCAAAATAAATATGAGACTCTTACTTTTTTATACTACTAAATGCTACAGCAAGGTTAGAAGACCAGCGCAAAGGAAAGTTGGTCTGCAGTTCTCACACAAAGCAGCATCCTGGCTCTCCAGCAGCTCAATACCCTGAACACTGATCTAGCTAACAGTGCTGCTCAAGGAGTGAGGGGACTATTGATTAGCTAGAATTACATACTGTATACACACCAACTATCTTTATTTTAGTGCAGTACAGATTTTAATGATATTTGAGAAGTGCAGATATATTTTTGGTGTAATAATAAATTTTGATGATTTTAGGGGCCCTTAAAATTTTTTAATCTAGATTTTAAAGTGTTTAATCTATATGTTAAATTGTTTAATAGATAGAGGCGAATTTAGATATGGATAGAGTATTTAAGTGTTAAAACCTACATAAGGTTTTTACAACTATCTGTGCTCCGCACTTTCTGTTAATCCTGGGCATCACTGTCATCAGGACAGGACATAATAAGTAAACCAAAATTTTACAGTTGTCTCTGGCTAAAGTAGCGAGGGAAACATTTTTCAACAGGGACACCTATTCTGGTGACAACTGTGCAAGAGGTCATTTCCCCTCACTTCATGTTGTGTCTCCAGGACAAGATAATTTTCCAAGCCAGACAAAGGTAGCAGAAAAAAACTAATAGACCTATCAGATGCATATATTTGTCTTTTGCTTCTTCACTTCTCTATTAAGCCACTGAGAATGAAAGGAAAGTGTCAGGGAAATGGCCATGGAAGAACTGCGCGCCAAAGGTGCATTCCTGTGCGCATTGATGGAAGAATGGAGAATCGATACACACAGGTGCGCGGTTCTCAGGGCTGGCTTAGTCCTTCCTCCTCTGGGCTGCCCGCTCAGCTGTCGGCTAATTGCCAGCTCTCTTCTCTCTCCACAGTTACCAGCTGTTCCCAATGATGCTCGTCCGACCTGCCTATTTAAAGCCTTGCAGCTAATTTCTCCATTGCCTTCACGTTGGTCACATCACAAGGAACCATCTCCTGCTGTTTGTTTCAAGACTGGCTTACTGACATCCCTCCTGGCTTCTTATCCTGCTTGCAGTTGCTCTCCTTGGATCCCTGACTTCTGGACTGGCTGATTACCCGATCTGGTTTATGAACTTTGGACTGGCTGACTACCCGATCTGGCTACTGGACTTTGGCTATGCTTGACTACGCTTTTTTTCTATTTACCTTTTTATTTTCATTATTAATAAACAAGTGTGATTTGATTGCACTTCTGTCTCAGTCTGTTTCATGGTTCCTGACAGCATGTGAAGGCCATGAATTCAGAACATACAGTCAATCAACTTGTTGGTAATATTTTTTCCAGATTGGATGAGCAAGATCACTGCATGGATCAGTTTGCCTTGGAGTTACAAGCGCTCCTGAATCGCACGGCTCACCTGGAATCCCCCACGGTGGCTGCTCTGGTAAAACCTGAGTTGCAGGCCGTCCCTGCTGCTGCGCCAGTCTCTGTGCAGGCACCCGCCTCGAGTATTACCTCTATAAGAGGTATGTCTGGTTCTGCTCCGCTTCCCCAGTGATTTGGGGGCGATCCAGTTCAATGCAGAGGGTTTCTCAATCAGGTTGAGATATACTTCGAAATGCTGCCCCAGGCGTTTCCCACGGACAGAAGCAAAGTAGGTTTCGTGATATCTTTGCTTTCTGATAGAGCCTTGGCCTGGGCTAACCCTCTATGGGAGACGCAAAAACCTGTTGTCTTGAGTTACCCTCAGTTTGTGGCCTCCTTTAAAAGGGTTTTTGACCTTCCTGCATGCTCCGCTTCTGCTGCCAAGTGCCTCATGTCCATCAAACAGAGTACGAGAACTGTTGCCGACTAAGCCATTGAATTCCGTACTCTGGCAGCAGAGATTGCTTGGAACAATGAGGCCCTCGTGGCTGCTTTTTCTCATGGTCTCTTGGATTCCATCAAGGATGAGATAGCAGCCCGAGATATACCCACTGCGCTGGAGAGCTTGATCTCGTTTGCCATCCTCATTGACTCCAGACTCAGAGAAAGACTTTCTCTTAAGGAGCGCTTGCGGAAGCCTCCTGTATGTTTGCCTCCGAGCTTTGTAGTCCCACCCATGCCTCCCTCACCTCCCTCACCTCCCATGCCTCCTGGTACCGAGTTGGTCAGTGAAGATGAACCCATGCACCTGGGCTTCACGAATCTCTCTGCGGATGAGAGAGCCTTTAGGAGGAGGGAGAGATTGTGCCTTTATTGTGGCCAGGCAGGTCACTTTTTGAGGTCTTGTCCTACCCGTCCAGGGAATGCCCGAACCTTGAGGTCCTGTCATGGACAGACCTTAGGTGGCGTTGTTTCGTCCCCAGTTATCCAGAAGGATAAGCCCCTGGTTTTGGTCACCCTTTCTTGGGCTGAGTCGTCCATCGAGATACAGGCTCTAATAGACTCTGGGGCTGCAGGCCTGTTCATTGATGCTGCATTTGTTTCGCAGCACTCAATTCTGCTGCAACTGCATGACACTCCACTTGCCATTGAGGCTCTTGAAGGGAGACCTTTACAGCCTGTCCATGTGACTTATGAAACGGTTCCATTGTCCATGGACGTAGGGGCTCTTCACCATGAGATAATCCAATTCCAACTTTTTTCCGCACCCAGATTTCCGCTGGTTATTGGTTATCCTTGGTTTCAGAGGCACAACCCCTCTTTAGATTGGCTCCGTGCTGAGGTTCTCTCCTGGTCAGCACAATGCAGTGAGACATGCTTCCTGAAGGTATCCAAGGTCCTGTGCACCGCTTCACTCCCCTCCCTGCCGGAGGAGTACCGTGATTTTGGTGATGTCTTTGATAAAGTTCAAGCCGGTAGTTTGCCTCCACACCGGCCTTATGATTGCGCAATTGACCTTCAACCTGGTGCCATACCTCCTTGTGGCCGGGTTTACCCTTTGTCGGTCTTGGAGGATAAGGCCATGGAAGAGTATGTTGCTGACGCACTTTCTCGAGGTTTCATCCGCAAATCCTCGTCTCCTGCTGGTGCTGGTTTCTTCTTTGTGAAAAAGAAGAGCGGTGAACTGAGACCTTGTATAGATTATAGTGGTCTCAATCGTGTCACGATTAAGAATGCCTACCCAATTCCATTAATCACTGAGTTATTTGACCGCCTCAAGGGAGCAACGGTTTTCACAAAGCTTGACCTGAGAGGGGCATACAATCTCATGCGCATTAAGGAGGGTGACGAGTGGAAAACTGCGTTTAATACCAGAACAGGCCATTATGAATACCTGGTAATGCCTTTTGGCCTTTGTAACGCCCCGGCAGTTTTCCAGGAATTTATTAACGATGTCCTTCGAGATTTGTTGCAATTGTGTGTGGTGGTTTATCTTGATGATATCCTCATATTTTCCAAG
Organism: Lithobates pipiens; assembly: GCF_037356315.1. NCBI lineage: Eukaryota > Metazoa > Chordata > Amphibia > Anura > Ranidae > Lithobates > Lithobates pipiens. The sequence goes on along the minus strand of NW_027507789.1, from coordinate 67,162,992 downwards.
TGCCTGGAGAGCCACCACACAGATGTCTGTTGTGTACTTCAGAAACTAAGAGAGAACAATCTCTATTGTAAACTGGAGAAGTGCGAGTTCCATCGTGAACAGGTTACATTCCTGGGCTATGTCATTTCCACTGCTGGTTTTTCAATGGACCCTGAGAAACTTTCGGCAGTCCTACAGTGGCCTCGACCCGTGGGTTTATGTCCTCTGCAGCATTTTCTGGGCTTTGCCAACTACTATCGGAAGTTTATTCGTAACTGCTCGTCTCTGGTCAAGCCTCTGACTAATATGACCAGAAAGGACGGTAACCCACAGAGTTGGTCTCCGGAGTCCATTAAGTCCTTTGAGACTCTCAAGGCTGCCTTTGTTTCTGCTCCTGTGTTGGCACATCCTGATCCTACGTTGCCTTTTATCCTAGAAGCTGATGCTTCTGAGACTGGAGTTGGCGCCCTTCTGTCTCAACGTCCTAACTGAGAGCGATATGCATCCGTGTGGCTACTTTTCCAAGAAATTGTCACCTGCTGAGTGCAATTATGAGATTGGTGACAGAGAGCTGTTGGCGATCATTTTAGCCCTGAAAGAATGGAGACATCTCCTTGAAGGTACCACTGGGCACGTTCTTATTCTTACTGACCATAAGAATCTTACATTCTTGTCTGAGGCTAAGCGTCTCCCTCCCAGAAGGGCGCGTGGGCTCTTTTCTTGTTGAGCTTTAATTACATTGTCTGATTCTTACCCGGTACTAAGAATGTAAGGGCTGATGCCTTGTCACGACAATTTTCCTCCACTTCCAAGTCGGTTCTGGTTCCTATGATTCCTCCTGATCATATCTTTGCTACCGTTCGCACCAGTCGTACTTCTCCTTTGGGTGGCAAAATTCTTACTGCTCATTTCCATGCTCCTCCTGATAAACCTTGTGACCGCTCCTTTGTCCCAGAGAGTCTCCATACTGCAGTGCTCCAGACTTATCATTCTCCCAAGGCAGCTGGCCATCCTGGGAAAAATCAACTCATTTGGGCCATCTCCCAACAATTCTGGTGGCCTAGTCTATGGGCTGATGCTACTGCTTTCGTAGCTGCCTGTCCTGTGTGTGCTCAGAACAAGACTCCACGACATCTTCCAGTGGGCCTCCTACAACCCATACCCAATGGAGAGAGGCCCTGGACTCACCTGTCTATGGATTTCATTGTGGAATTGCCCAACTCCCAAGGCAACACTGTTATCCTTATGGTGGTTGACCGGTTCTCAAAGATGTGTCATTGTATTCAACTTAAGAAGTTGGCCACCTCTAAGGAACTGGCTTCCATTTTTGCTCGGGAGATCTTTCGCTTACATGGGCTACCCAAGGTGATTGTCTCAGACAGGGGCAGTCAGTTTGTCTCCCGGTTCTTGCAAGCCTTTTGTGCACAGTTGGGAATCCAACTTGTGTTCTCTTCTGCGTATCACCCGCAGTCTAATGGGGCCGCAGAACGAGCCAATCAGTCCTTGGAGCAATTCCTACGTTGCTATATTTCTGACCATCATAACAACCGGTCTGACCTATTACCTTGGGCAGAGTTTGCTCACAACGGTGCCTTGAATTCTGCCTCCCGATTGTCTCCATTTATGGCGAATTATGGTTTCCAACCTTCCATGTTGCCTGACTCGTTTGTTCCGCAGAGTATTCCTGCATTAGAGGAGCATCTCCGTGGTCTTCGTTCCACTTGGGTACAACTTCAGGAGGCTTTGCGTCATGCTAATGATAGGTACAGACTCCATGCTGACCGCAGACGCCTGCCTGCGTCTTCTTACCAGGTTGAGGACAGGGTCTGGCTGTCATCTCGCAACCTCCGGCTTCGTGTTCCCTCACTGAAGTTCACACCAGATGCTCGCCCAGATCCTGCCAACAACCTGGCCCAACGCCCCCCCCCCCTCGTCGATTGATTGATCGCCTGCTCGATCACTGCTTTGATCGACAGTCGCCCAGCAGCACCGCACTTACCCCATCCAGGTCATGGCTTCGGCAGCTTCCCCCTTGCATCTCCTCCTGAGTCTGGGCTATCGCTTCTACTCCTGGCCCCGCGTCCACTCTTTTTGAAGCCAATTAGAGCCTCAGGCTCTAATCATGTGCTTATAAAAAAAACACATTAAAATGCATGTGTCTGGTGCGCTGCATGGAGATTAGGGGCCAGGTGCATGGATTAGGGAGGTGGCCCTTATGAGCGGCTGCCACTGTGTACAGCCATGGTGCAGAACTACTAAGCAGGAAGCATTGCATAGATACCGGTACTATGAGTAACAAACAAATATGGCCGTCCTTATGTTTCTTTATATTTACAGACTCTACACAGCCTAACTCTTTGAAATCATTGACCATCACCATAACATTATTTACATTAAAGGAAAACTCAGTTTTCATTAAAAAAATATATATAGCATGTAAATTGCTACACCAGCCATTTTGCAGTTTAATGTAAAAATTGTCTTTCTATTTTAATCTGCATTCACTGCAGTGTTCTAAAATGGACAATATTTTTGATGAAATCTCGCAAACTGGAGGCATTCTGTACAACTGTAATTGGTTTTCTGATTTTTTTCAAAATTTCAAGTTAAAGTGAATTTTGGGCATCCCCTGGCACTAAGGGGGTTTATTTTGTTGTTCCCCCTAATATCTGTCCTCTTCTAAAAGGATGCAGACACTGTGATTTTGCTTATCAGAATACTGAGATTTGTTCAGGTGGTTAAAATGAACCAGACTCTCCATTTCAGGAATCTCTCTGCAAAGAACAGGAAGAACCCTTTCACACTGGGGCGCTTTAAAATTGAAATTTTGTTCTTGGATTTAGATATACTTTAACTTTTTACTGTGGTCTGCATTTCAAAGATATGAGTTCCGTTTACATTTATATAAAATACCTTTGCAAAAATATACACAGTGCATTAAGCACATGGGTATGGACATAGTACATTGACCAAGTGGTCATAGAAATTGTACATTGACAATGCTGCCATAGAAGTGATATGGGCATAGACATAGTACAATAATCCAAGTAGTCATAGAAGTGACATGAGCTTAGATATAGTATGTTGGCCAAGTGACCATAGAAGTAGTACAATGGTAATAGAAGTGATTTGGGCGTAGATGTAGTACATTGACCAAGTGGTCATAGAAGTGAGGCTGGAAGCTTGAAACAATTGGTCAGTAGTATAGAAAAGTTGTGGCATTTCAGGGGAGAAATCTTTCTGCAGCTCATATGTGCTAATTTAGTTATCTGAGATTAATTATGGAAGAGTAGAGGACCAACAGCCTCCTTGGCTTAGAATACATAATAGAATATGGTATTGATAAATTGCTCACCATTTCACAAAACTGCAACTCTGTGAATGAATTGACCATTGTTTAGAAATCAGTCAAGGGCTCTTTTACATTTATGTGGTACTACTACAAATTGTCCTTGTAGCTTAGGCCTAGAGAAAGAGATAGACTAACCCTTACGCTGGCTCTGCACATGTAGTAGTTTGCTCAAATATTCGGGTGAGAAAGAGTGAAAATTGATTGTCAGACCATTTATTGGTGTCATTATGGAGTCGACTAATTTCACATGACTTTTCCTTCAAGTACCATGCCATTGTCTTGATTTAAAGAAAATGAATGTTCTACTTCTGGATTAATTTTAGAAATTAGTTTGTTCCAATTAAATTAAACAAACAATTTTCATCCTTGTCCTTTGATTTATTTGCTTGCTCTAGTAGAAAATAACTGCGGCGGCTGGTGCTCAAAATTTTTTGGTGGGGGCAAACAAACTGAATTAAAAAAAAATAATAATCAATTGCAGCCTCTGTGTCCCATCAAATGCATCCTGTGCCCCATCAAATGCAGCCTGTGCCCCATCAAATGCAGCCTGTGTCCCATCAAACCTCCCTCTCCCCCTTCTCCGCAGGGGACTGGCAGCGGCGATGGAGGAGTCCACTCCTCATACTTCTGGTTTTCTCTCTTGGGCGCAATGGAAAAGAGAAAACAGAAGGTGACATCTAAATCAGATGTCAATCAAGCCGCCCGGCTGTAGTAATAGATAATACGAGCTCTGGACGAAAGCTACTCAGCACTTCGGAAAGTGCCGCAAGGCGGGTCAAAAGCCTGCAAATGAAGCGCCGCGTCTGCAATCTCGTGATTGAATAAACGTGGTGCTTCCCATAGTGTGTCTGAACACAGTGCACTTAAGTACCTTTTTTTCTTAACTTTTTTTTTAAAGGGCAGTTTAAAAAAAAAAAAAACATTTTCTGAATGTTGAACTTTGAATTTTACTTTAAAGTGGTTGTAAAGGTATAAGGTTTGTTGTCTATAGGCATTCTATGCCTAAAGATAAAAACAAAACTTCTGTGTGCAGCAGCCCCCTCACACTTACATAGTTACATAGTAGGTGAGGTTGAAAAAAGACACAAATCCATCAAGCCCAACCTATGTGTGTGATTATATGTCAGTATTACATTGTATATCCCTGTCAGTTGTGACCGTTTAGGTGATTATCTAAAAGTTTTTTGAAACTATCGATGCTCCCCGCTAAAACCACCTCCTGTGGAATAGAATTCAACACCCTTGGATACTGCCTCCAACGATTTGCGCATGCGCCATGTTGACATCACGCCAGCTGATCAGCATATCAGCTGGATTGACGTTGTGTACTGCGCATGCGCAGACCCATTGGAGGCATTTTTCAACGGAAGGCTTTTCTCGATAGAACGGGGGCACTCAACAGGAGGGAGGAGTCAGGATCACAGAAGAGGGACCCGAGACAAGTAGGATCTGGGCTGCTCTGTGCAAATCCATTGTAACAGAGCAGGCAAGTATAACATGTTTGTTATTTTCATAGGTAAAAAAAAAACAAGACTTTATAATCACTTTAAGTTCAGATTTAGACAGTGAGATGGTGGTGAGGAGATCTAGACTGGTGCATAAACATGCACAGTAGTGGGACGAGGTTCTATAGTACCCAAGATAAAAAGGCCAGAATTAGGGATGAGCTCCGGCGTGTTCGCATACTCCATGTGCAGAACCCGCCAGGAAGTCGGCGCAGCACTGCGCTAATCACAGAAAGTGAGACATTGCCCCGATGCACGGCTGCAGAGATCGGCCAATGACTCACTACCTGTGATTAGCGCATCGCTGCGCCGACTTCCTGGTGGGCTCTGCACGTGGAGTATACGAATGCTCCGGAGCTCATCCCTAGCCAGAATGTAAAGCCCCCTCCCCCTCCCCACCACACTAGCTGCGAACTACCTAATTGGCATAGGTGGAAGGCTCTTTCTTTTTGGAGCCAACTACTGCTGAAGCCCCCAAGGTGGTCTCCTCTTCTGCCTTCCTCTTGGTGCAGCCCTGTACACGCATACTAGCAAATACTATAGGTTTATGTTCTGTCCTGTACAGTGCTGTCCTCATCTCTAGAAAACTCCAGCCTGGCAGTTTGATTCTTTCAAACTGTGCAACCAGTTCCTTAACTGACAACACACTTTGTCATATTACTGGTAGTTGTCAGCTCAACGCAGCAGGAACACACACACACACAGCAGCACCTACCACTGACATGAAAGAACTTCAGAGCCTTTGAGAGAGACAGCAATGCTTTCACCATGTTACCTGATCCTGGGTGTGTAGCTCAGATACTGCCTTGTACGCTTTCTCACTCTCCACCTTCTTCCTCCAGGCCCTGGAAAAAAAGCATGCAGGTAACTCACAATTTAGAAAGAATCTTTGGTATGCCTTCAGCGTACCGAGAATGGGAGGGGCAGGCCATAGGTGTGGAGGCTCAGGTGAGGGAGAAGTTCAGAACACAAGTAGGCAGGTTACTAGTAGGAGACAGGAAGGCAGTAGCTTGTGTATTGGCAGGGAGGAAGTGCTACCTGGAACCTCGTCTCCCGATATACCATAATATATAGCTTACGACTGTCCCTGATTTCAAGGGACTGTCCCTGATTTGGAGCAATGTCCCTCTGTCCCTCTTTCCCCCTCATTTGTTTCTCATTGTGGTCTGATCTATATAGTTGTATATAAAATGCACTTTTTATCTTTCAAAAAGTGTTTCCTAGTGCTAAACCTTTCGTCCAATTCCTAAATTGCTCCATTTGTAAATTTTAACCACTTGCCGACCGCCTAACGCCGATGTACGTCGGCAGAATGGCACGGGCAGGCATAAGCACGTACATGTACGTGATTTGCCTCCCGCGGGTCGGGGGCCCGATCGGGCCCCCGCCCGGTGCCTGCGGCGGTCGGTTTTCGTTCGGGAGCGATCCCGGACGAGGGGACGGCCATTCATTCATGGCCACCCCCTCGCGATCGCTCCCGACGAATAGAAATCCCCGGTGACATCACTTCCTCTCCTGTAATGTAAACACAGGAGAGGAAGTGATGTATTCTCTCCTCCGTGTCGGTATTTTTCGTTCCGACACGGAGGAGAGCGGATCAGTGAGTTGCACCAACACATCCCACACACAGTAGAACATGCCAGGCACACTCACACCCCCCCTTTACCCCCCGATCACCCCCCCAATTACCCCTGCCCCCCAGTCACAGTGACACCAATGTCATTTTTTTTTTTTTTTTTTTTTTTTTTGCATTGGTGTCATTTGTGACTGTAATAACTGTTAGGGCAGTTAGAGTTAGCCCCCTTTAGTTCTAATGTACCCCCCTAACCCCCCCAATAAAGGTTTAACCCCGTGATCACCCCCCGTCGCCAGTGTCACTAAGGCTGGGTTCACATTGCAGCGGTTTATGAGAACGAATGTGATTCGCACCGCACTGCAGTGCAAATCACATCCGATCTCTGTGCGATTCGAGTTCAGCCATTCGCCGCACCCGCCGCACCCGCCGCAAATTCGCACGGGACCCTTTTTTTGGCCCGCAGCAGAATCGGATCGCATGGGTGTTCACACCATGCGATCCGAGTTTGCAGATCGCACTGCGATATGCGAACTGATCTGGGGGTGTCAGTAACATTTCACTGACACTCCCAGCAGTTCGCATAGGGCAGTGTGAACTGCCGCCGGGAGGCATGCGATGCGGGAACCCGCCGCGGATTCGCGGCGTTTCCGCATCGCTCCAGTGTGAACCCAGCCTAATAAGCGATCATTTTTCTGATCGCCGTATTAGTGTCCCAGGTGACGCTAGTTAGGCAGGTAGGTATTTAGGTTCGCCGCAGCTTTTTATAGCGCCAGGGACCCCCATATACTACCGCATAAAGCCCCCTGATTGCCCCCTAGTTAACCCTTTCACCAGTGATCACCATATAACTGTTACAGGTGACGCTGGTTGGTTAGTTATTTTTTTATAGTTTCAGGGCACCCGCCATTTATTACCTAATAAAGGTTTAACCCCCTGATCACCCGGCGGGTGTCATTTGTGACTAATAACTGTTAGGGCAGTTAGGGTTAGCCCCCTTTAGTTCTAAGGTACCCCCCTAACCCCCCCAATAAAGGTTTAACCCCGTGATCACCCCCCGTCGCCAGTGTCACTAAGGCTGGGTTCAGATTGCAGCGGTTTGAGAACGGATGTGATTCGCACTGCAGTGCAAATCACATCCGATCTCTGTGCGATTCGAGTTCAGCCATTCGCCGCACCCGCCACACCCGCCGCACCCGCCGCAAATTCGCACGGGACCCTTTTTTTGGCCCGCAGCAGAATCGGATCGCATGGGTGTTCACACCATGCGATCCGAGTTTGCAGATCGCACTGCGATATGCGAACTGATCTGGGGGTGTCAGTAACATTTCACTGACACTCCCAGCAGTTCGCATAGGGCAGTGTGAACTGCCGCCGGGAGGCATGCGATGCGGGAACCCGCCGCGCATTCGTGGCGTTCCCGCATCGCTCCAGTGTGAACCCAGCCTAATAAGCGATCGTTTTTCTGATCGCTGTATTAGTGTCACAGGTGACGCTAGTTAGGCAAGTAGGTATTTAGGTTCGCCGCAGCTTTTTATAGCGCCAGGGACCCCCATATACTACCGCATAAAGCCCCCTGATTGCCCCCTAGTTAACCCTTTCACCAGTGATCACCATATAACTGTTACAGGTGACGCTGGTTGGTTAGTTATTTTTTTATAGTTTCAGGGCACCCGCCATTTATTACCTAGTCTCACTAGTGTACCCCTAAATTTAGGGGTGTCTACTTTCCAAAATGGGGTCATTTGGGGGGGGTTTGTGCCATCTTGGCATTTTATGGCCTTCAAAACTGTAACGCCCTTAGAAAGCCTGAAGGCGGTGCTTGGTTTTCGGGGCCCCGTACGCGGCTAGGCTCCCAAAAAGTCCCACATATGTGGTATCCCCGTACTCAGGAGAAGCAGCAGAATTTATTTTGGGGTGTCATTTCACATATGCCCATGGCATGCGTGAGCAATATATCATTTAGTGACAACTTTGTGAAAAAAAAAAAAAAAAAAAAAAAGTTTGTAATTTTCCCGCAACTTGTGGCAAAATATAAAATATTCCATGGACTCAACATGCCTCTCAGCAAATAGCTTGGGGTGTCTACTTTCTAAAATGGGGTCATTTGTGGGGGTTTTGTGCCATCTTGGCATTTTATGGCCTTCAAAACTGTAATAGGTAGTGAGGAGTGAAGTCAAATATTTACGCCCTTAGAAAGCCTGAAGGCGGTGCTTGGTTTTCGGGGCCCCGTACGCGGCTAGGCTCCCAAAAAGTCCCACATATGTGGTATCCCCGTACTCAGGAGAAGCAGCAGAATTTATTTTGGGGTGTCATTTCACATATGCCCATGGCATGTGTGAGCAATATATCATTTAGTGACAACTTTGTGAAAAAAAAAAAAAAAAAAAAAAGTTTGTAATTTTCCCGCAACTTGTGGCAAAATATAAAATATTCCATGAACTCAACATGCCTCTCAGCAAATAGCTTGGGGTGTCTACTTTCTAAAATGGGGTCATTTGTGGGGGTTTTGTGCCATCTTGGCATTTTATGGCCTTCAAAACTGTAATAGGTAGTGAGAAGTGAACTCAAAAATTTACGCCCTTAGAAAGCCTGAAGGCGGTGCTTGGTTTTCGGGGCCCCGTACGCGGCTAGGCTCCCAAAAAGTCCCACATATGTGGTATCCCCGTACTCAGGAGAAGCAGCAGAATTTATTTTGGGGTGTCATTTCACATACGCCCATAGCATGTGTGAGCAATATATCATTTAGTGACAACTTTGTGTAAAAAAAAAAAAAAAATTTTTTTTTTGTCATTATTCAATCGCTTGAGGCAAAAAAATAAAATATTCAATGGGCTCAACATGCCTCTTATCAATTTCCTTAGGGGGTCTACTTTCCAAAATGGGGTCATTTGGGGGGGTTTTGTACTGCCCTGCCATTTTAGCACCTCAAGAAATGAGATAGGCAGTCGTAAACTAAAAGCTGCGTAAATTCCAGAAAACGTACCTTAGTTTGTAGATGTGACAACTTTTGCGCAAACCAATAAATATACAATTATTGACTTTTTTTTTACCAAAGACATGTGGCTGAATACATTTTGGCCTAAATGTATGACTAAAATTGAGTTTATTGGATTTTTCTAATAACAAAAAGTAGAAAATATCATTTTTTTTCAAAATTTGCGGTCTTTTTACGTTTATATCGCAAAAAATAAAAATCGCAGAGGCAATCAAATACCATCAAAAGAAAGCTCTATTTGTGGGAAGAAAAGGACGCAAATTTTGTTTGGGTACAACATTGCATGACCGCGCAATTACCAGTTAAAGCAGCGCAGTGCCAAAGTGTAAAAAGACCTCTGGTCATTTACCAGCAAAATGGTCCGGTCTGAAAGTGGTTAAAAGCCAACATAACCACTTGCCGACTGGCTCCTGTACATATACGTCGGCACTTTGAAGATGGATATCTCGGTAACGGCAGCAGCTGCTGCCACAACCGAAGTATCCATCTATACAGGACCCAGTCATGTTTACGATAATGGTGGTCTCGGACCCGCTCTCCTGCTCTCTCTTACTAGAGCCATCGGCAGCGGCGAAGGCGATTGGGTCCTTGTCGTGGCTGGGTATGTAGACAAGTGAGGGGAAGATGGCCCCCACCCGTCTCCATACCATAGCAGGGAGGAAGCAATGTCATAACGTCACTTCCGCCCATACGTCTTAAAGGGACATTTTTTTTATGTCATTTTTTCAAATGACAATTTTTTTTTTTATTGCATTTAAGTCCAAATATGAGATCTGAGGACTTTTTGACCCCAGATCTCACATTTAACCCCTTGCCGCCGAGCGTACGCAGATGTGTGTACTCGGCTTTTCGGAGTTATACCGGAACGATGTCCACAGCTGCAGGCATCATCCCGGTACCGTTTTGTAGAGCCAGTGATCGGTTTTCCAGCTATAACAACCAATGCGGCTAAACGCTGCTCAGCTGTTATGCCGGGGGAGCGGGAGGGGACATCCCCCCATCCCACCACCTCCCGCTGCTCATGACGTCACTTCCCGTTTACTCGGCTGCCAATGGCGCAGTTTTAAAAAAATATACAGTATTCAGAATCGCTGAAAACAGCGATCTGAATACTTTTAAGTGCAAAGGAGGGATCGGGGGTCTTTTAGACCCTGATCCCTCCATAAAGATTACCTGTCACCACCTATTTCTGTCACAAGAGATTTTTTTTTTAAATCAGAAAATACGTTTATTGAAAAACCAAACAACAATATACACAGGCATAGCCATATTGAAACAATTACATGCAGAATAGTAGTTATTATACATGTCATATAGTGTGTAACATATTGACAGATCTGAAAGAGCTACTTCTGTATGCATGGAATAAACTTAAGTGCAGTGGTGCTACCTGATGCACCAGAAACATTGAGTTAACATATATAAGTTGTCCCTAATAGGTCTTATATGTCCCTATAGGGGATTTTTGCTTCTAATCGCATATTTATATATAGAGATCTTGGTATCCTCAAGATTTGTGTAACGCTCAAACTAAACAAAATCAAATCAAATAATAAAGCAAAAGAAAACATAACCTCTCTTTACTCTTCATACATTTGTATTTGTTCACCATGGTTCTCCATATGTATGTATATCTGATTCTTATATGAGCAAGTATTTCAATTATTTCTATCTCTGTTATGGCTTCATTCCAGTGTCCTGATTGTAAACACGGAAGCAATGTCATGACGCCGCTTCCCGTTTACTCGGCTGCCAATGGCGCGGTTTTAAAAAAATATACAGTATTCAGAATCATTGAAAACAGCGATCTGAATACTTTTAAGTGCAAAGGAGGGATCGGGGGTCTTTTAGACCCCGATCCCTCCATAAAAATTACCTGTCACCACCTATTTCTGTCACAAGGGATGTTTTTTTTTTAAATCAGAAAATACGTTTATTGAAAAGCTGAACAACAATATACACAGGCATAGCCATATTGCAACAAGTACATGCAGAATAGTAGTTATTATACATGTCATATAGTGTGTAACATATTGACAGATCTGAAAGAGCTACTTCTGTATGCATGGAATAAACTTAAGTGCAGTGGTGCTACCCGATGCACCAGAAAAATTGAGTTAACAGATATAAGTTGTCCCTAATAGGTCTTATATGTCCCTATAGGGGATTTTTTGCTTCTAATCGCATATTTATATATAAAGATCTTGGTATCCTCAAGATTTGTGTAACGCTCAAACTAAACAAAATCGAATCAAATAATAAAGCAAAAGAAAACATAACCTCTCTTTACTCTTCATACATTTGTATTTGTTCACCATGGTTCTCCATATGTATGTATATCTGATTCTTATATGAGCAAGTATTTCAATTATTTCTATCTCTTATGTGTTACATCTGTAGTAGCCTATCCTTAATTAGCTGGGTTGGGGCTAAACCAGGAGTGTCTAACCAGGGTTGCCACATTGCATAGAATTTTTTAAGAGCGTTCCTATGTTGGTAAGTAAGTTTTTCCCTTATTAGCATGTTATTTACCAGTTCTACCCATCATTTCCCTTTTGGGACATTCAGAGTTATCCAGAATCTCGTAATTGCTTTGCGTGATAAATACAGTAGACGTAATACTGCGGTATGGCCACTCGGCGAAAGAGAGGGTATCTCCAATGCGCCAAGTAGACATACAACAGGGTCCTGTGGAATTGGAAATTGAAATACCTGGGATATAGTTGTTAGAACGTACTGCCAATATCTGAACAATTTTGGGCATTTCCACATCATGTGCAATAGGTCTCCTTTATCCCTGTTGCATTTTGGGCATAGTGGGGAGCTTCTAACTCCCCATTTAGGTCGTTTGGATGGAGTTCTATATACTTTATGTAATAAGAATAGGTGTGACAACCTGTGTGACGTGGAGACTGAAACCAGTGGGGCCGATGTCAGACAGAGCTCCCACTGTTCTCCGTCAATGGGACCCAAATCTTTTTCCCACCCCCGTCTGCAGGGCAATTTGTCATATGTTTTGCATATGTCCTCGAGATCATGCCCTTCCTGTTTCCCGACAGCAACACATCATTCATCAAGGGATGCGCCAAGTATTGATAGAACTGCCAGGTATTGATAGAACTGCGTTCTGGGAATTGCATATTCCTCTTGTAGATCTGTAAAAGATTTAAATACCGTACCCCTGAAAAGCTGGGGGATGTAATGCACACCCGCCGCCTCCCACTGATGAGAGTTTGTGAGATTATATAGTTCCTCATAGTATTTATTCTTCCATATGGGAGTGAAAGAGCAAACTCCTCTTATATTCATAAGAGATCTGATATATTTCCATAAAATGTTAAAGAGCACTATTGTAGGAAGAGATTGTAATATATGAATAAGTGTGATAGTGCTGCAAGTGTAGAGTTTTGTGGGACCAATAGGGGCCTATTAGGATCCAGCCATCCAGGTGCTGGATTTGGGAGGCTAGAAAGTAGTATCTAGCGTGGGGAACTGCCAAGCCACCTTGGTCCTTTGCTAATTGTAACAAATTTAGACTAATCCTTGCAGACTTATTGCCCCATATAAGATCTCTAAATTGGGCATCTATTTGTGTGGGATCCATATGGGGGTGTTATGAAATAGGTACAGGAGTTGTGGGGCCCACACCATTTTAATCAAGTAACAGATAGAGGTAACTTCACCCACGCAGCACATTTCATTCTGAATTTACGGAGTAGGGGTGTCAGATTTATGGTGAGGTACTGGCTGGGGTCTGTTGTCACCTGTATGCCTAGATAACGTAATTCATCCACCGTGAGCATGTCTTTAGCACACTCAGGTAGTGGCTTTGGCAGAGGGTCCAGGGGTAGAATTTATTCCAATTAATACTAAACTCCGACAGCTCGCCAAAATCTGCTATTAGTTGCATCACATTTTTCAGAGAGTGGTCGGTGTCTAACGAAAGAATGGCCCTATTACCCGGGTTATCTACCAGGATTTGTAAGTTGAGAAATAGTCTGTGTAAGTTTTGGCCAGTTGATCTGGTTGGAATGAATCCAGACTGGTCTCTGTGTATCCCTGTTTGAATACATTTGGCCAATCTGTTGGCCAAAACTCTGGCCAACAGCTTAACATCAAATGTGAGAAATGAAATAGGCCGGTAGGAATCTGGGGACAGGGCATCCTTACCAGGTTTCAGTAGGACCACTATCAGCGCCTCAGTCATAGAGGGGGGGAGTTTTCCAGTTTCGAATGCTCTATTATAAACCTGAAGAAGGATTGGTATCAGTTGTGAGGTATAGCGTTTATAGACCTCTGACGGTAATCCATCAGCCCCTGGTGCCTTCCCATTCTGTGGCCTGTGTTTTCTCCTTCTTCAAAATGTGCCTGCTGTAGGAAGAATCGTTTATTTTCTGCAAGTTGTAGAGTTAAGTTTTTGAGCGTGGATTGAGATGACAACCACACTCTTTTGGTTTTATCGTTTGGGTCAGCTACATAAAGTGCTTCTGCTTTTCACGCTTCTGTTAGTACTAAGTTTTCCCATTCTTTAGTTTTTGATTTAATATAAAATATTTCCCTTATGAATTGCCCACAAAGGTAAGCCTTGGCTGCTTCCCATACTGTGGTCAAGTCCGTTGAACCTATGTTTTGTTGAAAAAAGGAGACCAGGAGACACTGGATCGGGTCTGGGTTCGGCAGAAGAGACAGCCAGAATGGATTTAATTTCCATAGACCCCCTCTCCTAACCGCCCGCATGCAAAAAGCCACAGATAGCGGTGAGTGGACATGATATTCTGAGGAGTCAATCAGGGGTGGCATATATTAATTTCCCAGACCCAAATCAATCTTTGATAAGCCTCCTACTGAGGCTGACTGACAGGAGTACACCTTAGCAGCAGGGTTATGCATTCTCCACACGTCCGTAAGACCCATCTCCTGGAGAAGGCGGGCAAACGGTGTGTTCCATTGCTTATTCTGTGATCCACCCCCTCTACTGGCACCCAATTTGTCCTTCTCTAGGTCAATATAATTATTGAAGTCCCCTACTGCCAATAGTGGTACTCCCGGGAATTGGAACATATAGTCCGCAAGTAATGTAAGAAGATTAGCCGAGAACGGAGGAGGAATGTACAATCCTGCTATAATGCATTTAGTCCCATAAAGGGAGCACAATAAGAATGCATAGCCCTCGGGGTCAATCTGAGTATCCAACGGGGAAAATTACGTACCTCTTTTGATCAGGATGCTCACTCCCCTCGAATACACCGAAAAAGTGGTGTGGTACTGGTGACAAAACTGTCTTTGTGTGATTAGTGGGGTAGATGTCGAGGGGAGGTGAGTCTCCTGTAGGCATATCACGTCCACCTTCAAGCGCTTGATCGTCCGCAGCACTGCCAAACGCTTGACCGGATTGTTTAAGCCCCGGACATTCCAGGTCATTATTCTCGTTACTATAGACATTGGAACAGCATAATAATAACTACGGAGATTATTGTTAGATACAAAGCATATACAGGTAACTACATTTTTTGATAGCCTATGCATAGAGGTTTTTGCCAAATTAGCATCACACATACTGAGGGAGGTTGCAAAGACAGCATTTTTAAGGGCAACAGTACCCTTAGGGTAGTGGTGTCTTGAAGAGTAGATCTCATAGTTACCAAGTAGGGTGATATAGAGGCCATGGTGTCAGATTTAGTAATAAAAAGAGAAGAAAAAAAATAATAAAAATAAAAACAAGGAACAATAGGCCAACAGGCCTATTTCCAGAACTCGGATGGGGATCTAATCCTAGCCATCCTGGGGGCAACAGTGGAAGTGCACTTCAGTGTCCCAAACTTCTCAACAGCGAGAGCTACAGCCGTAGGTGTGCACATGGTTTCAAAAACAGTTAGATAATTAGTTAGTTACCTCCGCCTTGTCATAATGGCATTGGGGAAAGAAAGTGTGATGTGTCGCCACCGACAGAGGCTGGGGTGAGTCCCTCATGGTGTTGTGTTGTGTCTGTTGTGAGCTGCACGGATTGACTGCTCCCCGCGATCCAGCCATTGTACGGCCACAGATGGGGTATCAAAGAATTGTACTGAGCCCAGTACCTCGACTCGTAGCCGTGCCGGATATAGCATGGCATACTTGAGATCAAGCTCTCTGAGTCGACATTTGACATTAACTAAATTTAACACGTTTTTTTCTGCAGGTCAGCGGAGAAATCTGGGAAAAGAGAAATCTTGGTGTTTTCCAGCTTAAGGGCAGCTGGCTTTATCCTGGCATTATGGAGAATCACATCTCTACCCTTGTAATTAAGGAGCTTGAATAAGAAAGGCCTTGGAGGGGCTCCTGAGAACATGGGAGAAAACACTTCTCTACCAAAGGCATTGGTCAGCCATCTTTCAATAAACTCCACGGGGTTCTTTCCTTCCATGCGCTCTGGTATTCCTATGGCCCTCAAATTATTCCTCCTCATTCTATTCTCCATGTCATCTAAATGGGCGACATGTTGAGAAAGCAAGTTGTTGTTGTATGTGGGGTCATTCTGCATGGGCGCCATATCGTCCTCTATGGAGCTCACTCTCCCCTCCAGTGCAGAGGTCCTTTCCCTGAGCTTTTGAGTGTCATGGTGCAGAAAAGTTATCTTTTCCTTGACCCCTTTTATCCCAGTAGTAAGGGCTGCTATTGAAATATTGCAGGGGTTCACTGCTGTCAAAATGTCCCTTAGTGTGGGTTCCCCTTCACTGTCAGGGGTGATCTTGGCTGGAAGGCCTAGCAGAGGCGTTTTTTGGGGTACTCACTGTGTCCCATGGTAATGTGGTGCCATTAGAATTCTCCAACAGCACTGTATCGTCCGCTTCTGATGCTCCTCCAGGGATTCCTCTGTTGTACCGGAGAGGGCTGCTGGATCCGAGGAGAGCGGCATAGAGAACAGCTTTGCAGCTGCCTCCCTGTGTACCTCCTTCGCGGAGTGTAGTGTGGTGGTGCCATTTTGGCCCATGAGGTCCGCCGAGCGGGATGGATTTTGCCGTTTCATGGTGGACCGGATTGCCAGGATGTATTAGCAGAGATTCGGCGGAGCTATCTGAATGTGCGTCCGGCTACATCCTCTGCCTGGCCACGCCCCCCCACAAGGGATGTTTACATTCCTTGTGACAGCAATAAAAGTGATCTTTTTTTTTTAAACAATTTATTAATTTTAAAATAAATAAGAAAGTTTTTTTTTTAAAGCGCCCCTGTCGTCGTGAGCTTGCGCAGCGAAGAAAACGCATACGGAAGTTACGCCTGCATATGTAAACGGTGTTCAAATCACACATGTGAGGTATCACTACGATCATTAGAGTGAGAGCAATAATTCTAATACTAGACCAACTCTAACCTGGTAACCATAAAAAAAAATTCAAGCGTCGCCTATGGAGATTGTTAGGTACCGTAGTTTGTCATCATTCCACGAGTGCGTGCAATTATAAAGTGTGACATGTTTGGTATCTATTTCCTCGGCGTAACATCATCTTTCACATTATAAAAAAAATTGAGCTAACTGTTTCCTTTTTTTAAAATTCATGAAAGTGTCCCTTTTCCCAAAAAGTTGTGTTTAAAACACCACTGCACAAATACAGTGTGACATAAAATATTGCAACAATCACCATTTTATTCTCTAGATTCTCTGCTAAAAAAATATGTATAATGTTTGGGGGTTCTAAGTAATTTTCTAGCAAAAAATACGGATTTTAACTTGTAAACACCAAATGTCAAAAATAGGCTTAATCATGAAAGGGTTAAGAGGACCTGTCATGCTTTTTTCTATTACAAGGGTGTTTACATTCCTTGTAATAGGAATAAAAGTGACCCAATTTTTTTTAAAAAACAGTGAAAAAATAAATAAAATCATAAATAAAAAGTAAAATAAATAAGAAAATAATTTTTTTAAAGTGCCCCGTCCCAACGAGCTCGCATTGCGGAGCGAACTTATACGTGAGTAACACCTGCATATGAAAATGGTGGTCAAACCACACATATGAGGTATCGCCGCAATAGTGAGAACAATAATTCTAGCCCTAGACCTCCTCTCTAACTCAAAACATGCAACCTGTAGAATTTTTTAAACGTCGCCTATGGAGATTTTTAAGGGTAAAAGTTTGACGCCATTCCACGCGCGGGCACAATTTTTGAAATGTGACATGTTGGGTAACATTATCTTTCACAATATATAAAAAATTGGGCAAACTTTAATGTTGTAATTTTTTTATTCAAAAAAGTGATTTTTGTCCCAAAAAAGTGCGCTTGTAAGACCGCTGCGCAAATACGGTGTGAAAAAAAGTATTGCAATGACTGCCATTTTATTCTCTAGGGTGTTAGAAAAAAAACAATATATAATTTTTGTGGGTTCTAAGTAATTTTCTAGCAAAAAAACCTTTTTTAAACTTGTAAACACCAAAATCTCAAAACTAGGCTAGTCCTTAAGTGGTATAAAGGAATAGTAGTGGTTAAAAAAAAAAGCTCTTGTGGATTTAATTAACTTTTTTTTGGGTTAATTCTCCTTTAAGGTGGTGTAGCAGGGGGCGTGTCCTATGACTTTTTACATTTGCTAGTAGGTGTCCCTCATTCCCATCTCAAAATGTTGAGAGGTATGTATAATATACACTGATATGATTGGTTACTGACCTGAAGATCGCTAGTTCATGTGCCTTGTGTTTTATACAGAAATATTCACCTGTCCTAGTCAGGGTTTACGTGGTTTATTTTTAATACATCTGGGTATAATTGTATCTCTATTCAGCCTTAGGGCCGGTTCACACTGCGGGCGATGCGAGGCGACACCGACTTGCCTCGCCGCGACCTCAGCGGCGATTTGCAAATGACTTCTGTATAGACGTCAATGCAAGTCGCCCCGAGGTCGCCCAGAAGTAGTACAGGAACCTTTTTTCTGAGTCGGAGCGACTCGAGTCGCTCCTCTCAGAACGGTTCCATTGTACAGAACGGGGGCGACTTGTCAGATTGCAGCGAGGCAAGTCGTGTCGCCTCGCATCGCCCGCACTGTGAACCGGCCCTTACAAGAGAGTCCCCAGAGCTGGCAGCTGCAAGCTGTGGGCGGAGGGTCGGCATGACATGTGCTGGACCACACAGTCGCCGTCTTAAGGGGCAGTGTGACATGGCCGCTTTAAGGGGAGGAGTAGGTGGGGCTAAGGGGCGGAGCCGAAGCATGAGTCTGGGAAGCCGAGGGGGATGTACTCAGTCAGTGAGCGGAGGAAGAAGTGATCCACACCCACCCTGGTTGTATTGGGAATTAAGGTCAAGGTGATTAGGGCTTGGTTAAGGCAGTTTTTGGGGTCCTTAGAAGAGGTGAAGTGAGGTTCAGGTAGGAAGCATGTTGTACCCATCCATTGGATGGGGATGGTTTGATGGTACTTCCATGTTACGAGGGGTTAACCTGGAAGGGTTAAAAGGAGTAGGTCACTGCGCTGTTTTGGGTATAGCCTCCGAAAGGGGATTCCGTCTGGAGGTCAAAAGGTCAAAAGTTATGGAAGTCGTTCGCAGTGACCAGTATGTTTGGTATGCTATTTACCCATGACCCATGACAAATGTTTGGAATGTTTACAGTTATTAAAGTTATTTATGGAAATTTTATTAAAATATATTTTGTTAATAAATTAAGCCCGGTTGGCCATTTACTCCAAATCTAGTCTAAACTTGCCTTGTCTTGCATACACGTGGCCACGCAAAGTTGTCGGAAAATCCGATCTTTCTGAACGCGATGATGTAGAACACGTGCGGCGGGACTTATAAAGAGGGCAGTAACCAATAGCTTTTGTCTCGTCATTTATTCTGCGCATGCATGGTACTTTGTCCATCGGAATAGTCTACACATGATCGGAATTTAAAAGATCGGATTTTGTTGTCGGAAAATTTTAGATCCTGCTCTCAAACTTTGTGTGTCGGAAATTACGACGGAAAAAGTCAGATGGAGCCCACACATGATCGGATTTTCCGACAACAAGATCCAATTGCACATTTTTCGGCGGAAAGTCCGACCATGTGTACAGGGCATTAGATCCCATTCACACCTGAGCATTTTGTAGCTCGAAGCTCAAAAACAATCATCATTAAAAATCAATTGTGCATGTTCACAACTGTGTGTAGTAGTGCTTCAAGCTAGAAAAAGTAGATTAGCTAGTTTTGAGCTGACAATGTCAAACTTTTTTGGTCCCAAAAGACTTCAATATGAAAGCCTGAAAAATGCATGAAAACACAATAAAACATCAATTTTTACCGACTTGTAACTAGCCATTGGCTGAAAATAATAATTTTAAACAAGCCTGCAAAAATGTTGAAGTCACTGGAAGTGATGTAACGTGTAGGATACGGAGACTGGAAGTGACGCTCGCACCAGAGCGGTCGATCTGAACTGTTTTGCTGCTAATGCTGCCTATTTACCCCATTTCATTGGTGAGTAATTTTAACCTTTTAATAAAGTAGTGATTTTTAAAAACATACCACACTATGGTTGCTCTTATACTTATTCTCTGAGCTATATTGGAACATCTTGCTGGAGTATATTGTGACGGAGATCTGAGAGTGACCCCCTGAGGCCCCCCCTTCCACCCCCTTTCCTGGGACTCCTGGTATATCCAAGAGGAGGCTGCATATACGCTATATTTTATATAGCGGGAAGGTAATTACCCAGTGTGCACACTTATGCGTGGAATCACTTATGTGGAGGAAGAACCTCTGAGATATTTCCCAGCACAGAATCACTCTAGATGTTTATGTGACATCATCACGGGACTGTGTTCACGTCATTAACAGCTGGATATAGTCCAATTTTTTGCACTCAGCACTTTCTGTTTATGGAGTTTTGTTCTATAGTTCGATTATTATATGTTTTTTACTAATATTTTGTGTTACACTAAGCACTTTGTTTGCATTTTTTGCACTTTATTTTTGCTTGCTTGCATTTTTTGCACTGTAGTTTTGCATTTTTTGAACTTTATTATTGTCACTAGTTTGCGCTTACGTAGCCAGTAACTGTTTATATTTCAGTCACTTTGGTTTTGCTATGATGCACTCAGCACTTTCTGTCATAGAAGTCTGATTTATAGTTAGACCACTGTATGTGGTTTTGCACTTAGCACTATTTTTATATCATAGAGATATAAGTTGCACTTGGGATTGTGACAGTAAGGCCGCGTACACACGCGCGGACTGTTTGCCCAACCTTGTTCGTCAAACAGTTTCGGCAAACAGTCCGCTCAAAATTTGCATGAGCGGACTTGCCCACACACGAGCGGACTGTTTGACGAACAAGGTTGGGCAAACAGTTCGCTCAACTTTTGAAATGAGCGGACTCGCCCACGTAAGGAGGAGGCAAATTCGCCCATTTCGAGCGCGTGTACAGGTAGGCGGGGCCCGCGAAGGAGACGTCGCGGGCTCCGCCGCCTGGAATGGGCTTAAAGGGGAACCCCAACGCCGAAAAAAAATCGGCGTGGGGGTTCCCCCAAGTCCACACCAGACCCTTGTCCGAGCACGCTACCCGGCCGGCCAGGAAAGGGGGGCGAGCGAGCGCGCCCCCCCTCCTGAGCCGTACCAGGCCGCGTGCCCTCAACATGGGGGGTGCCTTGGGAAAGGGGGGGCCGCGCGGCCCCCCCACCCCAAAGCACCTTGTCCCCATGTTGATGAGGACAAGGGCCTCTTCCGGACAACCCTGGCCGTTGGTTGTCGGGGTCTGCGGGCGGGGGGCTTATCGGAATCCGGGAGCCCCCTTTAAGAAGGGGGCCCCCGGATACCGGCCCCCCACCCTATGTGAATGAGTATGGGGTACAATGTACCCCTACCCATTCACCTGTGAAATAAAGTACAAAAAAAAACACAACACATGGAAAAAGTATTTTATTGCACAGCTCCGGGGGTCTTCCGTCTTCGGGGGTCTTCTCGCCGGACTCCTCCGCTATGTGTGTGTAGCTCTTTTGCTAGCGGAGGAGTCCGGCTTTCTTCCTCCCCGCCGCCGGCCTCTTCTCCCGACTTCGGGGGTCTTGTCCCCCTCTTCGGTTCTTCTGCCGGGCCACCGCGCCTGGTCCGGTGGCCCGGTCTTCTGTCGCCGTCTTCCGTTCTTCTGTCGCCGCCTTCGGTTCTTCTGCCGGGCCACCGCGCCTTCTTGTAGCTCTTTTACAGGCGGTGGCCCGGTCTTCTGTCGCCGCCGCCGCCTTCCGTTCTTGTTCTTCTTCTTGTTCTTCTTCTTCTCCTGGAGATGTTGACTCGACGATCTCTCCGGCCGGAATGCCAGAGCCGCGCTGTGCGGTCACTTATATAGTGACAATGGGGCGGTGTCACATGGTATATGTCACATGGGTTGGTCACATGGTGACCCCGCCCCCTTACGATGTCATAGTCCCCATGTGACATCAACCCATGTGACCAACCCATGTGACATATACCATGTGACACCGCCCCATTGTCACTATATAAGTGGCAGCGGAGCGTGTCCCTGGCATTCCGGCCGGAGAGCTCGTCGAGTCAACATCTCCAGGAGAAGAAGAAGAACAAGAAGAAGAACAAGAACGGAAGGCGGCGGCGGCGACAGAAGACCGGGCCACCGCCTGTAAAAGAGCTACAAGAAGGCGCGGTGGCCCGGCAGAAGAACCGAAGGCGGCGACAGAAGAACGGAAGACGGCGACAGAAGACCGGGCCACCGGACCAGGCGCGGTGGCCCGGCAGAAGAACCGAAGAGGGGGACAAGACCCCCGAAGTCGGGAGAAGAGGCCGGCGGCGGGGAGGAAGAAAGCCGGACTCCTCCGCTAGCAAAAGAGCTACACACACATAGCGGAGGAGTCCGGCGAGAAGACCCCCGAAGACGGAAGACCCCCGGAGCTGTGCAATAAAATATTTTTTCTCTGTGTTGTGTTTTTTATTGTACTTTAGTTCACAGGTGAATGGGTAGGGGTACATTGTACCCCATACTCATTCACATAGGGTGGGGGGCCGGTATCCGGGGGCCCCCTTCTTAAAGGGGGCTCCCGGATTCCGATAAGCCCCCCGCCCGCAGACCCCGACAACCAACGGCCAGGGTTGTCGGGAAGAGGCCCTTGTCCTCATCAACATGGGGACAAGGTGCTTTGGGGTGGGGGGGCCGCGCGGCCCCCCTTCCCCAAGGCACCCCCCATGTTGAGGGCACGCGGCCTGGTACGGCTCAGGAGGGGGGGCGCGCTCGCTCGCCCCCCTTTCCTGGCCGGCCGGGTAGCGTGCTCGGACAAGGGTCTGGTGTGGACTTGGGGGGAACCCCCACGCCGATTTTTTTCGGCGTTGGGGTTCCCCTTTAAGCCCATTCCAGGCGGCGGAGCCCGCGACGTCTCCTTCGCGGGCCCCGCCTACCTGTACACGCGCTCGAAATGGGCGGACTTTCCGAGCGGGAACAGTCCGCTCATTTCGAAAGTACAGCGGACAAGCCCACACACGGGCGGACTGTTCGCTCAAACACAGTTTCAGCGGACAGTTTTTCGGAATTTCCGAAAGACTTTGTCCGTCCAACTGTCCGCTGAAACTGTCCGCTGAAAGCCCACACACGAGCGGACTGTCCGCCCAAACACTGTTCAGCGGACAAGGTTGGGCGAACAGTCCGCCCGTGTGTACGCGGCCTTATTATTGTGTGCACACTGTTGCAGGCACTATTGATAGAAGAATTTCTACATTAGGATAAGAGTTCTCCCTTACTACTTTACCATACTAGTTTGAATATATACCATCTGACATATCTCCATCTGAATAATTAGCTCTATAACATTTTCGTGTAAGGTCCCATTTTTTTGGAAGCGCAGCAGCACCATTTTTTCTTTTAAGCCTGCAAAAATGCTTGCACAAATACTGAAAAAAAGCTAAAGTGTGAATGCAGCCTGATAGTGATCCTGAAAGTGTTACAATCTATATGTGCAAACTCCATTTTGTAGGCAGGTACCTACAAGGGATTAATATGTCTGCCTGTGTAAGCACTTGTTTCCCCTGGCTGTGCTCATTTCCTCACATTAGCTGAGCCAGCCAGGTGCCAAATGTCACAATGTTTGTAGGTCTCCTGTGCCTTTAGGTTGACCTGGGAGATAGGGATAACCAGACTGTAAGGGTTAATGCTTCTCCTGCCATTTTCACCTGGGGTGCTGCCCACCCCCTACAGGTCAGCCAACATAAACAGGGCTTCCTCCAAACCCTTGTAGTTCTGCTTAGGGAAAGACTGCCAAAAATGTAGCTGGATACTCTGCTGGAGTGATCACCCCCTTTGGGGGGGGGGGGGGGGGGGGTGATAGTGTAGCTGCTAATCATAGTTTTACTGCTTTTGTGGATTACTGCCAATTATGGACTCTAATGGACTTGTAGTGCCTCCTGTGGATTATTGCCTTAAAAGACTTTTGCCGTAAAAAATTATTGCTTCATGGACTTGCCTCCTGCAGGTATGTATGCACACTTTATGGTTCTTAGACAAGCCCTGTACCGGAACTGTGTTGAAACTGCTTTTTGAGAACTGTACTGTTACCAGCAAACTACCTCAGTAAAGCATCTTGTTTATTTACTTTCTTTGCCTGGTCTGAAGTCTCTGCATACACAGCATATCAATAGATCTGGGCTTGCAACACAACATGGGGCTTGCGCTAGAGGAAGATGCAATACTTGGGTCTACTGTCTACTGTCCATTGGAAGTACAGATGTTGGAGAAGGGGAAAAAGTGTTTCCTGTATCCAATAGCAATCATGGAATGGTTCACTGGGAGAGAAGTGACATTCATTGCTGGGTTGGGGGAGCATGGTAC
This sequence comes from Lithobates pipiens, assembly GCF_037356315.1. NCBI lineage: Eukaryota > Metazoa > Chordata > Amphibia > Anura > Ranidae > Lithobates > Lithobates pipiens. The sequence goes on along the minus strand of NW_027507789.1, from coordinate 67,138,827 downwards.
AAGCTCAGCAGTACTGGCCTCAAAATGCTGTACACTTGGAAAGTGGTGTCCTCTATGCATAAGAGTATCTGAAGTGTACAAGTGCTATCAATACAACACAGTCAGCACAGAGAGCAAGGAGTTAATAGTGTAATTGCAGCTCACTTCTAAGTCTAGGAGACCTACCTTAATGTTGACTATTACATGACCGCAGCTCCCAGCCTGAAGTTTAGGCATTAGCGAGTGCAGTTCCACTTGTCCCCCACATGGTCAGCTAAGGCCTGCCCACAATTTCAGTTAGGTATACAATGCAATAGACATGAGAAATTTGTTTCGTTACAAATCCGTTCATTAACAAATTCCGACAAATTTGTTAATTCGTAAATATCCAAATTAACTAAAACCCGTTTAATGATTTTTTGAGAATATTCGTAAATTCTGTATATTTGAAAATTCGTAAATTTTGTATATTCGAAAATTCATAAAATTTGAAAATTCGTAAATTTTAAAATCCAAAAACCCGAAAATTCGAAAATCTGAAATAATAACTAACTAACTTAACTATTACCAACTATTAAATTATAGGTATTGGAATTTCCTTTCAAATTAGGCTGTTAGTGAACATAACTAATACAAATTTATCCAAAGTTACGAATTATCCAAAATGACGAATGCCATATCTAAACGAATGGAACGTAAGAAATTCATAATAATAAACAATAATAATATTTTTTTATTATTATTACTGTTATTATTTATTAATAAATTGTTCCCTTCCATTTTTAGATGTAGTATTTGCTATTTTGGATAATTTGGAACTTTGGATACATTCATATTCGTTACGTTCACTAACAGACAAATTTGAAAGGAAATTCCAATACCTATAATTTAATAGTTATTATTAGTTATTTATTTTTTCGAATTTTCAGACTTTCTTTTTTATTTTTGGATTTTCGAATTTATGAATTGTAATCATACTGAATGACCTGAAAAACAAAAAAAAATACGAATGAAACGAAAACGAACATATTTTTCAGCAGTACACATGTCTACAATGCAAAGTTTTGGTAAAGTGGACAGGATAGAAGTTTTTAGATTGTGTATTCAGTTGTAAAATTTGTGCCCAGATAAAGGTGGACCTATACTTCGTCCAGTTCTACTTCAACCCCTCCTGGGATTAGACCCATCTTCTCTTTACTCCTTTGCCACCCAAATAGAAGAAGCCCTCTGTAAGCTCCAAGTTTATCAAATCAGAGCTTACACAGGGCTAAGGATTGTCTCTCTGCCTCATTGTGATAGCACTCAGACCTGCTGATTGAAAGCTCAGGTCTGAGTGCTGCATTAGGGGAACATGGGGAAGGGAGAAAGTCACTATCCACCCCCACCCCTTACCCAGAAGAATTAGGTATTTTCCTATGTTCCTGCAGATGGATGGAATATCAGGGGAGCAAGACGATTGCTTATATATGTAGCTGTAGTTGGCAATAAAGGGGACCTGTTGCCTGCCCTTTGATATCAGACTGTTTATGGATCCACTTCCCACTAAAACTGGAACTGAGAGTGTAACTCTGAACCAATCAAGGTCCACATTTAGACAGGGACAGAAAAGGTATCACACCTAGACATTCCTTGGCTTTATTCAAAAGCAAAAAAGGTTGATGCCTGGACTGGTTATTCTAACGCTGGCCTGAAGGGCTGCCCTGCCTTGTAAATTTCACCTCAGCCTACATAAATTTGTCAGTTGGACTGATTATCATTCCAAGTCATAGTAGAGCCAAAATAAAAGGACTAGTCTACCCCTTATTCTAGCTTAGTGTCCTCAACTGATGTTTGATGTTAGCTGTAAGCAAAAAACACATACGGGAAAGATAAAAACACTTAACTTTAGTAGAGCAAATTTTCCAAGGAGGAGCTGCTCTCCAAGTCTGGGAGGGAATATTGGCATTGATGAATACAGAATAGACATGGGAATTCTTAAAAAAAAAAAACAGTTTGTGAACTCACTGCAAAAGTATATTCCTATGGGCAATAAGTTTAAAAGGCTAAAAATAAAACTCATGGCCATTCCCCACATGCTGCTAATGTGTGAGGTAAAGTCTACAGGCTTGAAAATATCAGTTTGTAAATGTATAGAAAACTGGCTAAAAGACAGAATTCAGAGAGTAGTGGTTAATGATTCATACTCTGAATGATCTAAGGTTATCAGTGGTGTACCCCAAGGTTCAGTGCTGGGACCCTTACTTTTTAATATATTTATAAATTATATAGGGTCTGGGATTAAAAGTACCATTTCAGTCTTTGCAGATGACACCAAACTATGCAGTGGAATAACGTCCTTACAGGATGTCTCCAATTTGCACTGTCTAACTGGGTGACTATGTGGCAGATGAGGTTTAATGTAGATAAATGTAAAGTTATGCACTTGGGGCTAAGAATATGCATGTATCATACATACAAGGGGGAGTACAACTGAGGAGATCCATAGTGGAGAAGGATCTGGGGGTTTTGGTAGATCATAAGCTTAATAATAGCATGCAATGCCAAGCTGCGGTTTCCAAAGCGAGCAAAGTTCTTTTTTGTATTAAGAAAGGTATGGACTCTAGAGAGAGAGCTATCATTTTTCCCCTGTACAAATCATTAGTAAGACCTCATCTGGAATATGCAGTTTAGTTTTGGGCACCAGTTCACAAAAAGGATTTCGGGGGAACTGGAGAAAGCGCAGAGAAGGGCAACCAAACTGATAAGAGGCATGGAGGTGCTCAGCTATTAGGAAAAATTAGAGGAACTGAATTTATTCTCTCTTGAGAAGAGGAGATTAAGGGGGATATGATCAACATGTACAAATATATAAGGGATCCATATAGTGAACTTGGTGTTGAGTTATTCACTTTACAGTCAACACAGAGGGCAAGGCAGCACTCTTTACCCCTAGAGGAAAAGAGATTTAATTTCCAAATATGGAAAGATTTGTTCACAGTAATGCCGCGTACACACGATCGTAATTCTCGTCGGAAAAAGCTCTGATGCTTTTCCCGACGGAATTCCGACGAAATTTGGCTCAGGCTGTCTTGCCTACACACGGTCACACCAAATTCCGATCGTTTATAATGCGGTGACGTACAACACGTACGACGGGACTAGAAAAAGGAAGTTCATTAGCCAGTAGCCAACAGCTTCTGTCTCATAGTTGAATCTGAGCATGCGTGATTTTTGGCTTGTCAGAATTGCATACACACGATCGGAAATTCCAATAGAAAGTTTAATTGAGAATATGCTATCAATTTTTGGCTGATGGAAATTCGGACAGCTAAATTCCGATGGAGCATACACACGGTCGCATTTTCCGATAAAAAGCTCTCATCGGTCTTTTTCTGGCCGGAATTCCGATCGTGTGTATGTGGCATAAGAGCTGTGAAAATGTGGAATAGACTTCCAAGGTATAGATTCTGTCCTATATGTACATAATATAATTGGGTACTAACATTTATAGGTAAAGTTGATACGGGGAAAATACGATTGCCTCTCGAGGGATCAGGAAGGAATTTTTTCCCAGCTGTAGCAAATTGGATCATACTTTGCTGGGGTTTATGCCTTCCTCTGGATAAACTGTGGGTATAGGATTGGGTATATGGGATCATATGATATTATTTTTTATTTATTTATTTATTGTTATGGTTGAACTAGATGGACTTGTGTCTTTTTTTAACCTGACCAACTATGTAACTGAACAAATGTGGGCTGATGTGCTTTATATTCCCTGATTTTCAGTTACTATAGTCATGTTTTTAGTGGGTTAATTTTGCCTGTGCCAAAAAATAGGTCCCAAGTATACCCAAATGGATGATCTACAATACCATTTCAAGTAGGTGAAATCTGAGATCTCTGGACTTATAATATAGGAAATGAAGTCAGTTAATTGCATTTTTTTTTATTTAGAAAAAGCACTTAGGATTGTTAATGTTCAGAGGCCAATCTCTGATGGTGACTGCTGAGGTGCGGCCCAGTGATAACGCTAAAATACTTGTCTTTATTATGTATATTCTTACACAGAGGAATGCTAGGTGACAAACAGTTGTGGAATCTCTTCTATGTACAGAATGGAATGTGTGTTCAAATCTAACACCTACCAACTGCCCATCACATACTGCTCACATATGCTTTATAGAATAAAAGAAGAAAAATGGCTTTCACCTTCAACATAAGAACCCTCCAACACATGTGTTGGGGGAACCAACATTCCTGCTAGTGGCGGTGCGTCCATTAGGGGTGCTCGGGTGCCGCCCCCTCTCTCCAGCCAGCCCCTTCTGTGTACTATGGATAGATTCATGCATTGCACACCTGTGAGTGCAAACCATTGCTCGCATAGTGCACCCAGGTGTTTTAGCAAAGCAAATATTAATTTGCTTTGCTAACACAGAACCGCCTCTCAGCCAATCAGGAGGCCCAGATGTAATACCGTGCACCTGATTGGCTGAAGGTAGAGGCAATCTCATTGGCCTCCTAGCAAAACAGGAAGAAGATGCACATGGAGGACACAGCATCCATCGTCGTACTACACGTCCCACAGCTTTCCGTCTGACCTGCTGCCTGACCCGCCACCATGATGGGGTAAGTGCCGGGCAGACAGCAGGTGGGTGGGGGGGCACAGTGGCTGCAATTGCTGGGCACAGAGGCTGCAATTGATAGGGCACAGTTGGCTGCATTTGATGCACCAAGAAACCAAACCTGATTGGCTGAAGGTAGAGGCAATCTCATTGGCCCCCTAGCAAAACAGGAAGAAGATGCACATGGAGGACACAGCATCCATCGTCGTACTACACGTCCCACAGCTTTCCGTCTGACCTGCTGCCTGACCCGCCACCATGATGGGGTAAGTGCCCGGCAGACAGCGGGTGGGTGGGGGGGCACAGTGGCTGCAATTGCTCGGCACAGAGGCTGCAATTGATAGGGCACAGTTGGCTGCATTTGATGCACCAAGAAACCAAACCTGGACCCTCAGAATCCAAACAACCGTAGGCCAATTACAAGCGTCAACACCATTTCTAAGATCATGGAGAAAGCTGTAGTACATCAGCTACAATTCCACCTGGATACTCACAAACTCCTGGACCCGCTGCAATCAGGCTTCCGCCCGGGTCATGGAACAGAAACAGCACTCCTTAAGATTTGGGACGACGCCCTCGAAGCAGTAGATGACGGAGAGCCGTGTATCCTTGTACTGCTAGACCTAAGTGTAGCGTTTGATACAGTAGATCACAATACTCGTCCGCCTCATAGAAGTAGCCGGAGTCCAAAACATAGATCTCCAATGGTTCGCGTCCTTCCTAGGAAATCGGTCACAGACAGTGAAACTAGGAAAATTCCTCTCCGAAACTCAGGCAGTCCCCTGCGGAGTCCCTCAAGGCTCTCCTTTGTCACCCGTTCTCTTCAACATTTACATTTGCCTGCTCCCTCAGATGCTCAGATCTCTGCTTCCACTCTTACGCTGATGACACGCAACTTTATTTCCGGATCAATGGAAAAAAAGATCACCAACAACAACTTGAAAACTGCCTCAAATCAATAGAGGACTGGATGACCACTAACTTCCTCCAGCTGAACAAATCAAAGACAGAGCTTCTTATCTTACACTCAAATCATAAGCCCGCAACTAAAACCTCCTGGTCTCCACCAACCGTCTTTGGGCAGACTATCTCCCCAAAGACCAAAGCCAAGAGTCTCGGGGTTATTTTAGATGCACAAATGTCAATGGATGCACAAATAGGAGCAGTAGTCAGTGGATCTCACCATCTGCTGCGCATGCTTCGCAGACTCATCCCTTTTATCCCAAAGAATGACAAAGCAGTGGTAGTTGGAACAATCATTAATTCACGACTGGACTACGCAAACTAGCTTTACATAGGATTACCACAATATCAATTTGCACGATTACAACTGATCCAAAATACGGCAGAAAGGCTGATAACAGGAAAAAAAAACCTGGGAATCCATCTCTCCTTCGCTGAGGAGCTTATATTGGTTAACCATAAAAAATCGGATCACGTTCCAGACCCTTTGCCTCACCCACAAATGCGTGCATAGAGAAGCTCCGCAATACCTAATGGAGAAAATAAATCATTACACACCTAACCGGAGTCTTCGATCAGCCAACAAAAACCTCCTCCTCGTGCCCAAAGCCCGGTATAAATCCAAGGGGGATTGGAGATTCGCTGTCCAAGGGCCTCGGCTATGGAATGCTCTACCAATCAACATCTGCCTGGAAGAAAATCACCTGGCTTTTAGGAAAAAACTCAAGACCTTCCTCTTTTAGCAGATGATCAAAGCTCGCCACAGCGCCTAGATGCGATTCAGTTCGCATTGTGCGCTATACAAGTATTTCATTCATTCATGAGCACAGAGGCTGCATATGATTGGCACAGAGGCTGCATATGATGGGCACAGTTGGGTGCATATGACAGGCGCAGTTGGCTGCATATTATAGGCACAGTTGACTGCATATGATGGGTACAGTTGGCTGCATATTATGGGCACAGTTGGCTGCATATTATGTGCACAGTTGGCTGCATATGATAGGCACAGGTGACTGCTTTTGCTGGGCACAGAGTCTGCATATGATGGGCAGAGTTGGCTGCATATGATGGGCAGAGAGGCTGCATATGATGGGCAGAGAGGCTTCATATGATGGGCAGAGTGGCTGCATATGATGGCACAGTGAGGCTGCAACTGATGTTTTTGTTTCAGTATTCAGTACAAGCCACCACTGATTCCTGCTATTCTAACACAGTTCATATACAGGGCCCTGGTGCCCTAGAAAACAAATCAAATCAATGAAGAGGCATAGTATTACTTCCCTACCACCTGTTTTAACCCATATGCCGGACTACCGCACCACAAATGCATACTGTACATTTGCGTGGTTGCGAGTAAGGTATAGCGCAGTCCACTTGAATAGGTAACGTTTGGTGGGCAGTAGTGCCCGCCAAATGCAATAGGCAGTACAATTCCTGCTATGGCCACAAAGCAAAGCATCGGCCAGCTAATAGGGGAGTGGTTGAGGGGCAGGAAAACTGCTATTTAACCATGTAGTTTAAAGCCCCCCAACTGCTAATGTAAATGAGATATTTGTCCATCCTGGAACTTTGATTGTTCTTGTCAATATGAACCCACTAATGACTGGAAAATTTTCCTTCCTGGAAATGTCACACCCTCTGGCACACCAAAGCTAAAGGGGGAAATATGGATTTGTGCAACATACTCTAAATCAATAATCAACAATGGAAAAAAAAATGAGTATGTAAGGAGGGATTTGGGTTTCTAGAGCACTGGGCTGACTTTTCATTGGGGTGTAGCCTATATGCTAAAGATGGTTGGCACCTAAATAGAAGGGGGACTACTGTACTGGGGAAGAGGTTCATAGGACGGCTGGAGGAATATTTAAAATAGGATTGAGGGGAGAGGGGGAATTAGATAATGGGGTAGACTGGTCAGACAGGGGTGAGTCCCTACGGCTGGTCAGAACAAACTGACAGAACAAACTGAAAATCAGAAAGTACCTGAGAGGAACGATCTGAAAATCAGAAACAAGCAGACAAGAATGCACTGAAAAAAAGATACAAACTATTAAACAGAACGCATTGCAAGACAGGAACGAACTGACAACATGCACTGAAGAACAGATACGAACCCACAACCACAAACTGACAAACAGTAATGAACTGAAAAGCACAAGGCTGAAAAAGCACGAATCGTCTCTCACCAAACTTCTACTAACATGAGAAAAACACGAGATTAGCAGAAGGAGCCCAAAGGGTGGCTCACTGGTAGGGATGAGCCCAATGTTCGTTTCGAACCCATGTTCGAATCGAACATCAGCCGTTCGTCCGTTCGTCGAAACCAGAGCTTTGTGGGCCGTTCGCATTAAATTCGTGTGATACGAACGGCCCACAATGCACTGCGCCAGTCGCAGTGCATTGCTGGCTGATGATTGGCCAAGCATGCACTGTGACCCCGCATGCTTTGCCAATCACAGCGCCGGCAGCAAGGAGAGCCATAATTGGCCACAGGTTGGATCCAACCTGTGGCCAATTATAGCTCAGGGGGTTTAGTACACGCCCCACACTATATAAGGCCGCCAGCGCGGCGGCCTTGTGTAGTGTGTTGCGGCGTTCATAGAGAGCAGGGACAGTTTCAGCTGTGCTTTACTTCTTTAGATAGCTCTGTTACAGTGAGTTTAGTGTTCAGGGAGAGAGCAGGATAGGCAGGGACAGTGTCAGCTATGCTTTACTTCTTTAGATAGCTCTGTTACAGTGAGTGTAGTGTTCAGGGAGAGAGCAGGATAGGCAGGGACAGTGTCAGCTTTGCTTTGCTTCCTAACCTAGCGCTGTTACAGCGGGTGTAGTGTGCCTCCTGCACAGCATGCACCTGAATCTACCCCCTCATTGCTGGTGTTGTGTAGTTGATTTGTGCAACACAGGCATCTGCCTAATATTCAGTCAGTGTAGTGTGCCCCCTGCACAGCATGCACCTGAATCTACCCCCTCGTTGCTGGTGTTGTGTAGTTCATTTGTGCAACACAGGCATCTGCCTAACATAACATATTTTGGGTGCGGGGTTCCCCTTAATATCCATACAAGACCCAAAGGGGCTGGTAATGGGCTGGGGTAGGGGGGCTGATGGGGTAGCCATGCTATTTTTCTCAAAAATTTTCATCCATATTGAAAGGACAAGACATTACATTAAAGCCGCAAGCAGTTTTAAATGGCTTTTTTTCCTTTACAAATGTCATTTTGTGCAGGGACTGTGCTAAACATGGGAAACACATGCCACTTCACAGGCTTACTTTAGACACCCCCAGGTACGATATTTAAAGGAATATTTTTTTTCACTTTATGCATCATTAAAATGACTGCTCCAGAAAAAACGTCAGTTTTTAAAACTTCTTTTGGCATTGATACATGTCCCCTGGGGCAGGACCCGGGTCCCCAAACCCTTTTTAGAACAATAACATGCATATTGGCCGTTATAACTAGCACTTTAGATTTCGAACATTTGCGTCCATTGTAATTAATAGGGTTCTAACGTTCGTGCGAACTTTCGGTCTGTTCGCACGTTCTGGTGCGAACCGAACCGGGGGGTGTTCGGCTCATCCCTACTCACTGGCTATTGAGTTCCTTTTTATAGTCCCAATGTACGCGTTCTACGTCACTGCGTTCTGGACGTTTGGAATTTCCGACAACATATGTGTGACGGTGTGTATGCAAGACAAGTTTGAGCCAACATCCTTTGGGAAAAAAACACAGTTTTGTTGTCCGAATATCCGATCGTGTGTACGCGGGATAAAGATTATTACAAGGGGTAGTATTTGGATTATTGGAAGGGTTATTTTTAGGATTACTACAAGGGTTAGTATTTGGATTATTGGGAGGGTTATTCTTATGCCTCGTACACACGATCAAACAATCCGGTGGAAAATCCCGTGTGTGGGCTCCGGCGGACTTTTTTTACCCAAAAGTCCGGCGGACTAAGAAAGTATTTTTGCACTCCAATCTGTCCGCCGGACTCGCATTTCGGCGGACAATCCGGCCGTGTGTGTGCCAGTCCGCCGTACTTTTGAAATGAACGGAATTTCCCGCCCGTAGAAAAGTCCGCTCATTTTGAGCGCGTCTCCAGGTAGCCGGGGCCAGGAGGCGTCGCTGGCCCCGTCACCTGGTATGGAATTAAAGGGGAATCCCTACGCCGAAAAATCGGCGTGGGGGTCCCCCCCTAGGTCCATATCAGACCCTTATCCGAGCACCCCACCCGGTCGGCCAGGAAAGGGGGTGGGGACGAGCGAGCGCCCCCCCCTGAGCTGTACCAGGCCGCGTGCCCTCAACATGGGGGGTGCCTTGGGGAAGGGGGGCCGCGCGCCCCCCCACCCCAAAGCACCTTGTCCCCATGTTGATGAGGACAAGGGCCTCTTCCCGACAACCCTGGCCGTTGGTTGTCAGGGTCTGCGGGCGGGGGGCTTATCGGAATCTGGGAGCCCCCTTTAATAAGGGGGCCCCCGGATCCCGGGCCCCCACCCTATGTGAATGAGTATGGGGTACAATGTACCCCTACCCATTCACCTGTGAAAAAAAGAAAAAAAACACAACACACAAGGGTTAAAATAGTTTATTGCACAGCTCCGGGGGTCTTCTTCCGTCTTCGGGGTCTTCTCGCTGGACTCCTCCGCTATCTTCTGCTCTTTTGCTAGCTCTTTCACTAGCGGAGGAGCCCGGCTTTCTTCTTCGCTGCCGCCCTCTTCTTCCGACTTCGGGGGTCTTTTCTCCCTCTTTGGGGGTCTTGTCCCCCCTCTTCGGTTCTTCTTGCTGGGCCTTCTGTCGCCGTCACTGTCGCCGTCACTGTCGCCGTCACTGTCGCCGTCTTCTGTTCTTCTCTTCTTCTCTTCTGGAGATGTTGCCTCGTCGCTGCCTCCGGTTACAATGGCAGGGACGTGGCGCGCGGCGACTTATATAGGGACATCCCGGATGATGTCCCTGCCCATTATGATGTCACAGTCCCAGAGGATGCTGTAAGTAAGGAATAGTGAAAGTAAGGAGGGTCTGGCCAAAGTATGACACATTATTTATGCATTCAGCTCTCAATGAAGTGGAGAGGGTTACCTGTCCAAAACATCCCCCCCCCTCTAATTTTGCAATGGGCCATCAGATGGGGGGGGGGGATAGGGAGGTGAGGAATCTGATAAGGGGACCTTATAGTTTTGGCTTTAAATACTCATTTCCAAAAAGGTTATACTGATCTTGGCCAAAAAATGTTTGTGTCTAATCTGCTTGCAATGTTGATGTGCAAAATGACTATTTTTTTTATTTGTTTGACTCCACAGTTTCCTTCAACGCCACAAGAATGGCAGACTATGGCCTCCCACTTTGCCACCTGTTGGGACTTTCACAATTGTGAAGGTGCAATTGATGGGAAACACGTCTGCATCATCCCACCCCCAAACTCGGGGTCCTACTATTATAATTACAAGGGGTGTAATAGAATTGTGATGTTGGCGGTGGTGTCAGCTACCTACGAGTTCCTGTATGTGGACGTGGGGAAAAATGGCCGGATGTCAGACGGTGGAGTGATCGCACAGACGGAGTTCTACTGGTGTCTCCAGAGTGGCAGTCTGGGCTTGCCACCTCCAGTGGAGAATGTGGAAGGACTCCCTTTTGTCTTCGTCGCTGATGAAGCGTTTGCTCTGGGAAACCACTGATGCAGCCTTTCCCGATGAGGACCCTCACCTCGGACCAGAGGGTCTTTAATTTCCGGCTGGCCAGGCCCGGAAGAGTAGGGGAGAACAATTTTGGGATAATGGCCAGTCAGTTCAGCCTATTTTTGACTCCAATCCACATGGCGGAATATAAACTCAATCATATTCTGCTTTCTGCACAATTTTTTGAAGAACCACTCACTGAACTATGTGGCCTCAGTTGGGCCTGATGCAGACTTACCAGAAAATGCCAACCTGACGGCCCTTGAAGCTGGCCATCCTGGCTTGCCCCCCCCCCCAAAGCTCCCGCAAAGTCAGAACAAGATATATGGAGTACTTTGTGAGTAGGGGGGCCATTGATATGCCAGAAAAAGTCTAAGAGGCATTTTTTAAATACATTTTTCTTTCCAAGTTGAAGATGTTTTCATTTACTGCTTGGCTTTGTTTTAGGTGTCTCCTAGGTTTTTTGGGGGGGTTTTTGGGCCTTTTTCTACAACAGTGCAAACCCAATTTCTGTGCGAGATAAGGTGACAGTCTCTTCTTCAGATAATATTATTATGTTATGGTCTGCTACACACACACCTTGTTTTTGTTGTTAATGTATGTAGTGCATTCCTGACAAAAATATTGCTCATTTTCAGCACCATGGCAGAAATGTATGGGGTCATGAAAATGACGTGATTGGAGAAATTTAAAAAGCACTGTGGGTGTTATTTACTAAAGGCAAATCCACTATGCACTACAAGTGCACTGCAAAAGTGCACCTGAAACTGCACTTGGAGTGCAAAGTGGATTTGCCTTTAGTAAATAACACCGATTGCCACAAAACAACAACTTTACTACAAATACTGCTTTTGTTTGTTGATAATTAAACTTTTTACTCAAAGCACATTCACATGTGCATTCAGAAAAGGGTTTTACAACAAACCAACATATTTGGTGTATATAAAACATTATTTTTGGTAACACTTATATAACTTGGCGTTTTTGTGTAAACAGGCATGTATCAAAGCATAACATACAGAACACAGGAACTTACAAAGTTCAGCTTTGAAAAGTGAAGACAATATCAGACATGAGTATGTACAAATTGTGTTGATATTGCCTTCATCACATGGGTTGTCACCCCTTTAAAAGCCAAATTTGGAAGATGCACACAAATTGTGAATCAAAAAGTGGCCATTTTCCTCCTGATCCCATGCCTAATGTCAACATATGCCCCATCATGGGGTATCAATGTACATGTTTTGGGGGTGCAACCCCTTCATCTCAGCCACTTTAGTAGCAAGGAAGGGGTTGCACCCACAAAACGTGTACATTGATCCCCCATGATGGGACATAGCACATGTTGACACACTGTGTGCATCTTCCAAATTTGGCTTTTCTAAAATATAAAAGTGTTTTGGAAAAATTAAAATGGATGCTAGCTAGTTTTGGGTGTTGCAGACTCCCTTCTTCATTTTTTGTTGAACATCATTGATGTTTTTCTTGATATTATCTAAATCGCGATTGCACCCCATTATCTCCCTGATGAGGATCTGGGCACTTTCACTGGTAAAATGCGATTCTTCTTCCACAACATCCACATCACCTAAAAATAAACCAAAAAAACACAGTGTATTATAAATATGCAGGCATACATTGATTAGCTTACCTGAAGCTGTGGTCTCAGACACTCACCTGTTGTGGTGCCAATTTCGCCAATCTCTACAGTCTCTCCTTCCTCCTCCTCCTCTGCTTCTGGTGTTGGTATTTCCCCTTCTTTAGGAGGTGTGGGGTCCCTGGTGTCCTCAGATGTCCCAAGTCTTCTCTCTCCTATGAGAAAGTAAAAAAGGAATACTTAGCACATTGATATTTGAGGGCAGAAATAGGAATATGAAACTTTGCTTGGAAGTGTCGTACAATTGTGTTTTTTGGCAGGGGTTCAAAGCTGAAAACATTATTTTTGATACTTTCTAAAGCTGGAATACTTACCTGTTGTGTGAACAAATGTAGTCAAGTGCAACTTGCCAAAACATCGTCTTTGGAGTGGGCTAACGAACAATGTTTATTGCGAACTATTGAACCCATGAACATTTGGCCATTTTAAACTGTACAAAATTAAATCAAAGCACATGGAGCAGTATGCAAGCAATAATTATATGAACACACAACAACTACTTACTTTTTTGAAGATCTCGCTTGATCCTTCTGTACTGATCGTGCTCGCTCAGTTTCAGGTCTGACCAGCGCTTTCTTAGTTGATCCTTGGATCATCATACCCCAAAATTCTTCTGAAGACTCTTCACAACTTTAGTCACGATCTTGGCCTTTCTGACATTTGGGTTTGGGTAAGGTCCATACTTCCCATCATAGTCGTTCCTCTTCAATATGTCCACCATCTCCAACATCTCTCCAAAAGACATATTTGAGGCCTTAAATCTCCTCCTCTGGGATCGTGACGTTTCTGGCTCCGGGCTTTCCTCGTCTTCCTCCTCATTAGTGGAATTATCATGCCCCTGCTGTGTCTCCGCCATGTGCTCTCCCCACTTTGCAGAAAGAGAAGGGGCGGGGAATAGACTAGAAAGAATGTCAGGGGCGGGCGGAGTTTCACACATGTGCACTGTATATAAAACGCAACACGCGTGCAGCGTACGTAGGATCTGTGAGCGGAGGAAGGAGCTGAAGCACCGATCGTTCGAACGAAGGTACAATTTGAACTTGGTACATCACTAGCCTATACTGCTTCTAGATTGAGGCTTTTATTGGGACAAGATTAGGAGAGTTTAGCCTGACATTATTAGGGTGTTGTGTCTTGCAGAGAAGATGGATCCCTTCAAGGAACCACATTTTCTGGAGCTAATCATTGATATGCTCAGGGAGCTGCCCTGCTGTGGCAGATGAACAACCCCCTTTCTAAGGACCTAAGAAAGAGGAAGGCAGCGCTGGAGAAACTGCTTGGTTTGGTGAAGATCATGCTCCCCACAGCAGACATGACTTATGTGATTGCCAAAATTGGTGCCCTGAGGAGTACATATCTGAGGGAGCGCAATAAGTTCCATGATTCCCTGAGATCAGGAGATCCAGATGACATTTATGTCCCCAGGATGTTGTACTATGAGAGGTTGCATTTTCTGGCAGACCAGAGGGAACCCAGGCCAGCACTCTACAGTCTTCCTTCAAGGCTTCCTTCACCCTCAGCTGAGGCTTCCAATGTCCAACCTGGGCCTTCCAGGCAGCAACATGTGGAGGGCCCAGCTTGAGACAGGTATAACATTGTTCAACATATTTATTGTCGTACATTTAATGATTTTAACTAGATGTTATTATTGATCAGTAAGTTGTGATTTAACAAAGTGGTTTACATATCAATAGACAGTAGTGACCAAAAATGTTTGGGACAAGAATGAAAAATGCTGGGCTCAGAATGATAGTCTGTTCTATTTGGTAAATGTGTGATTGATGACCAAATAACTAAAACTATGTCCCATTTTCATACACAGGAAGACCTCAGCCGGGAGGAGGCTGTGGCAAGTGGCAGCCGGGAGGAGGCTGTGGCAAGTGGCAGCCGGGAGGTCAACTATTGCCCTCCTCCTCCTCCTCCACCTCCTGCCACAATTACAAGAGCAGAGCCACAGCCTGGAAGGAAGCCTGAAGGGAAGTGCCTAAGGAAGACCAGAGAGTGATGGCCTGGGTTCAATCTGGTCTGACAGAAGATGCAGACTCTTGTATGACCACAGCCTGGGGACATAGATGTCGTCTGCTGTTCCTGATCTCTTGGACTTCTGGACCAGACTGGATTCTCCCTTTAGATATGTACTCCTCAGGCCAACAATTTTGCATTTAAAAAATAATTGATGTCTGCCCTGGGGGCCAAAGGCTTCACTAAATTGACCAGTTTCTCCAGCGTTGCCTCACCGTTTATTTGTTTATGATACCTAAATAAAGTTTTTTTTTTTGGTTCAAGAAATACTTACCTATGTGTTTTACTTCAAAAAGGACAGCTTATTTGTGAGTAGGCAGGTACATTTCAAAAATACAAAGTCAAATTAATAACAAGGGGCACCAACACCAAACAACCTCCTAGAGATTAAAAAAGAAAATAAAATAAAAAGATAATAATGGTGTTGTGGTAAATTGGCACACAAAACACACCAAAAAAATTATGAAGATGAGCAAAATGTCATAAAAGGAGATCTTGGTTAAAAAATCAACCACAAAATTTACAGAAAAAAAAAAATCAAAAATGATTGGGGAGATCTGCCGAATTAAAATATTGTATTCATAAGATCAGGAAATAGAATAAAGAAATACGTTTTGGAGAAGTGTGTGTGAATATGAGCAGCAAAACAATTTCTTGTAGCATTATAAAGAAAAAGAAAATGCGCTGCATTAAAGAATTTTTAACATTGCAGCGTGACTAATGTGCTATATTGATTAAGAATGGTAGTTTTACCTGACCGAGCGCTTCAGTCTCAGAATTTATTCTGAGCATGCGTGGCACTTTGTCCGTCGGACTAGGCTACACACAATTGGAATTGACGCGCATCGGATCGTGGTGTCGGAAAATTTATATCCAGCTCTCAAACTTTGTTGGTCGGACATTCCGACGGAAAAAGTCAGATGGAGCCCACACACGGTTGGATTATCCGACAACACGGTCCGATCGGACATTTTCCGTCTGAATTTCCGACCGTGTGTACAAGGGCTTAGACCCCTTTCACACTGGGGCAGCAGGTCCATTAGTGGTAAAGCGCCGCTAGTTTTAGCAGAGCAATACCGTAGCTTCAGAAGTGCTGCCCATTCATTTCAATGGGCAGGGGCTGTGTAGGAGCTGTATACAGCACTCCCACACCGCCCCAAAGATGCTGGTTGCAGGACTTTTTTCCCCATCCCACAAGCGCACCTCCCCATTGTGAAGGCACTCAGGCTTTTACACTAGGGAGGCATGAGAGACGCTTTTCAGGCGCTATTTTTAGGGCTAAAATGCCTGAAAAGGAAAGCACGGAGACGTAGGAACATAGGTGCAGGGCTGGCATGACCTAGGCACTAGTAAAAACCCCTATAGGGTTAATAAGAAAGGAGAGGAGGGGGCGGAGCTGGAAGCCGAGGAGAGGGGCGTGACCTATTTAAAAAGGGGGAGGGGTCAAGATCGGCAAGCGTTGGTCACAGCAGTGGGAAGTTGCTGGACGCGCTGCTGGATCGTGGTCTGCTGGGACGGAGTGGTCACGCGGGCGAGAGCGGGGAGCGGTGCGCGGGCGGGGGGGGGGTCAGTTTTTTCTGCGGAGACTGCGGTGCGGTGCTCGGGTACGAGCGGAACTGTTTTAAGGATGGCGGACGTTACTGAACTATTGGAGCGGCTGCGTGCGGCGGCCGCCACGAGGGGGACAGATTGGCTCCAAGGCCAGGTCACTGCCATCACGCGGGAGGCGGCGGGGGGGCCTGCTTCGGGGGGGATTCCACGCCACGTGCGCGGCGGTCCAGGCCGCTGGAGCGCTTTTCACCTGGGCCTTTTGCCAGAGCCCTGCGCCAACCTAGGAGCCCGATAGCGGACCCGCCGGCCCCCCCAGCAAAACGGTCTTCTGCTGGGGCACGGGGGGGTCCGGGCGGAATCCTCTTCTTGGGCAGGGCTCGGGGAGTGGGGGTTTGCGGTCTGGGGACGCCCCCTCCCCACCGGCGCGTGCAGAGGGAGGAAGGAACACGGTTCCCCCGGGCGCGGCAGTGTTGTCACCGCAGGGGGAGACCCGTCGCAGGAGGGGCAGCGTCATGCCTGCGCGGCAGCTACCAGACGCTGCTGGGAGGCCGGGGAGGGCAGGAAGTGGAGCCGCACCTGGACACAGAGGGAGGCCAGCGGGGCCCGCGCGGGGACGCAGTGCGGGTGCCTTGCACAGCGGGATGGCGGACGGTCGGGCCTATGGCGACGGCGGAGCGACAACTGGCAACGCTGACACGCCCTCGGGCCGCTTGGCGACCGGAGGGTTTTCCACGCCTGTGCTACCTGCGGCAGAAGTGCGATCTGAAGGTGAACTGTCGGGTTCGGAGGCGGAGGTCCACGATCGGGAGGAGGCGGCTGGAGCATCCGGTGGGACGGCTGGAGGGAGCGGACCCAGGCAGCCAGGTAAGAGTTTGCTTTCATCTTCTTCTACTGTTTTCCAGGGGGCGTTTGGGGCTGGCCTGGAGGGGGGGGTTGGGGGTTCCGCGGTGCCGCAGGGGGCGGGTGTTCTACCCGCCTCCGGTGGGACCCGAGAGTCGTTGCAGGCGTTGCTGGGGGGTTTGCAGGATTTGATTCAACGCTTCGCGGCTGGTGATGCTGGGGGGCCCCCACAGATTGCGCCCTGGGTTGGGGACCTGGGGGCGGGGGTGGGTTCTCCGCAAGGGGGGGGTGTCCCGGGGGGTCGGGGCACTTCCGGGGGCTGGCGTGGGGCTGGGGCCGATACAGGTGAGTACTGAGCTGCAGGCACTGGGTGCGGTGCGGGTGGGTCCTGGGTCGGCGGCTGCGGCCCCGGTGCTGGAGGTAAGTCCCGAGCTGGGGGCGGGGGCGCCGGTGGCTGGAACGACCTTGGGGGACGACAAGTCGACAAAGGAGGTGACAGCGCGGGAGGATGTGGTGCGTTTGGCGGACGCTGCCAGATGCGAGGTGTATGTTTGCTACGAGGGTCCCTTGGGGGCGCATCTCAAGCAGGACGTGAGGGACAAGATCAAGAAGGGTGAGTATGTGGAGATATTTTCGCTGCTGCCCCTGGAGAAATTTTATTTGGATCGGGTCAAACCGGATAGTTCTAAGAAGGATGATGAGGAGAAGAGGAGGTATCGTTTAATACCGAGGACTTTTTCTAATTGGCTGCAGGCGTTTGCCATATTGGCGAGCGTGATTGGGGAATCGGCACCGGAGCACTGCTCGGCTCTGTTTTGTTATATGGACGCCATTGGGGAAGCGCACCGGGTGTATGGGGGGTCGGCTTGGCTGCGTTATGATGAGCAGTTTCGGCAGCGGAGGGCTGTGCGTCCGGATATTCGGTGGGACCACAAGGATATCAGCCTCTGGATGCGCTTGATGTCGTCGGCGAGGGCTCCTCAGCCGTTTTTTCACGGGGGGGCCGGGGGACCTTCCACCTCTGGACTTCAGGCCGGAAAGAAATCAGGGGTGTGCTGGCAGTTTAACGAAGGGTCCTGCAAGTTTGGGGGGTCCTGTCGGTTTCGGCACGAGTGTTCCGGGTGCGGGGGTGGTCACTCGCTCTCCCGTTGTTTTAAGAAGGGCAAGCGTGCCGGCGAGCCTGGTTTCAAGAGGGACAACCCCGGTGAGAGTGGAAAGGATGCGTCCTTTCCTAAATAGGTATCCGGACAGGGAGGCTGCGCGGGTGTTGGGGGAGGGGTTTTCGGTGGGTTTCCGGATTCCGTGTTCTTTGGACGTGGTTCCGCCGATGGCGAGGAACTTGCGGTCGGCCTTGGGGAATCCCAGGGGTTGTTACTGAAAAGCTGGCGAAGGAGGTGGCGTTGGGGAGGATGTGTGGCCCGTTTGCGGAGCCGCCTTTGCCGGATTTGGTGGTGTCTCCGTTGGGGGTGGTGCCTAAGAAGGAACCTAACAAGTTTCGGCTTATTCACCACCTTTCTTTTCCCAGAGGGGGCTCGGTGAACGATGCTATTGATCCCGAGGCCTGCTCGGTGTCATACACGTCGTTTGACGCCGCGGTGGGTTGGGTTCGGCGGTACGGAAAAGGGGCCCTTATGGCTAAGTCCGACATCAAGGCGGCTTTTCGGCTGTTGCCGGTGCACCCGGAGAGCTTCAGGCTGTTGGGGTGCTGCTGGCAGGACAAGTTTTATGTGGACAGGTGTTTGCCTATGGGCTGTTCCGTGTCCTGTGCTTTGTTTGAGCTTTTTAGCTCTTTTTTGGAATGGGTGGTGCGCGACGTGTCGGGATGGGCATCGGTGATTCATTACCTTGATGATTTCCTCGTGGTTGGGCCTCCTGGTTCCAATGTGTGTGCGATCCTGTTGGCCACGTTGCAGCACATTGCGGATCGATTCGGTGTGCCGTTGGCGGCGGACAAGACGGAGGGGCCGACTTCGGTTATGTGTTGGAATGTCGGCTTCCGGCGGACAAGGTGGAGGGGCTGAAGAGGGAGTTGAGGGAGTTGGTGGGCCTGCGGAAGGTGCAGCTGCGGAAGCTGCAGTCGGTTTTAGGTAAGTTGAATTTTGCCTGCCGAATCTTACCAATGGGTAGGGTTTTTTGCCGGCGGTTGTTGGCGGCTACGGCTGGGACGCAGGTTCCGACGCATTTCATTCGGTTGACTAGGGAGCATAGGGCGGACATTCGGATTTGGCAGACGTTTTTGGAGGGATTCAACGGAAGGTCAGTTTGGATGAACGGACCGGTGAGTAACTTCGACCTGGAATTGCTGACGGACGCAGCTGGGTCCACTGGCTATGGAGCCTTCTTTCAGGGCCAGTGGAGTGCGGAAGCTTGGCCCCGGACGTGGGTAGAAGCGGAGTATACGAGAAACCTGGTGCTACTGGAATTGTTTCCGGTGGTGTTTGCGGTGGAGGTCTGGGGGGAGGCATTCCGGGATCTGAAGGTCCGGTTGCATTGCGACAACATGGGCGTGGTGCAAGTGATCAATCGGATTTCGGCATCCTCGCAGCCGGTGGTCAGGCTGCTGCGTCACCTGGTGCTCCGCTGCTTGCAGATGAACATTTTCTTATATGCCGTCCATATTCCGGGAGTGGACAATAATGTGGCCGATGCTTTGTCTCGATTTCAGTGGCCGAGGTTTCGGGCTTTGGCTCCGGATGCGGCGAGAAAGGGGATCCCCTGCCCGGGGTGGCTCTGGGAAGTTGCGTTGGAGTAGCTGCGGGATGGATCCGGAGGTCGGTGAGCGGTGCAACATGGGCGGCATACAGTAAGGTGTGGAGGGAATGGTTGGACTTTACACGGCTGGTGGACGCCGAGCTGGGAGGAGGAAGGAGCGGGGCTTGTTGGTGGTGTATTTCATTTCCCAGGTGATGGAGCAAACTGCGGGGTGAGGAGGATTGGACAAAAGGTTTTTGGGTGAAACAGGCCCTCAAGGGGTATCGCAAGGGTAATCCTCACAAGGATGGGAGGAGACCTTCGGGGTTTTACAGGTCATTTGTGAGCGATTGGAGGAACAATGTGCTTCGCGTTATGAGGCCCGATTGTTCCGCGCTGCTTTTTCATTGGCGTTTTTTGGGGCTTTTCGGGTGGGGGAGTCCGGCGAGGACGGTTGGGGGAGGCTTGCTGGGGCAGGATTTGGCTCTGCGGGCGGACAGGGTGCGTTTGACCTTGCGTAGATCGAAAACGGATCAGAGGGGCAGAGGGGTGGATATATGGTTGTTCACGTTGCTGGGTTCCGGGCTGTGCCTGGTGAGAGCGGTTTCGGAATTTTTGGAATGTAGGCCTCGGGGGGAGGGTCCTTTGTTGATGCACGAGGATGGGTCCTTTTTGTCTAGGTTTCAGTTTGTGGCCGTGTTCCGAAAATGTCTCCGGGCTGGGGGGTTTGACGAGTCGCAGTTTGCCTCCCACTCCTTCCGCATTGGGGCGGCCACGGAGGCCGCCAGATGTGGGTTGGATGAGGCAGCGGTCAAGAAAATTGGGAGATGGGAATCGAGGCGGTTTAAGTCCTATGTGAGGCCGCATCTGGTGTAAGTGGGAGCTTGGGGGGGGGGGGGTTTTCCTAGGGGGTGTTTTTTCCGGGGTGTGCAAGGGTGGGGCTACACGGGTGTGGTTGGCCATGGTTATTCGGAGGGGGGTTCCTATGTTATTTTAGTATTTCGCTTTGTCATTTCAGAAGGAGGTCGCGAACGCCTCGTCTGGATATTGGGACACTCCTACGTTTTTTGGGGTGCCAGGGGAGCTGATATCAGGCCGGACGGAAGGCAGCTGGGTTTTCTCGGAGAGAGGCGTGTGTGAGGTGGCTAGGGATCCCTGGGATGAAATGGAGCAGGGTGGTGCCGGAAGTTTATCGGTACGCCGGACTAGATAGGCCCCCGGATGTGCTAGTATTACATGTGGGGGGCAATGACTTGGGGATTCGGTCAACCAGGGATCTTGTGGCGGATGTCAAAAGGGATGTTTTGATGCTTCGCAGGGACTTTCCGGACATGATACTGGTCTGGTCCGACATCGTGGCAAGGACTGCCTGGCGGATGGCCAGATCGGTGACCCGGATCAATAAGGCCAGGATTAAAGTAAACAAGGCTCTGGGGAGGTTTATTAAGCGGAATGGTGGGTTGGTGGTGAGGCACACGGAGTTGGAGGTGAACGTGGGTATGTACCTTCGGGGGGATGGGGTGCATCTTACGGCAGTGGGGACTGACCTGTGGGCTCTGGGGGTGCAGGACAGGATTGAGCGTGCCCTGCGGGTGTGGAGGGGCCCTTAAGGCTAAGGGGGTCATCCTTGCGGGCTGTGGCGGTGCCTTTGGTCTTTGACGGGGTAAAGAAACGGAGGTGATGGAAGTGGTGGGGGACTCATATGTGGTATGTGCCCTCTTTTTGGTGTATCCCAGCGGAAGGGTAGGCTGGGATACGGGTTTTTGGTAGCACTGCGGAAAAGGGGGTTGTCTCCGGGCTGATAAACGGCCGGAGGCCTGGTATGGTAAAAATTTGGTCCCGCAGTGTATTGGTGAAACAAAAAGTTAAAAGGAGAACTGAGGTACCGTCAAAGACCAAATGGCTGGGAGTTGGAATTGCTGTTGCAATATAGTATTTTATTAGAGTTATAAAAGTTAATAAAAGTTATTTATTCTATTTATTTTATTTTGTTTGAAGATTGGTTAAAATAAAGGCTGCTGTGGCCATTTTATACTCCAAACTCTAGCGTGGTCTATTTATTTGGGGTGAAAGAAAGGGAAAGGTAAAAGGGAATGGGTAGAAGTTGGATGGTTGATGGGAAAGGGGTAGTAATACTGGTTGCATAGGTCAAGTGTCTCAGTGTGAAATGGGTCTTACTGGGAGGATTAGTGTTAGGATTTCAGGAAGGGTTATTAGATTTACTGGGTGGGTTAGTTTTAGGGTCTCACTATTGCTGGATTGGGACTTTTCCAGGTACTAGGGATACAGGCCCTGGCAGCATTCAGTAATGCCCCGTACACACGAGCGGACTTTTCAACATCCAAAGTCCGAAGGACCGAGTCCGTCAGACTATCCGATCGTGTGTGGACTGCAATGGACTTTTGATTCGCCAAAGTCTGACGGACTTTAGAAATGAAGCATGCTTCAAATTTTCCCGAAGGAACTCCGCCGGACCCGGTCCCCTTCGAAAACTCCGCTCGTGTGTATGCTACTCCGACGGACTAAAACCGACGCTAGGGCAGCTATTGGCTACTGGCTATGAACTTCCTTATTCGAGTCGGGTCGTACGTCATCACGTTCGAATCCGTCGGAGTTTAGTGTGATCGTGTGTGGCCAAGTCCGTTCGGCCGAAAAGTCTGTCAGAACTCCGTCGGAACTCCGGCGGAACTCCGGCGGAACTCCTTTGGAAGTCTGTCGGATATAAGTCCTCTCGTGTGTACGGGGCATTAGTTTATCAGAATAGACTTTTTATACCTTTTGCGAGACATGGGTGTCAGGTCGAGGAATATAGCAGCCAAATTATCATAAAGGGAAAAACCTGTAAGATGTCTCATTTTTGTCAGGAAGGGTTGCGAGAATGCATGAAAAAGACGGGATGTGAATTACACCGCCACCACCAGTTATGTTGTGGGAGCAATCTGGTGAGTAACAGTGGCATTCTGTACTATTTTTTGGGAGATCTATTGGTATTTGTTATTGATAGAGGCTTTGTGAGCAAAGAATAGTATCCTGTTATTCAGATTTTCTGTATAAGTTAGACATAGGTGTTTTCTCATTTTTAACTAAATCCTGGTTCAGCGTGTGAATAAGCTTCCAGTAGGAATTGGTAATAAGGTGACAGGCTGCGACGTATTGCCCCAGTGGATACAGAGAACTGATCATAAGAGATCAAGGCCTTAATAATGTGTCTGGGTTTTGGGAGAGAGTCTAGAAAATGAGACGGTTGGCGTTGACATTTATTTTTGTTTTTTTTGCTATGAACATGTTTGCTTTATTTTTTTTAAAAATATGTTTTTCTTAGTTTCAGTTATAAAATTTTGCAAATAAATAATCTTTCTTAATACATTTCGCCCAAAATATATTCTGCTACATTTCTTTGGTAAAAAAACGAAAACAAATGTATATTATTTAGTCCGTGTGAAAGTTATAGAGTCTACAATTTGAAAATCCCGATGTACTGACTATCTATCTCATTTCTTGAGGCCAGGACAGCACAACTACCACCAAAATAACCCTTCTTTTGAAAAGTAGACAAGGTACAGTATTTACTAAGAGGTATAGTACATTTTTTAAATTCATTATGGAAAATTAAGAAATTAAATAAAATTTTTTTGTTTTTTCACATTTTTTTTTACATATTATCACTGGAGCATTACAGTGTCACCATATGACTGGTGTGGTGGTGATCAAGACTGACACACTGACTGAAGACAGTATGTAAAAAAAGAGGAGGAGTAGTGTCACTGTAGTGCCCTAGGGAGGTAATCAGGATTTCTTTTACTTTGTGAATGGTATCCATTAGAAAAAATACATTTAAGGATGTAGTAATGATTAATGTGATAGCTGTTATTGGCCACAGCTATCACATGGTACAGGTCTGCTGTGATTGGCCCTGTACCATGCGATCACTGTAATCAATCACAGAGATCACAATAGTACATAATGAATGACTAGGAATGAAAGTTGTTGTGTACAGCTAACTATCATCGTAGCGATCACATGGTACCAGGGCTAGCCCAGTACAACATCTGCCACGCTGCTGTGCAGCCCCTAGGGAATTTTCTAGATGCACGACTGGGAGGATGTCATGTGACATTCACCTGGGATAACAGTGCCCCCGCCTGATCATATTATTATATTAGGTCAGGTAGGAAGTGATTAAGAATTACCTTTAATGTACATATATGTGTATGTATGCATATATGTATGTGTGTATATATATATATATATGTATATATTTTTTTTTTTTTTTTTTTGTGATTGCACGGATATGACACAAATGACACAAAATGTGGATTGATTTAATAGGACTCCCTTGGAGGGGAGAAGTAGGATGGGGAAGTAGAGTGAATAGAGAGGGGGGTGAAGGTTTATTCGGTTTATTCGGTTTTGGAGGGTGAAGGGGAGGGGATGG
This sequence comes from Lithobates pipiens, assembly GCF_037356315.1. NCBI lineage: Eukaryota > Metazoa > Chordata > Amphibia > Anura > Ranidae > Lithobates > Lithobates pipiens. The sequence continues at coordinate 67,114,413 of NW_027507789.1, read as the reverse complement.
GGGAGGGGGAGGGGATGGGGGAGGGGAGGGGGAGATTGTGTTTTTTTTTTTTTTTTTTTTTTTTTTTTTTTTGTAGAGTGATCTAATAGGACTTCTTACAAATGGAGAAGTGGGTATGGTAGGTTAAAGGGATTGGGAGGAGGGTGGGATGGTAAAATGGAAGTGTGAGATAATGTGTGCACTCTGATATACACGGTTTTGGATTTAAGATAGGGGATGTGGTAGGGGGAGGAGATGGGAAAGGAAATTATAAGTATCCTTATGGTTTATATATATATATAAGTATATATATATATATATATATATATATATATATATATATTTTTTTTTTTTTTTTTTTTTTTTTTGATTGCATGGATATGACACAAATGACACAAAATGTGGATTGATTTAATAGGACTCCCTTAGGGGGGAGAGGTGGGGTGGGGAAGTAGAGTGAATAGAGAGGGGGGGTGAAGGTTTACTCGGTTTTGGAGGGGGAAGGGGAGGGGAGGGGGAGATTGTTTTTGTTTTTTGTTTTTTTGTGTCCCCCGCACATCTTCCCCTCCTGCCCTCCCTTTCCTGTTGATAGCGGGGGGGGGGGGGGGGTTGAGGGGAGAGTAATTTACTTAAGGAAAAGAAGAGAGGGGTAGCAGTAGAAATGATGAGGGGGAGGAGGGAGAGAAGGGAGAGAAGATGGGAAAGAGAAAGAGAAAGGGAAAAGAAATAAAGGGGAAGAATAGAGATAATATGTGAAAAGTAAAGGATTAAGTAAAGATAATGATAAATATGTCTATGTTAACAAGAAAAAGATGAATGTGGTAGAAAAATAATTATTGTTAGTGTGGAGAACGCTGGCTGTGGGCGCGGTTCACTTGCTCCTCTTTTGCTCACTAACACCCCCATATTAAACGCCTCTCCTCCAGGTGGAGGAAAAGTCGGAGGCGTTGGGTTTTTTTTTTTTTATTTTTTTTTATTTTATTCGTGGGGGACAGCTCCGGATATAGTATCTGTCTCTCATTTATCTGAAAGAAGGGGTTGTTTTGGGGCGTGGATTGGGTTTTATTTTTATATATTTATTTATTTTTCGTCTCCTCTCTTTTTCCCTCCCCCCCCCCCCCGAACTGACAATAAAAATGACTAAAATAAGTTTCACATCATACAATGTTAAGGGACTAAACACCCCAGAGAAACGTACACGATTAATAATGGAGTTGAAAAGATTTAAATCTCAAATAGTTTTCTTACAGGAAACTCATTTTAAAAAGGATAGGATCCCTTGGAGTAAAGATCACTATTTCCCCTGGGTATATCATAGCACCTCACAGAACTCGAAATCTTGTGGGGTATCTATTTTAATAGCAAGACAGACACCATGGAAGGAACAAGGGGTATATATGGATGAGGAAGGTCGCCTCCTGATAGTAAAAGGTACATTGGGCTGCCAAAAAGTGACATTGGTAAATATATATCTGCCAAATGAAAACCAAGTAACCTCTCTAGAAATCTATTTACAGATTATTCAACAACATAAAGAGGGAATACTAGTGTTAGGAGGCGACCTAAATATGGCTTTGGATCCAATAATAGACACATCAAAAGGCTCGTCTCATCTATCTTATGTCAAATTAAGGAAAGTAAAGAGAATGATGCAAGAACTGCAGCTGATCGATAGCTGGAGGGCTGTTCACACACAGAGCAGAGATTATACTTTTTTCTCGGCAAAATATAAATCTTACTCTAGAATTGACTATATTTTAATCTCCCAGAATGTGATTACATCCCTAGTGGAAGCCTCAATTGGCCTATTTACACTATCAGACCACGCCCCGACGAGTTGTGTGATTGAATTAGGGGAAGCTGAACCAAGGGAATGGCAATGGAAGTTAAATGAAACATTACTAAAGGATAGTGAATATAAGGTAAAATTAGAACAAGAACTGGATGTTTTTTTTGCAACAAATAAAGTAGGAGAAACAACACCTTTTTGTATATGGGAAGCACATAAATGTGTCATGAGAGGAATATTTATATCCATGGGAGCACATAGAAAACGCAGAATGAATGAAACGATTGATAACTTGCTTAAAGAGATTAGGGAACTAGAAACAGTACATAAAAAATCACAAGCACAATTAGTAGAACAGAAATTAGAGGGTCTGCGTGAAAAATTAAATCTCCAATTAATAGATAAAGCGATAGCAAAGCTAACTCGAGGGAAACGGAGATTCTATGAATTTGGGAATAAACCAGGGAGACTGTTGGCAAACGCCCTCAGAGAAAGCACAACTAGGAATTCAATTACACAAATTAAGACACAGAGAGATGAAATGGTTAATACATCGGAGAAAATTGCTCAGGTATTCAAAGAATACTATGAGAAGCTATATCAGTTGGAAAAGAAGTCTACGTTGGCAGAGGAGTTAAAAAAAGGAGAGATCGCTAGAGAATATATTGAAAGGACAGAAATGCCAAAAATAACAGAGGAAATGGCCAGAGAAATAGATGTACCAATCACTCTAGAGGAAGTTGCAAAAGCATTAAAAATATTGAAATTAGGTAAATCACCAGGTCCAGATGGATTTACTTTGTCATATTATAGAATGTTCGCGGAGAAATTGGCTCCGAGATTCGTGGAAGCTTATAATTCAATACGGGAAGGGAAGCAAATTCCAACAGAAACGTTACTGGCGCATATAACAGTAATACCGAAAGAAGGAAAGGATCCCTCTCAGTGTCCCAGCTACCGACCTATTTCGTTGTTGAATGTGGACCTTAAATTGTTCACAAAAATATTAGCCATGAGATTGATAAATTTGATACCGGAACTAATACACCCAGATCAAGTGGGATTCGTCCCAGGGAGAGAAGGAAGAGAAAATACGCAACGAGTGGTGAACACAATTTACCTGGTACAAAAATTGCATAAGTCAATGGTGATAGTATCTGCGGATGCAGAAAAAGCGTTTGATCGGGTGGATTGGATATTCTTAAAAGCAGTACTACAACATATAGGCCTGGGGGAGGGGATGCTGAGATGGATCCTAAACTTATATTCAAAACCAAGTGCTAGGGTGAAAGTGAATGACAGATTATCAGAGCCATTCTCCATTTTAAATGGAACACGCCAGGGATGTCCCCTCTCACCCCTGATATTCATTTTGACAATAGAACCTTTTTTAAGGAAAATACGTGCCAATGTGGATATCAGGGGGGTAAAAATAAAAAATGAGGATCAGAAGTTGGCAGCTTATGCAGATGATTTGATTTTTTTTGTAATGTCCCCAATTACATCTCTCCCATCTTTACTAATGGAGCTACGAGAATATGGGAAAATATCCAACTTTAGAATAAACTATGGAAAATCGGAGGCAATGGGAGTAGAGATGGATTCGCCTCAGTTGCAAGCAGTGTCCACGCAATTTGATTTTAGATGGACGAATTCATATATAAGTTACTTAGGAACAAAAATGTCAAAAAATCTAAATGAACTGTTTGAACTTAATTATATCCCACTGGTAAGACAGATCAAAAGTGATCTTCAAAAATGGGACAAAGAGATTTTTACATGGTTCGGGAGAACCAATATTATTAAGATGAATGTGATGCCCAGACTGTTATACATAATTCAAACTATACCAATTAAGATCCCTACAAGTTTGTTTAAGGATCTTAGATCAAGATTTATGAAGTTCATCTGGGCTGGGAAACCAGCAAGAGTACGCCGAGATATTTTAGTACTCCCCAAAGGAAAAGGAGGGATAGGACTTCCAGATCCAATAAAATACCAGGAGGCCTCACACTTAACTAGAGTAGTGGAATGGTGTAGGCTTAAAAACGAAAAACCGTGGATACAGACAGAACAAGCAGCGACAGATATCCCATTGGAAGGATTAGTGTGGATTCCAGATACAGAAATACCAATGGGATTGAGAAAACATCCAATACTAGGGGAGACATTACGAATAACTAAAAGAGTATTCAGGAAAACATCTATTTCAAGAACTCCCAGTCCGCTCCTTCCTATCCTTGGTACCCCAGCATTTCTACCGGGAATGACAGATCCAAAGTTCAAAACAATACAAGATAGAGGTATGAGTAGAATTTGTCATTTCTCGGTAGGCAACCGGTTAATGACTAAAAAAGATATTGAAAAAGGAATGACATTAGGATTAGACCCTTTCAGAATGAGGCAATTAGAAGCCTTTATTAGATCTAAATCAAAGGTATACGTAGAAATAAGGGCATTGACTGAGTTTGAAGAGATCTGTTTGAAAGGAGAGGAACTGAGACATCTGATGTCTTATTTTTATAGTATGTTAATAGAACAGGAGACTTCACAAGATTTGCCCTTTTTACAGGCTTGGGAAAGAGATTTAGGGACTACGTTTTCCCCAGAACAAAAGGATAAGATGCTGTTGTTTAATCAAAAGGCCTCGATGGCAAGCAGATATCAAGAAGGGGGATACAAGATCCTTACGAGGTGGTATAGAACACCAAAAGTGTTACATCAAATTTACCCCCAGATATCAGAGACATGTTGGAGATGTCATGGAGCAGAAGGAACATTATTACATATATTTTGGGAATGTCCAAAAATTAGAGTGTTCTGGGAGATGGTAGCCGATACTATTGTAAGGATTACAGGAATTGACCTGGGAGATAAACCGGCAACTTTTCTGCTGCTGGACATCCCAATGGCAATAGAAAGATTCAAAAATTCTTTGCTGAGACATTTATTGATAGCAGCAAGGGCATGTATCCCGGTTCTGTGGAAAAAAAGCAACCCTCCAGCTAGAGCACAGTGGTTTCAGAGAATTGCAGAAATCCAACAAATGGAAAATTTAACAATGACAATGAGAGATCAAGACGAGAAATATCAGAAGATCTGGGCTCCATATCTAAATTATAGAGAAAGTATGATGTGAAACATTTCGAAATATGATAGAGCAGGCGGGTGGTGGTGGGGGGGGGGGGGGGGGAGTGAGGGGGGGGATTATAGTGAAAATTCAAACTTTTTTTTTTTTTTTTCTTGTTTGTATATTTATCTATTTATTTCTCTGGGAGGGAAGGGTGAGGGAGGGGGGAGGATGACATGGAATTGAGGTATGGATTGAAATATTATAAGACTGTTATAGCTGTTAAAGAAGTTGTAGATGTAAAACGAAATGTAATGTGAAATCTATGGAAAGAAAAGATGAAAAAATAAAGAATTTATAAAAAAAGAATTACCTTTAAGAACTACCTTTTCTGTTTAGGTGCCAGGTTTGAATCTGAAATCTGGGTATATATAACAGGCATCTATTAAAGCAAATCTGTAATCCTTAATACATCCTTAAATGTATTTTTTTTTCTTTTTATGCAAGTAGTGTAACTACCTGAATTCGACCTGGTATCAGCTTCTTGGAGTCCCTATTTTGCAGGGCTTTAGTGTGGGAGGGAAGAAGGCGGGAAGGAAGAAGGCTGGAGTGGGTCCAGGATGACCTGGATCTGAGGAAGTGGGTTGAATGATGCTGGCCATCAGACTGAGGACATCTTGTGGTGGGAAGGAAGTATTTTGCAGGGAGCATTCTAGATTTAAAGTGAATACTGCAACAAAAGATGTTTTATTTATCATCTAATGGGCTCTTAGTTTTTTATCTTGTTATTTTTGGCGTTCTGCTTTACAAAAGAATTAACATATTGATAATTTCACACAGAACACCATTATGTCCCACAATAGCACTGCCACCTCCATTCATCAAATGAAAGAGAATTAAGCAATATGAAGGCGTTGTCACAAAACATAATAAAGATAATTGTTGAAACACTTGAGTTTTTGGAATGGGCTGTGTTTACTTAGGCAGACACAGAATTCTTCAGTCTGAAAAGTTCCTTTGTAAGCTACATATCTGAATTCCTTGTGCAGTCCTGCAGTCATAGCTCAGAACTCTGTATGACGACATTCCACAGTCAATTACACAATATTGTCACCTTGCGAATCAGTGGTAGTAAAAGCTGCTTGTTGAAATTCCATATATTATACAAATAACCACATACCGCAAAGTATACCTCCTAAAACAACTAGAAGGAAACATTTGTTTGTTCCAATGAAATGTTATACAAGCTGAAAATAGCTACAGTATGTTTGGTGCCACCATGCTTTCATTATGGTGATTGATAAAGAGTTTACATTAAGTACAGATCTATTCGCTTATTTTATTGTTGAACTGCGAAGAAAACACAGTGGTGAGTTGTCATAATAGGGTGTACTTTGTGGAACATGAAACTTTTTGGGGAAATACAGGCTTGAAGTTGTATGTGGTATGAAGCAATATAGTCCATGGATTACTAACATTTACACTGATCGTGACCATTATGACCATCCATCATGACATAACCACCCATTTAATATTTAGTAGGTCCCCTAATACAGCCTTGACCCTTTAAGGCATGGACCCCACTAGGCCTCTGAAGTTATGCTGTGGTATCTGGCACCAAGCCGTCAGAGTACTGCCTCCACTGGCTTACCTTCTTTCCATAGTGCATCCTGCCACATGTTGTAAAACAAAACGTGATTCATTGGGCAGGCTACTTTCTTTTCTTGCTCTGTGGTCCAATTCTGATGCTCACCTGCCCACTGTAAGTGCTTTTAGCTGTGGACATGGGTAAGCATGGGCATCCTGGCTGGTCTGTGGCTAAGCAGCCCCATACATAACAAACTGATATGCAATGAGTATTCCGACACCTTTCTGTCAGAATTAGCATGAACCTTTTTCAGCAATTTGAGCTACAGTAACACTTCTATTGGAGCAGATTATACACAGGACAACCTCTGCTCCCCATGTGCATCAGTGAGCTTTGGTAGCCCATGACCCTGTTGTTGGTTTGCTGGTTTTCCTTCCCTGGACTACTTTTGTGTCAGAGAAGGATTTTTTCCACCCATGCTCGCCATGTTCCTGCGCACATGCGTGGCGGATTGGTGCTCTGGCGCACACACGTGCATGGCCCGATGGTGCAGTTCGCGCGTGTGTGCACAGTGGCTTGCAAGTGTGTGCGATAGCGCACGGATGTGCGCAATGGTGCACACGGGTGTGCACTGTGGCGCACGCTATGGCGTGGCTATTTCAAACAGCTCTGGCATCCAAACAGGTTGCTGGTTTGTCGTCAGCTTCCCGTTTGTACCTTTTTCCAGTTTTGCTATATCTGACTACCTGCTGTGACCCGGACTGTTTTTGACTACGCTGCTGTTCTCCTCGATCTGATCCTTGGCTTGCTCAGTGGACCTTGCCTGATCTGCCTACACATGTTTGACCATCGGTCAGCTTTACGGACTCTGCTCAACCTGCTTACAAATGTTTGACCCTTGGCCTGCCCAACGGACTTGCTTACTTGCTTACAGGGATTTGACCCCTGGCCTTCTTCATGGACTTGTTTACTTCCTCTTGTGCCCGATCCCTTGCTGTGATCCGGATTGTCCACTAAACTCTGCACTGAACCCTTAGTCAGTTCCTGAACCTCGGCTCACCCTCTGCACAGTTCTACAGACATCTTCAGGAACTACACCTGCTGGTGGCCCGTGCCTCTACATGCCACCCGCTCCCTGTATCACCTCTGGGGGATGGGGTGCGCGTAGTGGAAAGGGTGAACTGCTCTCGACATCTCAACCTTGGTAAGTACTTATTGTGACATTTTGGCAGGTTCTGATCACTGCAGAACAGGAACATCACACAAGAGCTGCAGTTTGGGAGTTGCTCTGACTTAGTCGTCTAGTCGTTATATGTTGACCTCTGTCAGAGTTGTTCACATCCTTATGCTTGCCTATTTTTTCTGCTTTCAACACATCAATTATTGATACCCAATCCACTGATTTATACTACTCATGGGATTAGTCACTGATATATATGAGTTACTGCTACAGATGAAAGCATTAGAGTTTGACATAGATTGCATCACTTAGATCGGTGCAGATATCTGTGAAAAGTTTGGTGGTTTGGTGGTTTACTAAAATTCTTTGCCAATTTTAAAAACATGCATTGCTTTGGTGTGCACTAAAAAAAATATAAGGTATGTGCATTTTTTTTGATACATTAACAACCCTTAAAGCAGAACTAAAGTGTAAAATAAAAAAATGCAAGCAGGTAGGCTGTCAGTAAATGAATACAGCTGATGCTCATTCTCATGCAACTAATGCTCATGCACACGTTCCAGCATACAGATGAGCTTGGGCCAGTAACCAACATGCATTTACATGTCGGTGCATCTGTGTGTGCCAGCACACATTGTCACTTGCATCCATGCTCAATGATGCACGCCCAATCCTAGGAATGGCTTCAAACTGTCTATTTAAAAGAGGCCCTGATGTGTGTTAATCGCTGGATGTTCTTCAGCTTTCCCGTGACCTTTGTTCCTGTGCTCCTGTTTTTGCTGGCTGACCTCCCGATGCTGACCTGGTTTGCTCCTGACTTTTCTCTGTGGATTTTGGATACTGACCGTGGCTGGCCTCTGACTATTCTCTGGCTGCTTTCCTGATATTAATCTCAGCTTGCAACTGGACCTCACTCTGCCTGCTTTCTTGGTATTGACTTAAAGTGGTTGTAAACCCTTACAAACCACTTTGACCTACAGGTAAGCCTAGATTAAGGCTTACCTGTAGGTCCAAGAAATATCTCCTAAACCTGTACGGTTTAGGAGATATTTGCCCGAAGACAGGCACCCGCTGTCTACGGCGCATGTGCCGTAGACAGCGGCGCGCAGGCGCATTGAGCGCAGCTTCGTCAATGACTAAGATGCCGCGCGATGCCGCGCGTGTCGGCTCCCGTGCGCATACGCGGGAGTGACGTCATCCCGGCTTCGCCGAATGACAGCGGCGGAGCTGCGAGACCCCACCGAGAAGATGGATGCGCCGGACTACAGGGGACAGCGGTGACTTCGCTGGCTCCTGTGTCAGGTAAGTGACACATAATGGGCTACTATGCGATGCATAGTAGTCCATTATGCTTTGCCTTTGCAGGGAATGAAAGAGGAAGTAAACTCATCAGGGTTTACTTCCTCTTTAAGCCTGCTACCTGAGTATGCTTTCCTCTGCCTTACTGTGTATGACCCTGGTTCACCGTGACTATGTCTTTGTCCCAGGTGGATAAGCTACCAAGCTATTGGCACCTGTACTTCTTGTACCCCTGTCCCCACATTCAGGGGTGATCGAACCAGAGCCACAAGGGAATCCTTCAACCAAGGTACATGAAATAGGTTTTTATTGCAGAAGAGACATAATGTCTCTTTTGCAATAAAATTACCCTACCTGCCTGCTCACAGTGTTAACATGTACACTGAGCGGCGCATGTACAGTACAGTTTACATTCCAGCACAGTGCCTGTGTGTTTGGATGAATATACTCCTGTGCATGCACAGGAGTGACATCATCACGTGCCAGCCAAACAATATGGCCCAAGACCAGCACATGAAAGAAGCCAACGCTGCTTTCTACCCTGGGAACACTATTGCTACAGTGAGACGTGGTGGTAGCATTATGTTTTGGGGATTTTTTTTTGTCCGGAACTGTGAAACTGGTCAGGATTTAGGGCAAAGAATGCTGAGCAAAATGCAGACCAATTTAGAAGAAAACTTGTTTCAGTCTGTAAGAGACCGAAGACAGGGGTGGAAGTTCACCTTCTAGCAGGACAATAACCTTAACCACTTAAGGACCGCCGCATGCCATTGTACGTCATCACAATGGCATGTACAGGCACAAGCACGTACATGTACGTGCTTGCCTTCCAGCGGGTGGGGGGTCCGATCGGACCCCCTCCCGCTGGATGCGGCGGTCCGTTTCGCTTCAGGAGCGATCCGGGATGAGGGGATGGCCGTTGGTTTCTGGCCATCCCCTCTCGATCGCTCCTGGCGAATGAGAAGCTTCCTCCCACTGTGTATAGTAAACACAGGCAGGGAGGAAGTGATGTCATTCTCCTCGGGGCGGTCTTATTGACCGGACTACGAGGAGAAGTGAAAGTAAGTGTGCACCAACACTACACTGACATGTAGGCACACATAGGTACCCCGATATACTACCCAATAATGGTTTTAACCCCCTGATTGCCCCTAGTTAACCCTTTCACCCCCTTTTGCCAGTGTCACTAAGCGATAATTTTTCTGATCGCTGCATTAGTGTCACTAGTGTCGCTAGGTAGCTAGTTATTTTTTTAGGTTCACCGCCAGGTTTTTATAGCGCTAGGTACCCCCATATACTACCCAATAACGGTTTTAACCCCCTGATTGCCCCTAGTTAACCCTTTCAGCCCCTTTTGCCAGTGTCACTAAGCGATCATTTTTCTGATCGCTGCATTAGTGTCACTAGTGTCGCTAGGTAGCTAGTTATTTTTTTAGGTTCGCCGCCAGGTTTTTATAGCGCTAGGTACCCCCATATACTACCCAATAATGGTTTTAACCCCCTCATTGCCCCTAGTTAACCCTTTCACCAGCGATCACAGTATAAGTGTCACTGGTGACGCTGGTTAGCCAGTTAGTTATTTAGGTTCCCCGTCAGGTTTTTATATAGCACCAGGGACCCCATATACTACCTAATAAAAATTTGAACCCCCTGATTGCCCCTAGTTAACCCTTTCACCAGTGATCACTGTATAAGTGTTACGGGTGAATCTGGTTAGTTTGCTTTTTATAGCATCAGGGCACCCACCATTTTTTACCCAATTAAGGTTTAACCCCCTGATCACCCGGCGGGTGATATCAATTAGGTTTTAGGGTCAGGGTCTGTGTCGCCCCAGGCAGCGCTAGGTTAGTGCCAGTACCGTTAACACCCACCCGCAAAGTATAAACCTCCCGTAGTGGTATAGAATCTGAACAGATCAATATCTGATCTGATCAGATCTATACTAGCGTCCCCAGCAGTTTAGGGTTCCAAAAAAAATGCATTGTTAGCAGGATCAGCCCAGATACCTGCTAGGACCTGCGTTTTGCCCCTCCGCACAGCCCACCCAAGTGCAGTATCGATTGATCACTGTCACTTACAAAACACTAAACACATAACTGCAGCGTTCGCAGAGTCAGGCCTGATCCCTGCGATCGCTAACAGTTTTTTTTGGTAGCGTTTTATATTTTTTTTTTTCTTTGTAAATAATTTTTTATTGAAAGGCTGAAACAATACAATTATCAACAATTAGTAGTGACCAACAACCATGCGAATTGTATACAGGATATAGTCATCAATTTCACATCAAAGATTCGCGAACTCCTCCTTCTTCACATAAAAGATTTTTAAGCCTCTCAAAACGTATGGATATAATGGCACAACTTTGTATCTCTTTCCAATGAATTTTTTGCTCAACAAAAGAGGAAGAAAAAAAAGACAAAAAGGTAAAGAAATAAGGCAGTGACTTATACAATTTTCCTTGTATCGATCCAAGGTGACCATTGAAAATATAGACTAGAAGACTTCCCTTCTATTGTGGAGAGAATCTGTTCATATTTGAAGCTTTCATCTACTTTTTTAATCAGTTCGCTAACATTAGGGGGGTTAGGGGTTTTCCAGTTTTTGGCTATTAGGAGTCAGTCGTTGTCAGAATTTTAACATTCTGAGAGGTGACGAAAATTGGTCTATATGTATATTTAGGATTGCTAATTCTGGGGTTGCTTTCTTAATATTACCCGTAATTTTGGAGATTAGGGTAAACACTCCTCTCCAAAAACTCCTGATGTGTGGGCATTCCCACGTCATATGTAGTAAAGTGCCAACCTTCCCACAGCCTCGCCAGCATTCATTAGTGTTGTCTTTTGCAAATTTCGCAGTGATGTAAGGGGTATAGCGCCACCTAAGGAGTATTTTCTGTGTCGTTTCCCAATGCATTATGGATCTGATGTAACGACAGTTGCTCTGTATAGCTACTTTCCATTGCTCGTCAGAGAACGAAGTAGCAAGATCTCTCTCCCATTTCTGAAGAGGAGATATTTTACTGAATTGACTTTTGCGTTGTAGGAGATCGTAGAAAAGGGAAATGCCCCCTTTAACCTTCGTCACATCAGACCAGAACGTCCATGCTTGGTGTGGTATTTTAACAGAAGTCCCCCGATGTTGGTTCAGAAAGGAAGCAATTCGTAGATATGTAAAGTAGACTGTGGAAGGTAAAGAATATTTGCTTGCTAAGGTTTCAAAAGGAATCAGCTTGTCTTTTTCGAATAGGTCCGAGACCAGTGAAATACCTTTTTGTTCCCAAAGTGATAGATCAATATCCGCCATACATGTACTCAGGGAAGAAATAGGAGTAGGTATCTCCGTTAGATTCTGATGACTAGCTACGCTTTGAAGAAAGTATCTCCAAGTATCTATTACTAATTTGATAATGGGATGTTTCGATGTAGATGTTGTGTTAGTAAAGGAGGAAGCCAACAATGTAGAATACAGTGAATTGGGGAGTAGCCATGAACTCTCTATTGCAGCCCATTGTTTGTCTGCCCCAGGTTGAACCCAATACTTAATTTGATCTAACATGCCCGCCGTGTAGTAATCTCGTAATATAGGGAATCCCATACCCCCAGTTTCTTTTCTTCGCCATAAAATAGAGTTAGAACACCTAGGTTTTCTTCCCTGCCACACAAATGAAGAAAGCTGAGCTTGGGCTGATGCGAAAAAGGACGAAGGGACCTGAATAGGTAGGGCCCTAAAAAGATATAAAAGTTTTGGGAGAATCAGCATTTTGCATGCCGCTAGTCTTCCCATCCAGGACAGGTAGAAATTCTTAAGTCTGTCCAACTCATGGTGAAGGGAGGACAGAAGAGGTAAAAAATTTACTTTGAATAGGCCAGAACTAGGTGACATTATCTTAATACCTAAATATTGAATCGGTTGGTTTGTCCACGGGTATGGAAATCGTGTGGCTAGGTCTTTTCAGGTTTTCCCCTTAATATTAATTGCTAACAAATTTGATTTGGAGGCATTTACTTTATAATAAGAAATTTTGTTAAAGTGTTCTAGGGTATCATGAACCGCTGGTAATGAAGCGGATGGCCGTGATAAGGATAAAATTACGTCGTCGGCGAATAACGTAATAGAATGTGAATGTTTCAAGATAGGAATACCTGAAATGCATGGGTGGGTACGGAATGTTTCGGCTAGGGGTTCCATTAAAAGGGCAAAAATTAGGGGGGATAACGGACAACCTTGCCATGTCCCGTTAGTGATATCGAAGCTTTCGGAGAACATGCCCTCCGTGTATACCATAGCTGAAGGCGTAGTGTATAAGGCCGAAATAGCCGAATTGATGTTCCCCCCAACCCCAAATCTGGAGAGCACTCGACTCAGGTAGCCCCAGTGGACCCTATCGAAGGCCTTCTCCGCATCTAAAGTAAGAAGCAGAGAAGGGTCCCTCGAAGTCTCCGCTGCATGGATCAGATTGATAATCCTTCTGGTTGCATCTGGGGCTTGGCGTTCCTTAATAAAGCCCACCTGGTCATTTTTAATTAGGGTTGGTAAAATCTTTGACAGTCTATTGGCCAGAATTTTTGCGAAGATCTTCAGGTCTACATTCAATAAGGATATAGGCCTGAAATTCTGAGGAATGTCTGTTGGTTTCCCCGGTTTGGGTATTGTCATTATCGTGGCGGCTAGCATTTCCGGAGGGAAAGAGATTAAAGTAGCTTTCTCAAATGTTTTTAGTAGATGCTGTCCTATAATGGGGTAGTATGTGCGGTAGTATTCAGATGAAAATCCATCTGGACCCGGAGATTTATTTAGTGGTAACGCTAGGATTGTTTTGTGTAGTTCGCTCAATGTTATGGGATCATTTAAAGCACTTAGTTGGTCCTGATCAATTTTTGGGAGTACTTTTTGTCAAGGAACTGTTCAATCGATTCTGTGGTCGGTTGTGGAATAGAGTTGTCATCTTTTAAATTGTATAGGGTGCTATAGTAGTCCCTAAAAGCGTTGGCTATGTCTTTTGGATTGGATAATTTGGCACCACTAGTCGGATGATAAATGAAAGGGATTTTTTGCTTAATGGTTTTTTCTTTAGTTTGCCTAGCCAATAACTTCCCTGCCCGGTTCCCTTGCTGGTAAAAGCGGGCTTTCCATTTCTTAAAAGCATAATCATGTTGCGATATCAGTAATAGCCTAAGTTCATGTCTAAGACCGTCTAGTTGGGAACCTATATTTTGCTCCGGGGCCTGTTTGTTTAGGGATTCCAATTTCTCAATTTAGGAAAGGAGACTATCAATCTTGTGGTTCCTCTGTTTAGTAGCTATACAGCTTAATTTTATAAACACCCCTCTCATAAATGCCTTGTGTGAGTTCCATAGAGTGAAGGGGTCCGACACAGACTGGGCATTATTCGCAAAAAACTCCCGTAATTCAGAAGTAATCTGTTGCTTAAATTTGGGATGTGAGAAAAGGGAGGCATAATTTCTCCATCTGTTTGCCCTAGTCTCTGTCGGTCGCCCCTCCACTACCACGGATACTGGGGCATGGTCTGACCATGTGATATTGTGTATACATGACAAATTAACTTTTTGCAATAGAAATTTGTCTACTAGGAACAGGTCTATCCTGGAATACGAATTATGTACACTAGAAAAATAAGAGTAGTCACGTTCGGTGGAGTGTTGGCACCGCCACACGTCAAACAGGCTTTCTGTTGCCATGAAGTGTGCAAGGGTAATCCTGTCTCTGGTTTTGTGAGGTCTTAAAGATACATCTAGAGCTTGGTTCGGTATTGCATTGAAGTCACCGCAGAGTAGAAGATAGCCCTTGCGCACTGCAGCCACCTTTTTCCTTATTCTATGTAAAAAAGACAGTTGTTTAGCATTCGGTACATATACATTTACTATAGTGTAAACCGTATTGTCAATCTCTCCTATTAGAATGATATATCTACCCGCTTTGTCACTTTCAACATGAGTACATTTAAATTGTATCGTGTCTCTAATCAATATAGCCACTCCTCTGTGTTTTTTCTGAGCGTTGGAAAAGAATGCTGTTGGAAAATGTCTATTATGCAGCTCCGGATGTTTAGAGTCCAAAAAGTGTGTTTCTTGAAGACACAGTATGTCACTATGTAGTTTCATGGCTTCTTTCCACAACAGGCTCCTTTTGTGAGGACTATTTAGGCCTCTAACATTGAATGTCGTAATTTTAAAGCCCATGTTGGGGGTGTATAGGGTGTGTCTTGATCAAGTCCCTGAACCGGTACCAGTTGTAGCGTGGACAAATCTGCACCGACTTACTTTTGCGGTGACCAGAAAAATAGTAAAAAGTAAAAAATAAAAATAAAAATAAGTAAGACACGTAGGTAAACAGTTATTAATGGGGAAGAAGAAAATCAACTACCGCCAATTGGTGACAATATCTCAAACTTGTAGTGTCCCGAAAGACCCGTAACCGTTATTCCACAATGGAGTGTGCACCAATAAGTAGCCTTAGAAATATGTATAAAAATAAAAAGAGATTCCAAAGAATCCGTAGGGAAGTAAACCCTTAATCAACAGAGGGCGAAAGAGAACTACAGTGGTGTGAAAAAGTGTTTGCCCCCTTCCTCATTTCCTGTTCCTTTGCATGTTTGTCACACTTATGTGTTTCGGAACATCAAACCAATTTAAACAATAGTCAAGGACAACACAAGTAAACACAAAATGCAATTTGTAAATGAAGGTGTTTATTATTAAAGGTGAAAAAAAATCCAAACCATCATGGCCCTGTGTGAAAAAGTGATTGCCCCCTAAACCTAATAACTGGTTGGGCCACCCTTAGCAGCAACAACTGCAACCAAGCGTTTGCGATAACGTGCAATGAGGCTTTTACAGTGTCCTGGAGGAATTTTGGCCCACTCATCTTTGCAGAATTGTCCTAATTCAGTTACATTAGAGGGTTTTCGAGCATGAACGGCCTTTTTAAGGTCATACCACAACATCTCAATAGGATTCAGGTCAGGACTTTGGCTAGGCCACTCCAAAGTCTTCATTTTGTTTTTCTTCAGCCATTCGGTGGTGGACTTGCTAGTGTGTTTAGGATCATTGTCCTGCTGCAGAACCCAAGTTCGTTTCAGCTTGAGTACACGAACAGATGGTCGGACATTCTCCTTCAGGATCTCTTGGTAGACAGCAGAATTCATAGTTCCTTTTATCACGGCAAGTCTTCCAGGTCCGGAAGCAGCAAAACAGCCCCAGACCATCACACTACCACCACCATATTTTACTGTTGGTATAATGTTCTTTTTATGAAATGCAGTGTTCCTTCTACGCCAGATATACTTGGACACACACCTTCCAAAGAGTTCCACTTTTGTCTCATCGGTCCACAGAATGTTGTCCCAAAAGTCTTGGAGATCATCAAGATGTGTTGTGGAGAAATTGAGACGAGCTTTGATGTTCTTTTTGCTCAGCAGTGGTTTTCTCCTTGGAACTCTGCCATGCAGGCCATTTTTGCCCAGTCTTTTCCTGATGGTGGAGGCATGAACGCTGACCTTAACTGAGGCAAGTGAGGCCTGCAGTTCCTTGGACGTTGTTGTGGGGTCTTTTGTGACCTCTTGGATGAGTCGTCGCTGCGCTCTTGGGGTAATTTTGGGCGGCCGGCCACTCCTGGGAAGGTCCACCACTGTTCCATGTCTTCGCCATTTGTGGATAATGGCTCTCACTGTGGTTCGCTGGATTCCCAAAGCTTTGGAAATGGCTTTATAACCCTTTCCAGACTGATAGATCTCAATTACTTTCTTTCTCAATTGTTCCTGAATTTCTTTGGGTCTCGGCATGATGTGTAGCTTTTAAGGATCTTCTGGTGGACCTTACTGTGTCAAGCAGCTCCTATTTAAGTGATGCCTTGATTGTGAACAGGTGTGGCAATAATCAGGCCTGGGTGTGGCTAGAGAAATTGAACTCAGGTGTGGACAACCACAGTTATAGTATGTTTTAACAAGGGGGGCAATCACTTTTTCACACAGGGCCATGATGGTTTGGATTTTTTTTCACCTTTAATAATAAACACCTTCATTTACAAATTGCATTTTGTGTTTACTTGTGTTGTCCTTGACTATTGTTTAAATTGGTTTGATGTTCCGAAACACTTAAGTGTGACAAACATGCAAAGGAACAGGAAATGAGGAAGGGGGCAAACACTTTTTCACACCACTGTAGACATAGTTCCACTGAGCACCAGAGCTCTAAGTTCAATTAGTAATGTAAATACCTGGGTGGTCAGTCCGATAGTCGTCTCAGCCAGGCAGGAGATCCAGCACGGGGAGATGATGTCCCAGATTGCGAACTTTTGTCTTTGTCCAAGATACGCCAGTCACGTAGGAGTCGAATTCCATCTTCGACCGACTTGATAACGGTAGTTGTCCCATCTCTGGAAACTAGGAGTTTAGCTGGGTAGGCCCACTTATACGGAATGCGGTGGTTCCTCAGGGGTTTCGTTATTGTCGCCATATTCCGTCTCCTTTGCATCGTAAATGCCGAAAGATCTGGAAAGAAAGATAAGGCTTGAGCGGACGAAGGCATAGTGTCTGGGTTACGGATACATAGAAGGAATTTCTCTTTTGTTTGGAAGAAATGGATCCTTGCGATTGTGTCCCTTGGTAAATGCTCCGGGATATGTCTAGGCTTAGGAAGCCTATGGATCCTGTCAATGGCGAGATCCGTTAGCGACGCTTCCGGTAAGGCCTCCTGCAGGATTTTTTGGAGAAATGGTAGGAGATCAGGAGTTTCAGATATTCCTCGGATTTTAATATTATTTCTCTTCGATCGGTCCTCGAGGTCGGCCATTTTTTCTTTCATAAGAAGAAATTCATCTTCCCTCTCATTATGAGCATCAATAACTTCATTTATAGTTCCTGCAAATTCACTCATCTTGTGTTCTATGTGGGTAACCCTGTTGTCCACTGCCTTGACTTCCTCTTTAAAGTGATTTGTAAGGGACAGAATGTCCGCATGTAGTGTACTGCGGAGCGATACCAGCATATCTTTTAGGGTGGTATCAATAACTGGCTGGTTCTTGGTGGGGAATTCTAGTATGGAGTCTTGCAGTTCTCTCGTATCATTCAGAGAAACATTGCTCATGCCCTCCTCTTCCTCCCCTTGCATATGAGGCTGTTTAGCTTTAATGGGACTGGATGTGGATGAAGCTGAGGGGGAGATCTGCTTGTCCCCCGGTGGCGAATCGGCCTGGATTTGGGCTTGGTAGACTTCAGGTGCTCTATTGCTCACATGCCTGCCACGCTCCCCGTCCCCCTGCTTACCGGCGCCATCTTGGATCTGTGTGATGCGGGGATGCCGGTAAAAATCCGTCATTTGGCTTAAGCGTTTTGCTTCCTTTCTCCTGCGGGACATGATCTCTACTGTTGCCCGACCACAACGATGCAGAAACCGCCGAATATAACCTCTCAGGTCCGTAGTAATAAGCTCCGGTGTGTGAGCGGTGGACGGAGCTCTCTCACACTGCGGCCATACTCCTCGGCTGCCGGCCACGCCCCCGGTAGCATTTTATATTTAAATCCGGAAGGCAGTGCTTGGTTTTCGGGGTCCCGTACGTGGCTAGGCTCCCAAAAAGTCCCCCACATGTGGTATCCCCGTACTCGGGAGAAGCAGAAGAATTTATTTTGGGGTGTAATTGGACTTATGCCCATTGCATGTGTGAGCAATATATCATTTAGTGACAACTTTGTGCAAAAAAAAATTAATTGTAATATTCCTGCAACTTGTGGCAAAATATAAAATATTTCATGGACTCAACATGCCTCTCAGTAAACAGCTTGGGGTGTCTACTTTCCAAAATGGGGTCATTTGGGGGGGTTTTGTGCTATTTTGGCATTTTATGGCCTTCGAAACTGTGATAGGTAGTGAGGAGTAAAATCAAAGATTTGCACCCTTAGAAATCCTAAAGGCAGTGATTGGTTTTCGTGGTGCCGCACACCGATAGACTCCCAAAAAGTCCCACATATGTAGTATCCTCGTACTCAGGAGAAGCAGCAGAATATATTTTGTGGTGCACTTCCACATATAACTATGGCATGTGTGAGCAATATATAATTTAGTGACAACTTTTTGTAAACTTTTTTTTTTTTTTTTGTGTCATTATTCAATCACTTGGGACAAAAAAAAAAATATTCAATGGGCTCAACATGCCCCTCGGCAATTTCCTTGGGGTGCCTACTTTCCAAAATGGGGTCATTTGGGGGGGGGGGGGTTGTACTGCCCTGCCATTTTAGCACCTCAAGAAATGAGATAGGCAGTCGTAAATTAAAAGCTGTGTAAATTCCAGAAAATGTACTCTAGTTTGTAGACATTATAACTTTTGCGCAAACCAATAAATATACGCTTATTGACATTTTTTTTTACTAAAGACATGTGGCTGAATAAATTTTGCCCTAAATGTATGACTAAAATTGAGTTTATTCGATTTTCCTTATAACAAAAAGTAGAAAATATATTTTTTTCTCAAAATTTTCGGTCTTTTTCCATTTATATCGCAAAAATAAAAATCGCAGAGGCAATCAAATACCATCAAAAGAAAGCTCTATTTGTGGGAAGAAAAGGACACAAATTTCGTTTGGGTACAACATTGCATGACCGCGCAATTACCAGTTAAAGCAGTGCAGTACGAAATTGTAAAAAGACCTCTGGTCCTTAGGCTGAAAATTGGTCCGGGGCTGAAGTGGTTAAAAACACAATCAAAGCTTCCCTAGAACAGATTAGAATCAAGAACTGGTATGTTTTAGAATGGGTCAGCCAAAGCTCAAACCTCAATCTAGTTTGTGAAAAACGTGAAAATTTATTTTCATCCCTCAGCCTCACCCCATTCAACCAGACGGCACTAACGCAATTTTGACAAAAACATGTGCAAAGCTGGAAGAGACTTACCCAAATACTTGTGGGTGTATATACAACTAAAGGTGGTTACCACATACTGACCAAGGAGGAAATACTTGGACACTTCAATACTTTCAATACTTGTTGAATCCAATCAATAATGTAGGCAAAATGTCATATTGCCAGTTTTAGAGTAACAAATATTTTTGTTAGATTATTATCGATGTCTGACAGGACAACCAGACCTGAGATGGGCTAATAGGGACTAAAAAGCGCACCCTCTTAATT
This sequence comes from Lithobates pipiens, assembly GCF_037356315.1. Lineage (NCBI taxonomy): Eukaryota > Metazoa > Chordata > Amphibia > Anura > Ranidae > Lithobates > Lithobates pipiens. Next base: position 67,094,367 of record NW_027507789.1, on the reverse strand, counting down.
GGAGAGAAGCATATGTAGCGCCGGTACTCCTAATGAGTACGCGATATGTTTGTAAATTTAGTTTTTGCCCAAAACTATAGTTAAGTTTTGAGGTTAATTGTGCTAAATTGTGCTTTGGCATCAGTTTGGCTGGGCTGTATTAAGGTTCTGCCTGATCATAGGCGGGGTTCGCACCTGTGAGAGGCCTTAGAACGCAGTCTGGTTAAACGTATTAGGTACCAATCTCTCTCTCTGAGCCAATCAGTGGGAGTTTGCCTCGCTGTGTATTCCGGGAGAGGGTACTTAAGCTGCTGAAGTCACGTGGTTTGGGGTTCTGGTCCAGAAGTTCTGCTGACTCCATGGTCTTGGTCCTCCTGACCAGCCCCCAGGGGCCCTCATGGCCTGGGGTGCGGATCCATCCGTTTCCGAGCCTCGGAATGGGCTTGTCTGAGGCACAGTAACTGGAAGGAGGATTCTAAGGTGTTCCAGTGCCGTCTCGGGTTTGGAGAGGCCCAGTAACTCTACACATGACTAGGGGAGGACTCTTCAGTAAGAGAGCCACACACACAAGACTGGCTGCTCAGTAAGAGCCTGGAAGCTGAGCTGCCATGGACATTGATTGAATCCACAATTCTTACAGTGTTGTCGGTACGGCTGAAAGATTCTGGGCACAGTAAGAAAAGTTCCTACTTCTATCCTTCCAGTTACAGCATAAGGGCATTTTTCAACCAAGTCTGTGTGAGAGACTTTGCAAAGCTAGAATTACCTGTTGGCTGCTAAACCCAAACTCAAGGATTTATCCAACAGTTAAAGAATCCAGTTGCGAGTGGCCATTCCCTGGATTATGTACAGAGAGAGACTTTTATTGAAGTCAGCAGTTCCAAGCACCTGAGCTAAACCGGATACCTTCTATTCCCAACTTAGAGACTGAGTTTGTTCAACTGTTTTATGCAAAATAAAAATCCTAACAAGGAATTCAAGTGTCGGTCTCTACAATTACTGGGTTATCAACCCTGGGAACCCCTAGACAAGGACAATGACTACGAGCTGGTGGAGGTAATCGGTAAGCCCAGAGGAATTCAGCCTCTCCTTCGGGGGTAAGTGCTACACATAGTAAAGTCTTAATTACCATCACAAATCCAAAACATAATGGTTTTATTTTTCATTTTGGGATAGTGGGCAAATCCATACAAGTCCCTCCTATGGCCAGCTGCACATTCAGATGCATCCTAATATTATAAAGCCATTTATTTCAAACTGCACACACACAGTTGTTTTAGGCTAATTGCCCATCTACTCTCACTTCCTGTCCCTGTGACAGCATCACATGAAATGAGTAGTGATTGCTACTAGGACAGGAAGACACAGTAATATTAACCCAACAGAGGTTCTAATATCTCCCCGGCCTACTGGGAAAAATGGTTTTACTACCAACTATGTCCATAATATAGAGATTTTCGCTTCCTGTCCCTACACATCTTGGTGAGAACACAGAAAAACTTAGTGATTCAAAGCCTTCTCTTCTATGTCCATAACAAAAACTAAGTTTTGGATGGAGTTCGGCTTTAAGTACATGGTAGAAATTAGTGATGGACGAACTTCTGACGGGACGTTTCGCGAACGCGGCCGATAGTTCGCTAACCATAACGTTCGCGGCGGGCCCCATTGACTTCAATGAGAGGCGAACTTTGCAAACCTACAGGTCAAATTTGCAGCCACAAAATAATTACTAGCTGTGTAAACATAGTCCCACCACATGGCCAATGACATAACACATGTATGAGGTGAATCTGGGATCGACAACTACAAGCATTCTTTTTTTATATGTGAAATTGTGAAATTTAGGACTGTGGAGCGCATGAAGGCAATGGAGGAGAGGGAAGGTCAGGGTAGGCAAAGAAGAGGGTGCAGGAGATGATCAACCGCACCGTGATAGAGAGCACCGACATCAGCAGCGTGAAATACAGCAATGACACCTGCACTGTGATAGAGTGATCTGACACCAGCACCGTGATAGAGAGCACTGACATCAGCAGCGTGACATAAAGCAATGACGCCTGCACCGTGATAGAGTGATCTGACACCAGCACCGTGATAGAGAGCACTGACATCAGCAGCGTGACATACAGCAATGACACCTGCACCGTGATAGAGTGATCTGACACCAGCACCGTGATAGAGAGCACTGACATCAGCAGCGTGACATACAGCAATGACACCTGCACCGTGATAGAGTGATCTGACACCAGCACCGTGATAGAGAGCACTGACATCAGCAGCGTGACATAAAGCACTGACACCAGCATCGTGATATACAGCACTGACACCAGCACCGTGATAGAGAGCATTGACATCAGCAGCGTGACATAAAGCACTCACACCAGCACCGTGAACTACAGCACTGACACCAGCACCGTGATATACAGCACTGACACCTGCACCGTAAGCAGCCCCAGGAGGAAGTCAGCACAGCACAGGGATGGTGGGAGCCCCTCATAATGAGCATAGCACAGGGATGGTGGGAGCCCCTCATAATATGCACAGCAGAGGTACAGCCCCAGGAGGAAGTCAGCACAGCACAGGGATGGTGGGAGCCCCTCATAATAAGCAGCCCCAGGAGGAAGTCAGCACAGCACAGGGATGGTGGGAGCCCCTCATAATGAGCATAGCACAGGGATGGTGGGAGCCCCTCATAATATGCACAGCAGAGGTACAGCCCCAGGAGGAAGTCAGCACAGCACAGGGATGGTGGGAGCCCCTCATAATAAGCAGCCCCAGGAGGATGTCAGCATAGCACAGGGATGGTGGGAGCCCCTCATAATAAGCAGCCCCAGGAGGATGTCAGCACAGCACAGGGATGGTGGGAGCCCGTCATAATAAGCAGCCCCAGGAGGATGTCAGCACAGCACAGGGATGGTGGGAGCCCGTCATAATAAGCAGCCCCAGGAGGATGTCAGCACAGCACAGGGATGGTGGGAACCCCTCATAATAAGCAGCCCCAGGAGGATGTCAGCATAGCACAGGGATGGTGGGAGCCCCTCATAATAAGCAGCCCCAGGAGGATGTCAGCATACACAGGGATGGTGGGAGCCCCTCATAATAAGCAGCCCCAGGAGGAAGTCAGCATAGCACAGGGATGGTGGGAGCCCCTCATAATGAGCATAGCACAGGGATGGTGGGAGCCCCTCATAATATGCACAGCAGAGGTACAGCCCCAGGAGGAAGTCAGCACAGCACAGGGATGGTGGGAGCCCCTCATAATAAGCAGCCCCAGGAGGAAGTCAGCACAGCACAGGGATGGTGGGAGCCCCTCATAATGAGCATAGCACAGGGATGGTGGGAGCCCCTCATAATATGCACAGCAGAGGTATAGCCCCAGGAGGAAGTCAGCACAGCACAGGGATGGTGGGGGCCCCTCATAATAAGCAGCCCCAGGAGGAAGTCAGCACAGCACAGGGATGGTGGGAGCCCCTCATAATAAGCAGCCCCAGTAGAAATATGACACCGCTCAACCTCTTCAAACAGGAGGGTACGGGCATATAGTACGGTGTGCTTTTTTTGGACAAGCAAGTGAGCCAAATGAACAAAGAAGGTCTGTGTGCTCGATTAAAAAAATAGTTTATAGACATATACATGGTCTACTGGTCACATGTGTTGAATTCCTCCGAGATCCATGCCTCATTCATTTTTATAAATGTGAGCTAGTTAACACTGTCGTGAGCTAGGCGAGTACGCTTATCAGTCACGATCCCCCCTGCTGCGCTGAACGTCCTTTCGGACAGGACACTGGACAAGGGGCAAGCCAACAGTTCGATTGCAAATTGGACAAGCTCTGGCCAGAGGTCAAGCCTGCCCACCCAGTAGTCCAGGGGTTCATCACTCCTCAGAGTGTCCACATCGGCCGTTAACCCGATGTAGTCGGATACCTGACGGTCTAGGCGTTCCCTGATGCTGGATCCGGATGACACCTGTCGATGGGTCGGCTGAAAGAATGACCTCATATCCGAAGTCACCAACACATCTTCAAACCGGCCTCTTCTTGCAGGCGCTGTTGGATTGGTACCCGCAACTCCTTCTCTGGGAGTGGGAATTGCTCCTCTGCCAGCGCACGCAAAAGCAGAATGCAGCATTTCTCGAAGCAAGGCCTGGAAGTGCTCCATTCTGACAGCCCTCTGTGACGGCGTTAACATTTCCACCATTCTGTGTTTGTACCGGGGGTCTAAGTACGTTGCCACCCAGTACTGGTCCTTGACCCTTATGCTTTTTATACGGGGGTCCCTATTAAAACACTGGAGCATGAAGGCCCCCATTTGCACTAAACTGGAAGCGGTGTGGTGGCCTGGCTCCTGCTCATCATCCAGGATAATGTCGTCCTCTTCATTCTCCTCTCCCCATCCACGCACAACAACAGGGATCCCAGAAAGGTTTAAAGCATGCTCTTCCTGCTCCTCCTCATCCGCCCAGGCACCATCCTCCTCTGACTCCTCTTCAGACTCCTGTTGTTGACTTGTCTCAGATAGAGTAGCCCCCCCTGGGAATTCATCCAGCATTGCGACTTCCTCATCTTCCCGCTCCTGCTCCTCCACAGCTTGATCAATGACACGATGCAATGCACGCTCCATAAAGAAGGCATAAGGTACCATGTCACTGATGGCGCCATGGCTGTGACTGACCAGTTTGGTGATCTCCTCAAATGGCCACAGAAGTCTGCATGCGTCGCGCATGAGCAGCCACTGGCGCTGTGAAAAAACCCCCAGCTCCCCAGAACCTGATCTGCCGCAGAGTTCATACAGGTAGATGTTAACTGCACGTTTCTGCTGGAGCAGCCTATCAAGCATATAGAAGGTTGAGTTCCATCACGTCGGGCAATCGCAAATAAGACGTCTGACCGGCAGATCGTGTCGCCGCTGAATGTCAGCAAGGCGAGCCATGGCCGTGTAAGATCTTCTAAAATGGGCCGATATTTTCCTTGCCTGCACCAAGATGTCCTGGACCCCAGGGTATTTGACAAAGAATCGCTGCACGACCAAGTTTAAGACGTGTGCCATGCATGGCACGTGCGTAATTTTGCCCCGTTTCAATGCGCTAAGCAGATTGGCACTGTTGTCACACACCACTTTACCAACTGTCAAATTGAACGGTGTTAGCCACTGATCTGCCTGTGAACGCAAAGCTGAAAGGAGTGCCGGGCCAGTGTGGCTCTTGGCTTCCAGGCACAACAGACGCAGCACGGCATGGCAACGTCTCACCTGGCATGTCGAATAGGTTCTGGGGAGCTTGGGCGGCGCAGCGGAAGAGACGCTAGCAGTGGAAAAGGAGGAGTCAGCCGAGGAGGAGAGGGAGGAGGATGGAGTAGGAGGAGTAGGAGGAGGAGGAGGAGGAGAAGAAGAGCCAGGCCTGCATGCAATCCGTGGCGGTAAAACCAAATCTACACGGGTGCCACAGGTTACATGCTTGACGGCCGTCAGAAGGTTCACCCAGTGGGCAGTAAAAGTGATATACTTTCCCTGCCCGTGTTTGCTAGACCACGTGCCTGTGGTCAGATGTATCCTGGCACCGATACTGTGTGCCAGAGATACATTCACTTGCCACTGAACATGGCCATATAGCTCTGGCATGCCCTTCTCTGAGAAATACTTCCTTCCTGGGACCTTCCATTGTGGTGTTCCAATGGCCACAAATTTTCGAAAGGCCTCCGAGTCCACCAGTTTATATGGCAGTAGTTGGCGGGCTATCAGTTCTGACAAGCCAGCCGTCAAACGCTGGGCAAGAGGGTTATCCGGCATCATCATTTTTTTACGCTCGAACATTAGGCCCATAGAAGCCTGCCTTTTTGCAGAAAAACGTGAGCTTGGCGTGATGGAAGGTCGAGTGGAGGACAATTGTGAGGAGAGAGGAGAAGGAGAAGTAGAAGACGAGGCTGGATGGTGAGAGCCTGGAGTGTGGCTTTGTGTGTTCCATTGCTCCCACTGGGCTCGGTGATGGCTGCTCATGTGCCTTCTTAAGGCGGTCATCCCTAGGTGAGTGTTGGGCTTACCGCGACTAATGCGTTGACTGCAAAGATTGCAGATGGCAACGCTATTGTCAGCAGCGGACACATTAAAAAAAGCCCACACTGCGGAGCCATGTACCGGCGTCCTGCACATAGCAGAGAGTGAAGAAGAGGGTGCAGATCGAGAGGATGAGGAGGGTGCAGAAGAGTAAGGCTGAGTGAGCCACTCAACCAAGTCTGGTGCGTCCTTTAAAGTAATTGAACGCACCTTCTGCAACTTCCCACTTTGGCTCAAGCCTGTTGCTCCTGCCCTACCCCTACCACCCCTGCGGAAGGGCCTGCCTCTTCCTCTGCCTGTCATTTTTTAAATGACCCTGTGACAAAACTCTCAGTCCCTATACTGATAAAGGACTGCTGCAGAACAGGGCAGCAGTCAGCAGTAGTGCACCTCAATCCTATATATATATATATATATATATATATATATATATATATATATATATATATATATATATATATATATATATATATATATATATATATATATATATATATACCAGTCCTTAAGGAATAGCAGACTGTACCTCACTCAACCCTATGTACTGTAGTACCCTATACCTTACCAGTCCTTATAAGGACCTTTGTGGAACTAGTAGGTTGTAAATGATTAGCAGACTGTACCTCAGTCCCTATACTGATAAAGGACTGCTGCAGTATAGGGCAGCAGTCTGCAGTAGTGCGCCTCAACCCTATATATTGTGGACCTATACCAGTCCTTAAGGAATAGCAGACTGTACCTCACTCAACCCTATGTACTGTAGTACCCTATACCTTACCAGTCCTTATAAGGACCTTTGTGGAACTAGTAGGTTGTGAATGATTAGCAGACTGTACCTCAGTCCCTATACTTATAAAGGACTACTGCAGCAGAAGGGCAGCAGTCAGCAGTAGTGCACCTCAACCCTATATATTGTGGACCTATACCAGTCCTTAAGGAATAGCAGACTGTACCTCACTCAACCCTATGTACTGTAGTACCCTATACCTTACCAGTCCTTATAAGGACCTTTGTGGAACTAGTAGGTTGTGAATGATTAGCAGACTGTACCTCAGTCCCTATACTGATAAAGGACTACTGCAGCAGAAGGGCAGCAGTCAAGTATAATATTCTTTCTATATTTGGAAGAAAGAATATTATACGTGTACAAGCCTATTACCATACCAGTCCTGAAAAGAACCTTTGTGGACCTACTAGTAACAGCTACTGATTAAACTGACTGTCCCTCACTGCCACACACAGCTTCCTGCCTGTCCCTATTTAAACTGACAAAACACAGGCTGCTGGAACAATAACTTGAATAGCACTCAAAACTATATCCTGTACTACTTTACCATACCAGTCCTGAAAAGGACTTTTGTGGACCTAATAGTAACAGCTAATGATTAAACTGACTGTCCCTGCTGCACACAGCGTCCTATCTCTCTCTCTACACTGACAAAAGACAGGCTGCTGCAACAATCACTAGCACAGCAGTGCCTCAAACCTATATCCTGAACTACACCTAACACCTATACCATACCAGTCCTTAAAATAACTTTTGTGGACCTAATAGCTAGCGATTTGGGTCACTGCAGTCTCTCCCTGCTCCACACAGCAACCTCTCCCTATAGTGACATACGAAAGAATGTAAAATCGGGTCTATTTATAAGTTAGGGGGAATGTCCAAGTGTCCATGTGCTGTAATGTCTCAATTGGCTGTCCTGTACCCCATGATGGATGTGTCATCATAGGTCAAAGTTCTTTTACACAGTAAACACGGAAGTCCGCTGGGCGAACGGCGGCAATAGTCCGCCAATTGGGCGGACCGCGAACAGCCGAAATTCGCTGCGAAACGACCGCCGGGCGAACCGTTTGGCCATCCCTAGTAGAAATCACATATTTTTTTTATTATTTATTATTTTTAAAGCCAAATCGACACATTATAAGAAAAATCCTTTATGCTATACAACACGCATGCCATACTAGGAGCAGTTGATATTAAATGGTTATCCAATTTCCAGATAAATAACAGAAAGCTGAAGTAACAGTAACAGTAACGGTAAGAACACAACTTTGCCGTAATATCACTAATATGATTAGTTCCTATATGCCAATATTGGCCATAGTTCAGTATTTGTCCTGACTCAGATAATTATTGGAAAACAAAAACATTATGGCCACTAAATTATGCCTGGCAATATAAGAACAATTCATATTAGAGGAAATAAGGGAAGTTTTCGTTCTGACTGTTGGGATGTTTGCCACATTCATACATCGAATGTTTTATACATAGACTTCCCAAGTGTTGCCCCTGGAGCCCTGACATAAGATACCAATGGAGAGGGTGGTGGTTCATCACTGGGGTTTTAACTCACCAATGATCACTCCTTGAGGTGGCTGACCCTTTAGCACACAATTATCCCTTTAACTCTAATGGGCAGCAATGCATACAAAGAAAACATGCACTATAAATATATGCAGAACACTCATGACAGTCAGCTGTGTAGCAACTTGGGTTAGTCATCTTGGGATCTATTAGTCATCATGTGTTTGCCGAAAGTTGAGCTGCAAATTAAGTTCAAATGCCTTCCTTAATAAGGTGTAACCAGAATGTACAGTTTAAGATCCTACCCATAGGGTGTGGCATTTGGTTAAATTGTGCTATTTTGGGTCTCATTATTACCATAGTATGTAACTACACCTGCCAGCAGAAGGACTGAATCATCTTGAGAAGAAATGCAAATAAAATTACTCATCATTAGCTAATGGCAGCTTCAATAAGGTTGCTTTCACACTGAAGGCAGTGTTCAGGCGTTTTAGCGCTGAAAACTGTCTCTCATGCCTCCCCAGTGTGAAAGCCCAAGCGCTAAAACGAGCAACGCTTTACCGCCAATGAGGCCTGTGGCTCAGTGTGAAAATACCCAATAAGAACCTTTCCAAATGAACTTGTCTACACAATCTGGCATAGGTATTTAGAACCCAGTTAAAGTCTTGCATGTTGAAATCTCTGCATAGTTCTTCGTGTTACGGTTTAAGATAAAAATTTTCATGGCAAGAGAGAATTAAACACTGAGGGGATGGTACAATGAAGGGAGAGTAGATTAGAAGGGTGACAAAGTAATTTATGTGAGGGAAAGCAGGATAATGGTAATATATTTATTGTTTATTAATTCCACAAAAAGTATGGCACAATAAAAAGGTGGTTGAAAGATAAGGCACTAGGAGGGAAGGGGGGGGGAGGGGGGATGGGAGGGGTTTAAAAGGGTTATAGCAAGAATAATGTACGAAGGGAGTGGTTAATTGTGACCTGAAAAAAGAAAAACAAACAGACAAAAAAAAGATTGAATTTAAGTTTGGAAATACTTTATATTTTTTTCACAATTAAATGCTGCTTCTTAAAAAGAGGTTAAACACCACAACAAAGTCTGACTGTTAATATATAATTGTGAATTATTTTGTATTTTTAGAAGAAAGATTAGGCTGCTCAATGATCAGAGCACTTTTTACAATTTGGCACTGCTCTGATTTAACTGGTAATTGCGTGGTCATGCAATGTTGTACCCAAATGAAATTTGCGTCCTTTTTTTCCCCACAAATAGAACTTTAGTTTGATGGTATTTGATTGCCTCAAATTGATTTTTGTTAGAAGAAAAATACAATAAACTCAATTTTAGTCATACATTTAGGCCAAAATGTATTCAGCCACATGTCTTTGGTAAAAAAAAAAGAGTCAATAAACGTATATTTATTGGTTTGTGCAAAAGTTATAGCGTCTACAAACTATGGTTTGAGAAAGAGGATATGGTACATAGATTTTAGTTTATGATTACCTATCTAATTTCTTGAGGTGCTAAAATGGCAGGGCATTACAACCCCCCCCCCCCCCCCCATTGAATGAGCCCATTGAATATTTTATTTTTTTGTCACGAGTGATTGAAAAATGAAAAAAAAAAAAAATTACACAAAGTTGTCACTAAATGATATATTGCTCACATATGCCAAATAATCGATTTTCTGGAAACTTGTGGCAAAATATAAAATATTACATAGACTCAACATGCCTCTCAGCAAATAGCTTGAAGTGTTTTCTTTCCAAAATGGGGTAATTTGAGGGGGGGGGGTTGTGCTATCTTGACATTTCATGGCCTCCGAAACTGTGATAGGCAGTGAGGAAGTGTAATCACCATTTTACGCCCTTATGCCCCGTACACACGATCGGACATTTCGACGACAAAACCGTGGATTTTTTTCCGAAGGATGTTGGCTCAAACTTGTCTTGCTTGCACACGGTCACACAAATGTTATCGGAAATTCCAAATGTCCAGAACGTGGTGATGTACAAAATGTACGACGGGACTATAAAAAGGAATAGCCAGGTCGCCACCTTTTGGGCTCCTTCTGCTAATCCCATTTTTATCTTGTGATAGTAGAAGTTTGGTGAGAGACGATTCACGCTTTTCAGCCTCCTGCTTTTCAGTTTCTGCTTGTCAGTTTCTGCTTGTGGGTTTGTATCTGTTCTTCAGTGCGGATTGTCAGTTCATTCCTGTCTTTCAGTGCGTTCTATTTAATAGTTTGTATCTGTTTTCAGTGCATTCTTGTCTGCTCGTTTCTGATTTTCAGATCATTCTTCTTGAGTCCTTTCTGATTTTAAGTGCGTTCTGTTAGTTCGTTCTGACCAACCAACTGTTTTCTATCCATGTTGCGGGTATGTACTCGTTCTAGAGTTCGTGCTATACAAGAGCTTGGTGTTGGAGTCCAGTCCATGAACAGGACGAGGAGGAGTTCATGGACCAAGAATTGGTTGCTCCATCGTGACCAATTCTCTCATATGCCTTTGTTGCAGGAGATCCGGGAGAATAATCCTGATGATTTCAGGAATTATCTCCGGATAATAGGCCCCGTTTTTCACCATCTGCTGGCTTTGCTGTCCCCTTATATTACGAAGCAGGACACCTGCATGCGGTAAGCCATCACTCCCGAACAAAGGCTCGTCACCACCTTGTGGTACTTGGTGATGGGGAGAAGTCTGCAGGACATCAAGTTCTTGACTGGGATCTCCCCCCAGGCTCTGGGAATCATTATTCTAGAGACCTGTTCTGCCATCATTCAGGTCCTGCAGAAGGACTATGTTTGCTAATGTATTGTATTTATTTCATCATTCCCTAATTACCATGATTGTAATATGTTGTGAATGTTCTCTTTGTCCTCATGCATGCTGGAAACTTTTAATGCTCCTTTTTTGTCCTTTGTGCATATTTGCCTTCACTAACCTCCCCAGCATGCTATCCTGGGCCTATACACACCTAGCCCAGTCACTTAAAAATGTATTTTGTCAGCTCCATTGTAGTGCTTACCCTAAGCATCCCCTAAAATGTGTCCAAATGTTACTGTTGTCCTTAAATTCAGGCAGAGTGCAAGATTGTTTTTTTTTGGGGGGGCCAAAACTCATTTGGAAACCTCCCTCCCACCCAACCGCTAAGTCAACCAATACCAATCCTCTATCTCAGGGGTAGGGAACCTTGGCTCTCCAGCTGTTTTGAAACTACAAATCCCATCATGCCTCCGCCTCTGGGAGTCATGCCTGTGATTGTCAGGGTCTTGCAATGTCTCATGGGACTTGTAGTTTCAAAACATCTGGAGAGCCGACGTTCCCTACCCCTGCTCTATCTGCTGACTTTACCAATCCCACACACACTATACCTACCTCTTTGGTGGTCAGATGTATGGATGAATTCACCAAAGCATGTAGTGCAAGGGCCTGCCTGAATACTTTTAAATGGTACTGTTTCAGGTTTTGTTCTTCTATTATCTTGATAGGTTACATATACATATAGTTACATAGTAGGTGAGGTTGAAAAAAGACACAAGTCCATCAAGTCCGTGTTTTTGTATTATGACACTTCTTACCTGTCCAGTGCGCTGCCAATAGTGTAAGGAGGGGCTGGCCAAAGTATCACACATTATTTATGCATTTAGCTCTCAATGAAGTGGAGAGGGTTACCTGTCCAAAACATCTCCAACCCCCTTCATAACATTTTTATAATGGGCCATCAGAGGGGGTGAGGAATCTGATAAGTGAATCTTATACTTTTGTCTTTAAATACTAAAATAAATGTTATACATATGTTGGCCAAGAATGTTATGTGCAAAAGTACAAATTTTTCTTTTTCTTGTTTGACTCCACAGTTTCCTTCAAACCCACAGGAATGGCAGACTGTGGCTTCCCAGTTTTCCCAGCAGTGGGACTTTCCCAACTGCGGAGGGGCAATAGATGGGAAGCACATCCACATAGTCCCACCTCCCCAACTGGGGGTCATATTACAATAATAAGGGGTTTAATAGTATTGTGTTGTTGGCGGTGGTGTTGGCGGCATATGAGTTCCTGTATTTTGAGAAAGTCATGTGACGGTGACGCAACGTGTGAGGGAGAGGAGACTGTGACAGCGCACAAATGAGTTTGGCAGTGCAGCGGCTGCAGACTCATGTGGTGATCTGACCATTCAATGCACTCTTACATTACTTAACATGTGAGTGGCTCTTTTACGCTGATCCTGGTGTGTTGTTTTAAGCAATATTGCGCAATGTTTTCTTTCTTCCCTTTGTAAATGAAATAACTTACCGGTGCGGAGGAAGCAGGAATATCCCCCCTTTGTTTGGCTCACCTTTACTGAAAGAGGATAAGTTTGGCGATCTTCCCTGGGGTATCCTCATTAAAGCGGGAGTCCGCCGGAAGTCGTTTTTTTTTTTTTAAAAAGCCAGCAGCTACAAATACTGCAGCTGCTGACTTTTAAAATAGTGACACTTACCTGTCCAGCGCGCCCGCGATGTCGGCACCCGAAGCCGATCTCTCGATCGTCTCTCAGGTGCTGCCGCCGCCATCTTGGGTATGGGAATCAGGAAGTGGAGCCTTTCGGCTTCATTTCCCGGTTCCCTACTGCACATGCGCGAGTCGCGCTGTGCAATAAGGATGGACCCGCTGCCTCTGGGATCTGTGTGTTTCCCAGCAGGCAGCGGGGGACTTTCGGAAAGGGGCGTAATCTACGCCCCTTTCCGCAGAGAGCTATCCCGGAAGTGGGTGCAGATACCTGTACTGTACAGGTACCTGCACCCCCCTCCCCCCTGAAAGGTGCCAATTGTGGCGCCGGAGGGGGGGAGGATTCCAAGGAGCGGAAGGTCCACTTTAGGGTGGACCTCCGCTTTAATCTGAAGCTCCTGATGTGTCCAGGATTAGTCACCCCTCTCTAGTGTGGACCTCCCTGGATAAGTACATTTTATGCAATACTTTATTTGTATACACAATAACTTTTTATTAATGCGGACCTTTTTCTGGATGATTAGTACTTATATTATAATTATTTAATTAATCTACATTGATTATTCATCTGGCACACTGGTTATGTTGCTTTGCACCATTAATTCATTTAATCCTATCAATTTCATCTGATTAATTACCTATCACATATGAATTTATGTTGTTTTTAGGGTGCCGATTTATTTATTTTATATATATTTATATAAAATGGAATATTTCAGGGAGGTGTGTCTCCTCCTTGTCATCTTTTAATATTAAGAATATAATATTAAGGATCTTTAGTTTTTTCTAGCACTTGGCACTTTTAATTCAGCACTTTTATTTAGCACTTAGCACTTTCCGTTGTGGTTATATTTAAGAAAGTGCAATATATGTTATACCTTTCTTGGGATAATTTAATATATATTATTTGGATAATTTAATATTAACTTTTGATAATTAGGCACTTGGTACTTTGTTAGTGGTCTGATTACTGAAGATAGCGCAACACTATTTATTGTATTATTTCTATTTCTTGGTTGGCTGGCCTATTTGGAGTGTTTGCAGCTGTTTTCTCTCTTTTTTTGGTTTAATTTTAATTTTATCTTGCACTCAATATCCATTTTTGTGCTTAAGTATTTTTGTTTCTTAGATAGAACATGTTGACACACTATGTGCATCTTCAAAATTTGGCTTTAAAATTACTTTAAAACTTTAGTAAAACTAAAAAATATAACAACGATCTGTTACATTTTTGGGTGTTTTAGATTCTGCCTAAAACATCAATTATGTTGTTCAGTCTTTTTTCAACATCATTGATGTTTTTCTTGACCTTCTCTAATTCCCAATTGCACACCATGATCTCCCCAATGAGGATCTGTGCACTTGCACTGTTGAAATAATTTTCTAATAAATTTTCTTATAAATATGTAGGCATACATCTATTACCTGAAGCTGTGGTCTCACACACCGACTTGTTGTGGTAACTATTTCACCCAATTCATGAACCTCTCCTCCCTCCACATCTTCTTCAGGGTGTGTAGAGATTTCCCCTTCTTCTGGAGTAGTGGGGTTCCTGGTGTCCTCAGATGTCCCGATTTGTTTTCTCCCCTATGTGAAATTAAAAAAAAAAGGTATACTTAGCACACAGATATTTGAGGCAAGAAATAGTAATATGAAACATTGTTTGGAAGTGTCGTACAATTGTCTGTTTTGGCAGAGTTCCAAGCTGAAGACATGATTTTTTACCTTTCTTAAAGCTGAAATACTTACCTTTTTTGGTAAAGTATCACACATGGAGAGATCCCTATTATCCACTGGAGCACCTGAGTAGGACACCCTAAAAAGGATGTTCTGGTGTCCCACACTAGGGCTCCTGCATCCAGATGTGTAAACAGCTGCTCAGTGTCCTCTCCTTACACTGAATCAAGTTTGCATTTCATTCTAGTTACAAACCCATCTAGACAACAATGTACTAAACTTCTTTTAATACAAATAGGCATGAACATATGTAGTTAACCTGCATCTGTCAAAAACATTGTATTAGTGGTCAAACGAACGATGTTTACTTGAACGATTACTGTGTCCACAAACCTGAAACTTGCCATTTTAAACTGTACAACAGTAAAGAAAAACACATAGACCAGCACTAAAGTACTAATAATAATAATAGGAACACATGACAAATACTTACTTTTTTGCAGCACTCTCTTGATCCTTCTGTACTGATCCTGCTCCCTCAAGTTCAGGTGTGACCAGCGTTTCCTCAATTGTTCCTTGGATCGTCGTACCCCAAAATTCCTCTGCAGAATTCTCACAACTTTAGTCATGATCTTGGCCTTTCTCACATTTGGGTTTCTGTATCAGATCAGGCAGCGATTGGTTGCCAGAGGTTACAGTGCATCATTACCGCTCACTGACTGGTTGCTAGAGGTTACAGCACACATTATGGCTAGGGCTAATTGATTAGTTGCTAGATGTTACAGCACATGATATCTGCTTACTGATTGGTTGCTAGATGTTACAGCACATCATCTCCTCACTGCCTGCAGACCATGGACTAGGGAGGTCCTAAGACTCGTGGGACCAGTGGCAGTGCTGGGGGGGGGGGGGGGGGGGGTAGGGTGTGATCAATGGCAATGCTGATTTTTACTAACTACAAATATAAAGAGGAGTTTTAACACTGGCCACCAAAGTAATAGCGGTTTACACTGACCACTAATGTAATAGGGGTTTACACTGACCACTAATGTAACAGAAGCATTCACAGTAACCACCAATGTAAGGAGGGATTTACACTGACCACCAATGAAGGAGGACATTCACACTGGCCACTAGTGTGAATGTAAGGATTCTACACCAAGCACCAATGTAATGAGATGATTTACACTGACCACCAATGTAACTGAGACATTTAGCCTGCATTCACATTTGTGTGTGTGTTGGGAACGCATGCAAAATCTCTTTCCTGACACCACAAGAATGTGCTGCCCTGTAGCAGATGCACAGCAGTGCCATCAATTGTTTTTGTGTGATTTTGAAAAAGAGTTTGGGACTTTCTTCCTCATTTATAGTGCATACAGCATCCCATTGAAATGAATGGGCTGACTTACATGTGACCTACATCTTTATCCACTCTGTCAGTACACATTTGCATCCTTAAACCCATGCTAACCTCTGCATCCCAAACCACCCCCATCCTCTTTACTCCAATCCTCCTCCCCTTTAACTTTACCTGCCTCCTCTGCTCATCTTTGCACCCACTTTCCTTACCTCCATACATCCCCTCCTTGCTCACTCGTGCACCCTAACCTGTATTTCCTTCTCTGTCTACCTCTGCACACCCCACACGACCCTCCATCTCACTAATTTGCTTACCTTTGCAAAACAGGCTGTTGGTAGGCTTAATGTCCACAGTTTTAGGCAGGACTTTCAAGCATGCCCCTTTATCTCCCAGTGGACAGCATTCAGTATAGGTGATGGTGGATTTGACCTCAGGGGGACATGATATACATATGAATGCTGCTTCTATTTACATATGAATGACAGTATTTACATGTAAACACAGGGTCTGCAGGTGAGTCATCGGTACACAACAATAGGGCAGAGCTGGGCAGCAATAGTAAAGGAACTTCACACTGAGATATCAGGACACAGCACAGGAATAAAACCTCAAGGGACAAGGGAATTTGAACTGGGATAATTGGTAAGTATGAGGCAGCTGCTTTGGGCCCCATAACAAATGACAGGGCCCAGGGCAGCTGCCCCTTTTGCCCTGCCTTAAAGATGGCCCTGACAGTAGTGGCCACAAAATATTGGGACAAGAATGAAAAAGGCTGGGGTAAGAATGATAGTCTTTTCTATTTGTTAACATTCAATTTGCAACACCCATGAGCTGAAAATTGTGTGTGATTGAAGAACCAAAAACTAAAACTATGTCCCTTTTTCAGACACAGGAAAGCCTCAGCCAGGCAGTGAAAAGTGGCAGCCAGGAGGTGGCCGGGCCCAGTAGCCTGCCCGAATTCCACAAAAAAGTGCCAGGAAGAGGAGTAACCTGAAGGAGGCAGCAATTGGCATATTTCTGAAGGCTACTGTGGGCCTCAGAACCCCCCCCCCCCCCAGTGTTCAAGAGGACTATGCCTACATGACGGCTTGCAAAATGCTGGAAATGAGGAGGGCCAATGCTTCTTATGTGAGCGAGTTATGTTACAAGCCCTAAATAAGGGGTTGAGGGGCGACCTCACAAGCCAAAGCCACGTTTGTGAGTTGAACCATGGTCCTCCTCCTCCTCCCCCTCCTGCCACAACTTCAACACCAGAGCCACAGCCTGGAAGGAAGCGTCTAAGGAAGAGAAGAGAGTGATGGCCTGGCTTCAGTCTGGTCTGACAAAAGATGCAGGCTGTTGTATGACCACAGCTTGGGGACAGATATGTGATCTGCTGCTGTTCCTGGTTTCTTGTAGTCCTGGACCGGATTGTACTCACTATTATAAGGACTCCTCAGGCCACTAATTTTGATTGTAAAATAACTGATGTGTCCCCTGGGGTACAAAGGCTTCGCAAATTTCACCAGTTTCTCCAGCGTTGCCTTCCTCTTTTGTTACGACCCAGAATAAATGGCTATTTCTTTTTTACAAATACTTGGCTATGTGTTTTAGTTCAAAAAGGACAGTTTGTTTTTGAGTAGGCAGGTACATTTCAAAAATACAAGGTCAAATTAACAAGGGACACCAACACCAACCAACATCTTTGAGGTTAAAAAATACAAGATAATAATGGTGTTGTGGTAACTTGACATACAAAATGAGAAATAATAGCACTAGAAATAAAAATGCAGATCTTGATAAAAAAAAAAAAAAAACATGAAAAAAAACATTATGGAGATGTGACGAAAAACAAAATTAATATTATTCATGAGATCATGAGAAATAATAAAGAAATCAGTTTGTGAGAACTCTGTGTGAATATGAGCAGCAAAACAACTTCATTCTTCTAGCATTCTAAAGAAGAAGAGAATGCGCTGCGTTAAACTATTTAAAAAATTGCAGCGTGACGAATGTGCTATCTCCATTCCGAATGCTAGTTTTACCAGACCGTGCGCTTCCGTCTCGTAATTTATTGTGAGCATGCATGGCACTTTGTGCGTTGGAATGGTGTACACACAATTGGAAAATCTGATAACCAGATCTCAAATTTTGTGTGACGGAAATTCCGATGGAAACTGTCCGATGGAGCCTACACATGGTCGGAAAAATAAAAATAAAACATTGCAATCTGTGTCTAAAAAATATATGCTGAAGCATGGGGGCAATCCGGGCAATGTTAGGACAAAATCGCTCCTCTACCCCTGCCATGTGCTTCGGCATATATGCTCTTTTAAGGTTAACAATAAAACAAAGTAACATTACAGTATAACATATCAAACATAGTAAAGGTAAAACAGAAAGAGAACAATAGATATAGAACAATAATGAGTGAATAATAGAGCATACAGTAGAGAGCGAACATAAGAGAGAGAGAGAACAATAGAGAGAGGAAAGGAAAATAAAACCACTATTTTTGGCTTTTTTATTTTATATCTTTTTGTGATTTTTATTTTTTTCACTTTTTTCACTTTTCTAAAAACTGTAAACTGAACGTTGCAGATTAGGGTCTCTCAATAGGGCCATCACATCTTTCAAAACCCTGTGTTAGTGTGCCCTAGGACTGTATAGTGCTGTACCCTAAGCTAATACTCAACTAGTGTGTGGTAGCGTTTGAAACAGTCACCAATGCAGAGACCAGGTTGGTCAGGACAGGAGGAACAATAAAAGCATGCCTAAATCCGCATTTTCTACAGACATGACATCGTCTTTGGGGTGCTCTTTGGGTAGGGGTACCAGGGAGGACATACGAAAAATGCCTCCCATGCAGCCGGCTCACTACATTTGCGTTGGGAAGGTGGGCCATAGTACCGTCTGCAAACAGAAGGGCTGTGACAATCTATTCCTGGAATTGAAGGAAGGATCCAGTCTGTCCTGAAGCTTTGTACACAGCACAAAAGCATTCAGCAGATCCAATTGAAATAAATATACAGACACTTTTTTTGTATATGGACAATGATATAGCGCTCTATTCAAAACAAACAAAATATATAAAAAAGTTCATAAACAAAAATATAGTGAATGGCTTCAAAATACGATATCCTCAGATATGGTGATCACATCCAAAGGCCATTTCATACGCAGAGGAGGAGGGGAACCGTCACCAACACCCAAAAACACTGACTCTTACCATAGATGTACAGATAAAAACGCATGTAGTAAATCACCAAGGGGGAGGCAGTTTTCTATGCTGATTTCCCTTCGTCTACAGAAGCGCAATCATCTCAATGGGAGTCGTCCAATGGGAAAAGAGGATTCCTATTTCTGTTTAGTAGGCACTTCACTTCCCAGGAACTGCTTAAATCTCCAGACCAACAATCCTCCCAAAAACCATAGAAAACATAAAACAAAGTGGCCTCATTGCGCAGGTATACTGATAAACCAATAATCTTTTATTCTCTAAAACCGTAGTTGAACTCACATTTAAGATGAGATATACAGGCATCAAATGACAATCGGCTACAGATGGAAAGAACGAATGAAGACCACTCCTGTGCTCCTTCTGATGTCACCAGGTCCCAAAAAACGCCCGACGTTTCGCCACCAATGTGCGTCCTCAGGGGCATGACCGTGACAGAAGAAGGAGAGCTATAAATACAGATAACTATCAAACAATTAGTGGCCTACCTTGATTCAGGTGTCAGTCTGTGGCTGCAATGTGCAACCCATTAGAAATCACCGCCGCCCCACCATGTTCCCAGCACATTCAATTGCATTCAAACAGGGGGAAGGTAAACAAGGTGACCACTTCCGGTGCGCCGTGCGTGTCAAAACACCGGACTTCCGGTCTAAAGATGCGCTCCAGCGGAAAGAAAAAAACCCCAAATGAAAACGAAAAAAGAAATAGGAAAATTGTGTCCTGCACAAGAGAAAACCCAAACAGACAGGACACAATTTTCCTATTTCTTTTTTCGTTTTCATTTGGGGTTTTTTTCTTTCCGCTGGAGCGCATCTTTAGACCGGAAGTCCGGTGTTTTGACACGCACGGCGCACCGGAAGTGGCCACTCAAGGTAGGCCACTAATTGTTTGATAGTTATCTGTATTTATAGCTCTCCTTCTTCTGTCACGGTCATGCCCCTGAGGACGCACATTGCCCGTAAGGCCAGTCGCTGCAGGGGAGCTTGTCTTCCTGGGATCCGCCGCAGATACTGAGACTGTTTGTCATCATTGAGATCCGGACTGTGGTGAGAAAGACTAAGCTTTGCTAGTGATATTAAATGCGATATAAGAGCTTTTTATTGTGTACGTATGTTTTTACGAATGCGCACAAGTGTGTTTATTAAAATCAGTTTGCACTATGGATTGTGTTTCTGATTTTTTCCATATGTGAAATGACAACGAATTGTGCTGTTTGGAGAGAGGCTTAATTGGAGGCTTATGGCTGAGAACATCCAGGAGCTATGTAATATTTGATGTGCCTATATTTAATCATAGTTTTGGTAAGTGTATTACCATTGGGAGCGTCACTGTGCACAGAGTTTTCACATTGGCAGTCTGGTGGATGACTTGGAAATTGACTCCTTTCTCTTCCTCTGAATATTATCTGAAGCACTCTATCCACAATTCAAGACTTAGCACATGGGTCAAAATTATGAACTTTCTGACCTTTACTTTCTGACTGTCTCATTTTATTTTCTTAGCGCTGTCAATATAGTATACTTTGTGCTGCAGTTCTCTGTTTCTATGTGGCTATCTTTTCCCTCGTGAACCATAATACTATATGTATAGCCTGTTGCCCTCTCACAGAGCTTATACATCTTGACCCTATATGGCAAATTTGCTGGGAAGATACTGTTTGGTAGACAAGCGGCCAGAAAACGTAATCAGGGACTCATCAAAGCAGACAACTTGATCGGGAGTAAACAAGGCAGCAAACTGTTGGTTGAAGTGGTTTACGAGGGGCCGAATTTTGTAGAGCCGATCAAATCCAGGGCCCCTCCTGAGGACAACAGAGTTCATTATCATTGAAGTGCATGAACCGCAAGATCTGCTCGTATCGTGTCCTGGTCATGGAGGCAGAGAACATGGGCATATGGTGAATTGGGTGAGTGGACCAATATGACCGCAACTCACTTTTTAGTTATGCCCATGAGGAAGGATAGGCCCAGGAAGGTCTTAAATTCGGAGACCGTAATAGGTCTCCAATCTCTGGCAATGGTCAACTGGGGATTAGCGGCGATGAATTGATCAGCATACAAATTGCTTTGGTCCACAATAGAGCTATACAGATCTTGAAAAACAGCGAATAAAAATGTCCACCTGAATTCTGGGTTGGCCAGAGAATGGGGGAAGTACGGGTGCTGCAGAAGTGGTGGACTCCCAATTAGGACTGGCGAATGTAGCAGGAAGGGCACTATGGGCTTAACGGGCCTGTGCTTGTCTTCTTCTTGGTGGCAGCAGGACACTACTCATGCTAGCCACCTCTCCAGCTTGAACTGCACTTATAGGACTCGCTATGTCACTAAGTGTTACTGCAGTGCTGTATGTACGACCAGGATGTACTGTACTAGGCCTCTGGTGCTTGCCAGTTCACCAGAAGGATAAGCGGCACTAGTACTGGCTCTCTGCTCCATATGAGAGCCCTGTGGTTCTTGCAGCTCAACAACAGCAGAAGAACTGGGTCGCGTATGCCTTACCCTGGCAGGGACCACAACTCCATCGTCAGAGCTATCTGTCAGGGTGCCGCTTCTGCTGTCTACCAGTTCCTATTCTGTGCCTGAATATGACAGATGAGTGACTTCTTCTTCCCTGTCTCCTATGCTCAAAAACGTGTAGGCCTCTTCACTACTGTACCTTCGATTTTATATTTTGGTCTCTAAATTTACTGGTACAGTAGTAAGACTCACAGGAAAAAAAGCTCCTGACTGCCAGAGACTGCTTCAAACGCTACAAGAAAAACTGTTATGCCACGTACACACGACCAGACTTTCCGGCAGAAAAGGTCCGATGGAATCATTCCGTCGGATTATCCGATCGTGTGTATGCCTCAGCGGACCTTTTTTTTTTTTATTCTGACAGACCAAGAAATAGAACATGTTTTAAATCTGACGGAATCAATTTCTATTGGGAAAACTGTTTGTGTGCTGGTCTGACGGACCAAAAACGACGCATGCTCTGGAGCAAGTATGAGACGGAAGCGTTCGGTGTGGTAAAACTACTGTTCGTATTGGAGCTAGCACATTCCTCACGCTGCTAATTCTGTGATCTTTTAATACAGTGCATTATTTTTTTCTTTAGAATGCTAGAAGAATCAAGTTGTTTTGCTGCTCATATTCACACAGTTCTCACAAACTTCTTTCTCCATTATTTATCCTCATCTCATGAATAATATTCTATTTTTTAAAAGCCCGATCTCCATAAATAATGTTTACAATAATTTTTTATACTCATCTTTTATATTTTTTTATTTCATCAAGATTTATTCTACGATTACTTAAAAATTATTTTCTAGTGATCTCCATATAATTTTATTTAATTTTTTAGTTACAAGTTACCAAAATAACATTATTATCTTGTATTTTTTCTTAACCTTAAGGAGGTTGGTGTCCCTTGTTAATTTGACATAGGGGGTTATTTACGAAAGGCAAATTCATTTTTCCTGACAGACTCCATGGCAGCCTACGTGTGGGTTTAGTCCCGCCTCCATTACCCTATAGGACGACACTCCCATAAATCTTTGCTCCCTGCCACAGGCCGTGTTCTTTTTTTGTCCTCCTCCATAGGACCTAACATGTGTCTTTTTACCCTGAAGACTTACTTTTTCTACGTTACGGACCGGCCGTGCGACTTGGAAGTCGCAGATTTCCGATAAGCTCTAGCTACTAGCGGAGTATGGAAAAGGGGCATGTGGAAGAGGCGCTGAAGAGGTGTATGCCTAGTCGCTGACAGGTGAAACCGCGTTTGAGTCATGAAACCTTGCTACTAGCAGGTGACTGTTCGCCCCCAACGTCCCCCCCCCCTCCTCCTCCTCTTGAAGTCCGGCGTGTGTGGGGACCTACCTCGGCTGGTGTCCGTCTCCTGGAGTGGTGAGCCGTTCTCTTTCCATGGCAGCCTGTATTTGTTTGTTGTATCTTTTCTTTGCAGGTTTGCAGTGTCCCTTCGTTTCCCCCATACAGCGCCGTGCGGTGTATCTGGCTGTTCGGGCGGCTGGTTTCCGTGCGTTCCAGCCGCTCAGTTACTTCCTGGTTTCGCCGCTCGGTCGTTCTGCGCATGCGCGAGACCGGAGCGAAGACGAGGCTTGGTTCGCGCATGCGCGATGCGGGCTTCGCGCATGCGCACTAGCGTTTTAGTGACGAAAATCATGACGTCACTTCGGCGGCGAATTTAAAAACAGAAAACAGCTGATAGTATGCCTGGGATGTTTGTAAGCCTGCAACATCATTCCTGAGCTCTGTTTCTTCAGTATTAAGGTATGTGTCTTTTGGGATCAGTTTTCCTCTGCCTCCTTAGCTGTTTTGCTGTGTTTTAAATTAGGCTGTTTCTTTCTCCAGCCCTATGGATCCTGGAGATGCCTCACCGCTTGCTAGTGGCCAGCCCTCTCGGAGAAGGTACTTCTTTTGGGGTTACCTACCGGGGGGGGGGGGGGGGAAGCAGTGGAACATTAGGGAATGTTCCACTAACGCTGCTGGTTTGTTCTACAGCCCTTCTAGGTCTACTCAACGGCGAAGTTCTCACCGAGGAAGTGACTCGTCTAAGTCCCACCGCCGGCATTCCTCTTCCAGGTCCAGACGACATGATTCTCCTGCGAGAACCAGTCTCCGTAGTCGGGAATCTTCCCGCCCTTCATCAGCTCACCCAAGTCACGTAGCTGAAGGTGTATGCTGGGGGTGCAAGACGCAGGTTCCTGCTGACAAGTCCCTTTGTGACGCCTGTTATATCAAAGCGACGGGTGAAAGGAGTGACTCTGACCAACAGCTAAAGTCTATGGTGGAAAGATTGGTTAAGGACAGTCTTAAGAAGTTTGAAGCCCCCCAGTTGTCTCCCATAGAGTCTCCAAGGTCTCCAGGGAGGGATGCTCAGGCCCAGGACACTTGGGATTCCTCGCTGCCTAGCCATCCATCTGCTGTCCTTTCAGAGAGTGAGTCTGAAGAGGAAGAGTCTGGTTCAGGTTTTGACTTTGCCCTGCTCCCTCCTTTGGTCAAAGCCATTAAGGAAACACTGAGCTGGGAAGAGCCGGTAGTGGCCCCGGCAAAACAAAGAAAATTTTTCAAACAATTGAAGAAAGAACGTATTAGTTTCCCCTTCCTCTCGGAACTGGGAGAAGTGATTTCAGATGAGTGGAGCAAGGTAGAGAAAAAGAATTCTCTTCTTTCTAAAATCCAGAGACTTTATCCCTTCAAGGAAGAAGAAGTTAAGAATTTGGAGTCTCCTCCTCTAGTGGACGCAGCTGTAATGCGTTTGGGCAGACATGTTACCCTTCCCCTGGAAGACAGTCTCTTTTAAGGACGCTTTGGATAGAAGAATTGATTCTGACCTAAAGCGGATCTACCTTACGGCCGGGATGGCCTGCAAGCCGGCCTTGGCTGTAGCGGCTCTGTCTAGAGCAATGGAAGTTTGGTCCAATAATGTTGATGATTCACTCAGAAATGTTTCCGAAGATCTGGCCAGGAGTTCTCCCATTCAGGAATTGAGACTAGCCTCAGCTTTCCTGGGAGAGGCCTCGATCGACATTATCCGTCTGGTGGCTCGAGTTATGCTCTCCTCTGTAACTGCCAAGCGTGCCCTTTGGCTCCGTCCTTGGGTAGCCGATCCCGCTTCTAAGCAGGTTTGGTGCCGTATTCCTTTTGATGGTTCTTCCCTTTTTGGCAATAAACTGGATAGTGCCATAACTCGAGCCACTGGAGGTAAGTCGGGGTTCCTTCCTCAGGATAGACGCCTGCAGGGTCAAAGAAGATCGTTCCCTAGGAAGCAGGCTCATGATCGTGCTAGGGAGGCGCGCACTTACAGGCCTGGACGTGAATTTTCTAGATCTTGGAGGTCCAGACAGACATCTCTCAAGAAGTCTGCGAAAGGCAGTTCAATGGGGGAGAAGGAGCCGACTAAGTCCTTTTGAGATCAAGCCCGTCCAGGCGGTTCGGGTAGGAGCACGTTTGTTCCACTTTCGACACGTTTGGGCGGCCTTGATCCAGGATTTTTGGACCGTCAAGACGGTCTCTTCCGGACACACGTGGACATTCAGCAGTGTACCCAAACTCAAGTTTGTTCCCACATCCATTCCAAAGTCAGAAGAAAAAAGGCAAATTCTTCTAGCTTACACAAAATCTTTGTTGGATCAAGGCGCCGCTATTCCTGTTCCAGATGTCCAGCGCGGCAGGGGAATGTATTCACCTCTCTTCCTGGTCCAGAAGAAGAACGGCACTTGGAGACCCGTAATAGACCTAACGCGTCTAAATCACTACATAAAAAAGGAGAAGTTCAAAATGGAAACGCTGTCCACGATCCAACAATCAGTGCAGCCAGGGGACTGGCTTGTCTCAATAGACCTCAAAGACGCCTATTTTCACGTCCCAGTGGCTGCAGAGTTCCAACAGTTTCTCCGTTTTTCCATTGGCCAGTTCCATTTTCAGTTTACTTGCTTCCGTTCGGTCTGTCAACCTCTCCTCGCACTTTCTCAAAAGTCCTTCTGGCAGTCGTAGCCTTGTTGAGAATCAGAAAGATCCGGATTCATCATTATCTAGACGACCTGCTTCTTCTCGCTCAGGACAAGGATTGTCTCTTGAGCCACAGGGATCAAGTCATCGCAACCCTCGAAGAATTCGGTTGGCTCCTGAATTTAGAGAAGAGCCAGTTGGTTCCTACGCAGTCTCTCGTGTTCCTCGGTGCTCTGTTCAACACAGCAAGAGGTACCATCTCTCTGCCCGAGGAG
The DNA here is from genome assembly GCF_037356315.1 of Lithobates pipiens. Lineage (NCBI taxonomy): Eukaryota > Metazoa > Chordata > Amphibia > Anura > Ranidae > Lithobates > Lithobates pipiens. Next base: position 67,068,558 of record NW_027507789.1, on the reverse strand, counting down.
AAAATTGCAGTAATCCGAGACAGGATCCACCTAGCCCTCTCCTCTTCTCGTCTCAGTGCTCTTCACTGCCTAAAGATCATAGGCACCATGGTGTCTACTATACCCATGGTGAAGTGGGCACAATGGAGGATGCGCCCCTTTCAGGTGGGGTTTCTCCATCAATGGTCGGGAGAAAAGGCTCAGTCCATCGTAGTTACTCAGACCATGAGAGGTTCCCTCCTTTGGTGGCTTCGTCGGGAGAATCTACTGAATTGTCACTCTCTTCTACCAATCAAATGGATCTCAGTAACATCAGATGCCAGCAACAAAGGCTGGGGGGCACATTGTCTTTCGGAAGTGGCCCAGGGCGTTTGGGACTTTCCCTCTCGGGGAATAGTGTCGAATGTGTTGGAACTACGAGCAGCCTTCCTAGCGCTGTTGGCGTTTCCACATCTGATAGTGGGTGCATCCGTAGTCCTCAGGCTGGACAATACGTCTGCGGTCGCATAAGTGAGGAAGCAAGGGGGCACCAGAAGTCGGTCTTTGCTGAAGGAAGTGGAGCCAATAATGCATTGGGCTCAGAGGAACCTGTCCAACCTAACAGCAGCCTATGTACCCGGAGTTCTCAATGTCCAGGCGGACTTTCTTTCACGAGTCCACTTGGACAACAACGAGTGGACCCTTCACGAAGAGGTGTTTCAGTGGGTTCTATCCCTGGGGATGTCTCCAGAAGTGGACCTTTTTGCCTCTCGTTTCAACAAGAAGCTAACAAAGTTCTATTCGAGGTTCAAGGATCCGCAGGCCTTCGGGATAGATGCCCTAACAGAGCAGTGGCGTTTTCACAAGGCATATGCTTTTCCCCCAACGCCAATCATCTTCCAATTCCTGAAGAGACTCAGATGGGAAGGAGTGGAAGTATTGGCAATAATTCCGTATTGGCCCAACAGGCCCTGGTTCCCTCTCCTATCTCTCCTCAGCTTTCGGGACCCGGTTCCTCTTCCGTCCAGACGGGACCTTCTCTCCCAGGGGTCGGTTCTCCATCCATGTCCGGCTCAGCTCCGGTTGAAGGTCTGGTTCTTGAGAGGGGAAGGCTGGAAGCTCTAGGGTGTCCTAAGGAAGCCATTCCCACTCTCCTAAGTGCAAGGAGAAGGAGCACTAATAAGGTGTATGAACGAATCTGGGCCAAGTTTGTTGATTTTGTGTCCTCCAAAACCAGTTCCTATGTTTCACCCACGGTTCAAGATGTGTTGGGGTTCCTGCAATCTGGCTTGGACTTGCCTTTATCAGTTAGCTCCCTTCGGGTTCAAGTTTCAGCTATTTCCGCTTTTACAGGGGTTCAGTGGGCCAGCCACGCCCTCATTCAGCAGTTTTTCAAGGGAGCAGTAAGATTGAGACCCCAAAGGAAACCCAGATTCCCCAAATGGGATCTTCCTCTAGTCCTGGACTTCTTTTCTCTGCTCAGTACGGATCTCTCCATCCGAGAACTTACCTTGAAAACCGTGTTCCTGGTGGCGGTCACCTCAGCGAAACGAGTTTCGGAAATTCAAGCTCTGGGAGCCAAGGAGCCTTTTCTAACCTTTTTTCCGGATAGAGTGGTCTTAGTTCCAATGTTAGGGTCAAACCCTAAAGTCACTTCAGTCTTTCATAATAATCAAGAAATCTCTCTACCCCTATTCAGATCCTCGGATTCCTCAGATATTCATCCTCTTGACGTTGGAAGCTCTTTAAAGCTCTACTTGGAAGCTACAGCTCCGTTCCGGCAGTCGGACTTCCTGTTCGTTCTGTTCTGTGGTAAGAACAAGGGCACTAGAGCATCAGTCAGGGCAATCGCTGCATGGATAGTTCAAGCAATCCAGTGGGCATACAGAGATAAGGGCTTGGCTCCTCCTCAGGCGGTGACGGCACATTCAACCAGAAGTCTTTCAACCTCGTGGGCGGCTTCTCGCCATGTGGCCCCTGACGTGATATGCAGGGCAGCCTCGTGGTCTTCCATTCACACCTTTATGTCTCATTATTGTGTTGAGCCAGCGGCCTTATCCTCAGTTGATTTTGGTGTTAAAGTTTTGTCAGTTGACGGTGTCAAATAAATCTTTGTTAATCAGCATTTTTGCCCACCCGGGTGTGTCTTGGCGAGTTATTTCCCACACGTAGGCTGCCATGGAGTCTGTCAGGAAAACGGAAAATTTATGTCAAATACTTACCGTAATTTTCCTTTCCTGATGGACTCCATGGCAGCAGGAGTTCCCTCCCAAATGGCTGGAGTAGGATAGTTACCGAACACGGCCTGTGGCAGGGAGCAAAGATTTATGGGAGTGTCGTCCTATAGGGTAATGGAGGCGGGACTAAACCCACACGTAGGCTGCCATGGAGTCCATCAGGAAAGGAAAATTACGGTAAGTATTTGACATAAATTTTCCGTTTGTATTACAAATGCAAATTACAAGTCCAAAGTGCACTTGAAATTGCACTGAAAGTGCACTGGAAGTGCAGTCGCTGTGGATCCGAGGGGGACATGCAAGGAAAATAAGAAACAGCATTTTAGCTTGCACATGATTGGATGAGAAAATCAGCAGAGCTTCCCCTCATTTCAGAACTACCCCTCAGATTTACAGCGACTGCACTTCCAAGTGCACTTGCAGTGCAATTTCAAGTGGACTTTGCACCTGTAGTTTGCACTGTGTCATGAATCCAGTCGAGCCGGCCGTCTCTCATTAATCGAGAGCCGTCCGGGTCGACTGGATTCATGACACATGCGATTTTATTCTTGAATATATGTAAGTGCAACTCTGCTTTTTATATTTTATTAAAATTTGCTGAATTACACTATGGAAGTCTTCTTTCATTCTTAACATGGGGAACCATTGACCATGAGTAACTCCAAGGGCATTACGAATGGAGGAGTGGGGATATATTGCTGGCAAGCAGAGAGATCTTTTTCTGGGATTATAAGCCATAGGAGAACTTGATCTCCCTAAAAAAAGAGATCAATTGAGCTGGTAAGCGGCAGTCGTTTCTCAGGTGGAGGAATCTTTCTATCTTAATTCATCACTATTCCTTGGGTGTATATTGTTTTAAGCCACTTATGATCAGTGAACCGAGGATTCGTTTTTTATAAATTTATGCCGGAAGTGTCTCTTAATTGTTGAACTTTTATTCATTCTGAGCACTGTGTGGACTTTTTCAATAGGGTTTTTCATCATCCTAATAACTGTGATTCGTGTTCTTATGGTTTGGATGTATAGTTACAATTTCGCCCTGTTATAGTAATATGGTACAGTAAGTATTGTATAGTGCATTGGGGGCCCTATAGTCTCCATTAACAGAGTTGGATCATATGTGTGATCATATGACATTACAATCATTTTTTACAGTGCAGCTTACTTTTTAACTAATTGATTTATTGTGTGTCTCACATTGAAGTTGCAGCAGTATTCACCCTTATGCCGCGTACACACGTAGAGGACTATCCGACGGACTTAGTCTGGCGGACTTCCCAAACGAGCTACTTGCCCACACACGGCACTTTTTCAGCGGACTAATACGGCGTACTAAGTCCGCCGTACTATCCGCCCTACTTTTGAAATGAACGGACTCGCCCACACACGCGGAGGAAAGTCTCCAGGTAGGCGGGGCCCGCGAAGGAGACGTCGCAGGCCCCGCCACCTGGTATGGACTTAAAGGGGAACCCCAACACCGATAAAAATCGGCGTGGGGGTCCCCCCAGGTCCACATCAGACCCTTGTCCGAGCACGCTACCCGGCCGGCCAGGAAAGGGGGGGCCGCGCGCCCCCCCCACCCCAAAGCACCTTGTCCCCATGTTGATGAGGACAAGGGCCTCTTCCCGACAACCCTGGCCGTTGGTTGTCGGGGTCTGCGGGCGGGGAGCTTATCGGAATCTGGGAGCCCCCTTTAATAAGGGGGCCCCCAGATACCGGCCCCCCACCCTATGTGAATGAGTATGGGGTACAATGTACCCCTACCCATTCATCTGTAAAATAAAGTACAAAAAAAAACACAACACACAAGATAAAATAGTTTATTGCACAGCTCCGGGGGTCTTCCGTCTTCAGGGGTCTTCTCGCCGGACTCCTCCGCTATCTTCTTCTAGCTCTTTTGCTAGCGGAGGAGCCCGGCTTTCTTCCTCGCCGCGGCCTCTTCTTCTGACTTCGGGGGTCTTGTCCCCCTCTTTGGTTCTTCTGCTGGGCCACCGCGCCTTCTTATAGCTCTTTTACAGGCGGTGGCCCGGTCTTCTGTCGCCGCCGCCTTCCGTTCTTCTTCTTCTCCTGGAGATGTTGACTCGACGCTCTCTCCGGCCGCAATGCCAGGGACGCGCTGCGCGGCGACTTATATAGGGACAAGGGGCGGGGTCATCGGTTGATGTCACGTGGGTTGATGTCACATGGTGACCCGTCCCCTTATGATGTCACAGTCCCGGGGGATGCTGGGACTGTCACCATGTGACATCAACCAATGTGACATCAACCCATGTGACATCAACCGATGATCCCGCCCATTGTCCCTATATAAGTCGCCGCGCAGCGCGTCCCTGGCATTACGTCGAGTCAACATCTCCAGGAGAAGAAGAAGAAGAAGAACGGAAGGCGGCGGCGGCGACAGAAAGACCGGGCCACCGCCTGTAAAAGAGCTATAAGAAGGCGTGGTGGCCCGGCAGAAGAACCGAAGAGGGGGACAAGACCCCCGAAGTCAGAAGAAGAGGCCGCGGCGAGGAAGAAAGCTGGGCTCCTCCGCTAGCAAAAGAGCTAGAAGAAGATAGCGGAGGAGTCCGGCGAGAAGACCCCTGAAGACGGAAGACCCCCGGAGCTGTGCAATAAACTATTTTATCTTGTGTGTTGTGTTTTTTTTTGTACTTTATTTTACAGATGAATGGGTAGGGGTACATTGTACCCCATACTCATTCACATAGGGTGGGGGGCCGGTATCTGGGGGCCCCCTTATTAAAGGGGGCTCCCGGTTTTCCGATAAGCCCCCCGCCCGCAGACCCCGACAACCAACGGCCAGGGTTGTCGGGAAGAGGCCCTTGTCCTCATCAACATGGGGACAAGGTGCTTTGGGGTGGGGGGCCGCGCACCCCCCATGTTGGGGGCACGCGGCCTGGTACGGCTCAGGAGGGGGGCCGCTCGCTCGTCCCCCCCTTTCCTGGCCGGCCGGGTAGCGTGCTTGGACAAGGGTCTGATGTGGACCCCCACGCCGATTTTTATCGGCGTTGGGGTTCCCCTTTAAGTCCATACCAGGTGGCAGGGGCCTGCGACGTCTCCTTCGCAGGCCCCGCCTACCTGGAGACACGCTCAAAATGAGCGGACTTTTCTCTGGGCGGGAAAAGTCCGCTCATTTCAAAAGTACAGCGGACTGGCACACACACGGCCGGATTGTCCGCCGAAATGCGAGTCCGGCGGGAAGATTAGAGTACAAAACTACTTTCTAAGTCTGCCGTACTTTCGGGTCAAAAAAGTATGCCGGAGGCTACACACGGGGGGATTGTCTGGCGGACTTCAGTTTGCCGGACTTTTCCATCCGCTTGTTTGATCGTGTGTACGTGGCATTAGTCATCACATCACAGTTGGTTGAGTGATTTATTAAGACAGCACAGTAATTTCACCTTTTTGACAGATCAGGATGGGAGATAGGGGCAAGAGGGGCAATTGGGACATGAAACAACACACTACGGCATAATGAGTCATTAACATAGTGTAAAAAAGATGAATATTTCTTAATACCCTGTGGGAGCATAGTGCATTTGATGATACAAACATTGTAATTCATACATATATTATACAGTAAGACATAATATTATTAAATCACATTGATAATAAATAGTAGCGTAGTAAATAATGTAGCACCTGATCACTGATAATAACAAACACTACCCCAACAACTAAATAGATAAATAATACCAGAGTATGGTTAATGACTCAAATATTAGGCACCCATGGTAAATATAATAATGCTGTGGCATAGCAGCAAGTATATAGGCTCGACGCATTTTGTGGAAGATGGTCCACTCATCAGGAGCTGTTTATTGGAAGTGCCTAAAATATAACATAATATAAATTAGTAATTAATGGTAATTAATTACACTGGGAAGAGGAGGAACCAAAACCTTAGTCCTAACACTCTTATGCCCTGTACACACGGTCAGAGAATCTGTTGGAATGCGTCTTATCGGACCGTGTTGTCAGATAATCCGACTGTGTGTGGTATGCATTGGACTGATTCCGTCCGAATCTCCGTCCGACCCAATTTTCCAACATGTTGGAAATATTTCCCGACCAACTGGGCCGGTCGGACCTAATCCGATCATGTGTAGAGAATTTTGATCGGACCAAGTGCCACGCATGCTCAGATCAAATTCCTACATCAAAGCTATTGGCTACTGGCCTGAATCTAGTCCCATCGTAACGAAATTACGTCATCACGTTCTGAAAGATCGTATTTTTCGACAATTTAGTCCGACCGTGTGTATGCAACAGTTTCGGACACAATCCGTCAGACTAAATCTGACGGACAAAATCCGACGGATTTGGTTGGCAGAATCTCCAACCGTGTGTACAGGGGCTTAGCCCTTGTACACAAGGAGAATCCGTCGGAATGTGTCCTATCGGACCGTGTCGTCGGATAATCCGACTGTGTATGGTATGCATCGGACTGATTCCGTCTGAATATCCGTCGGACCCAATTCTCCAACATGTTGGAAATATTTCCCGACCAACTGGGCCGATCGGACATACTCCGATCATGTGTAGAGAATTTTGATCGGACCAAGTGCCACGCATGCTCAGAGCAAATTCCTACATCAAAGCTATTGGCTACTAGCCTGAATGTAGTCCTATCGTAACGAAATTACGTTATCACGTTCTGAAAGATCGGATTTTTCGCCAACTTTGTCCGACCGTGTGTATGCAACAGTTTCGGACAAGATCTGACGGACAAAATCCGACGGATTTGGTTGTGGAAATCTCCTACCGTGTGTACAGGGGCTTACCCTTAAATAGGTAATATGATGGTATTGAGGCATAGACAATTGCTGTTCATTGGGTGGGAGGCACCCATGGGGAGGATAGACACTAATCCCTATAGAGCTATTTCTTCAATCACTAATCCTATATGTGGTTCCTGTTCTGCTCCGGCATGTTGTCGCTTGGTCACCTCCTCAGCTCCTGGGGTGATGTTTCATACACAGGTAGATCAGAGTCCAAACGGTACTGAATCAGAAGCGAGCAAGGAGGATCAAACAAGCTGGGTCATACATGAAATACACAGAGCAGATATCAGCTGGATCAAACAGAAAGGTAAACTCTAATACAAGCACTGACTGAATGCTGATACAGGTGATTTAAAGGTGAGCTAGTCAATCACTGTTGTTTCCCAGGCAAAGGCTGTGTCAGGTGAGTTGTGCTGGGTCCTATAGGGATCCTAGTACTGACAGTACCCCCCTTTCTCGAGGGGTTGCTCCTGAACCCCCAGGCTTACTTGGATAATGGAGATGGAACTTCTTCTTAAGTTGATCAGCATGAAGATCACAAGCTGGTACCCAAGATCGATCCTCTGAGCCAAAACCTTTCCAATGAACGAGATATTGTAAGGAATTGTGCACTTGTCTGGAGTCAAGAATAAATGCCACTTCATATTCTTGACTATCCAACACTTCCACAGGTTCTGGTTCATTTACTAGGAAGCTGGAATGAACAGGTTTCAACAATTAAACATGAAAGACATTTGGAATGTGCATGGATTGGGAAGTATTAATCTATAAGACACAGCATTAACAATCTCCGAAATTTCATAAGGCCGATGAATTTTGGGCCAAGCTTTTTAGATGGAACATGCAGGGACAGATTCCTAGATGACAGCCACACTTTGTCACCAACTTTATATCCTGGTGCCTTTGAGCGCCTCTTGTCTGCCGTTTTCTTAAAAGCCTGAACAGAGTGAGAAATAGCCCGATTTACATCGGACCAGATTTTGGAGGAATTTTCAATCGTGGTGTTGGCATCTGGAACATCAGAGGGCGGTAGATCAAAGGAGCACACACGAGGATGCAACCATAAACACAGAAGAAAGGAGGAGAGGTCCCTGTAGATGTGCTGGCACAATTATTAAAGGCGAACTCTGCCCATGGAAGGATGTTGACCCACTCCACCTCATCTTTGGCCATCAGACAACATACCATCTTCTCTAGAGTCTGATTAGTCCTTTCTGTTTGGCCATTTGTCTCAGGATGATATGCTGAAGAATATGATAATTTAATCCCCAGCTGAGAGCAAAGGGACTTCCAAAACTTGGCTATAAACTGAGAGCCAAGGTCTGAGACAATGTGTGGTGCCCCATGGAGCCTGAAAACATGCTTAATGAATAAAGATGCCAGATGGAAGTTTCGTAAGTGGAAGAAAGTGGGCCATCTTACTGAACCTGTCTACCATCACCCAGATCGTGGAACATCCCTGGGACGGAGGCAAGTCAGTTATAAAGTCCATAGATAAATGGGTCCAGGGACAGATAGGTATTGGTAGAGGACATAGGAGACCGGGGGGCTTAAAGGTACTGCTCTTGCTTCTGGCGCAAACTTCACAGGCCTGGACGAAGGCTAACACATCCTGCCTAATCGATGGCCACCAGAGGTTGCGAGAGATAATCTCAAAAGTTTGTCTAAACCCCGGATGTGCTACAGGTTTTGATGCAGGTACTTGCTGCAATACCTGCAAAGGAAGAGCCACGGGCACAAAAAGCATACCAGAGGGAGTGGATGGAGAGTCAATGACAAGACATGAAATATTCTCCCAATGTAAAGCCCCCATTTGTAACTGGAAAGGGTTGGTGGATTGGATGCACTAGATCTTATGAGAGAGGCCGATTATCCACGGAGATCAGGTGGACTGGGAAATCTAGAGCATGAGTTTCCAGGGACAAAGAGGTAATCAGAGTCTTATCAATAAAATTCTCAGCGGCTCCAGAATCTACCAAGGCCAGCAGTTCATGAGCCCCTGTCCCAAAGTGAATGACAGTGGGTAAAAGTATACGATTGTCCCCCTGGGGAGATGAGAGCAGACCTAAGGTGACCTCCCCGCAATCACCTAGGTCATGGAGTTTCCCGGACGTGTAGGGCACGAACTGAGCATATGACCCTTGAGGCCACAGTATAAGCAGAGTCCCATATTACGGCGGCGTGTGTGTTCCTGGGCAGATAACCGGGTGGAGCCTAACTGCATAGGTTCTTCCTCAGATTTGGCACTGGAGGTGAAATAGTCAGGTGGCAAGGAAGGTATATAGTTTGTCACAGCCATTGTTTGTTCTCGCCTCCTCTCTCGCTGGAGGCGGTCAATTCTAATGGCTAGACACATAGCCTTCTCCAGTGAGGCTGGGTAGGAGAAGTTGACCAGAGTGTCCTTAATTGCATCTGAAAGGCCTATTCTAAACTGTCTGCGGAGAGCTGCATCATTCCATCCCACCTGCGAAACTCTGAGCAATCCTTTTCAGCTGTGGTAGTTCCGTGTTTTAAGTTACGCAGGGTTGATTCTGCAGTAGCAGCACGATCTGGATCATCATATAGCAACCCGAGGGCTTCAAGGAAGGCATCTACTGGATGGTTTGGTTTCCAGGTTAAATGCCCAAGCCTGTGGGTCACCCTGTAGTAGAGAGATAATGATTTGAACCCTCTGAGTTTCAGGGCCAGACGAGGATGACCTTAACTTGAAATATAATTTGCAGCTATTTTTAAAGTTGGAAAATCCTTTATGGTCACCAGAAAACCGGTCAGGCAAAGGAATTTTTGGTTCAGATGGAGTTTTTGTAGCAGTGGTAGTAGAAGGAGATTGCACCTTGGTGAGCTCTGTGGCCATTCCCTGAACTTGATGGGATAAACGGCAAGGTTCTTGTGCAAACAACTGAGTCTGCTCAGGATCCATGATAGGTTTCCCTTTTTATATATGGCTCGTGTTAATGTCAGGCTAGGAGCAGATAACAGGTAACAGCTTATGTGTGCTGATTATACAAAGAGTTCAAAGAACAAGAGTACATACCATGAGGAGGTCTAAGCAGAGCAGGTCAGCTGAGACTTGTAGTTCATCGCTGCAGATGAAGGTAGATGTTTGATGGACCTTGTAGTTCACCGCTGCAGATGAGGATAGATGTTAGCTGATGCTTGTAATTCACCACTGCAGATGAAGGTAGATGTTTGCTGGACCTTGTAGTTCACCGCTGCAGATGAGGGTACTACAGTAGAATCAGGCAAAGCGCAGTCTAGACAAGGTGGGTCATACACAGGTAGATCAGAGTCCAAACAGTACTGAATCAGAAGCGAGCAAGGAGGGTCAAACAAGCCGGGTCATACACAAAATACACAGAGCAGATATCAGCTGGATCAAACACAAAGGTAAACTCTAACACGAGCACTGACTGAATACTGATACAGGTGAGCCAATCACTGTTGTTTCCCAGGCAAAGGCTGTGTCAGGTGAGTTGTACTGGGTCCTAAAGGGATCCCAGTGCTGACAGTTAGCCAGGAATGGGGAGATCGATGCAATGCACAATCACCTGGACATCATGCAGCAGGAAATGAAGAACATGACCAATGTTTTGGGGAGAATCTAATCCCTTTTTCTCTAAAACAAAATTGATCATGTTCTTCATTTCCTTTTTAGATGACCAGATTTTGTGATTTTAAGTTTTTAAAAAAGTTTTTAAAATTTTAAAAGCCAAATTTTGAAGATGCACATGGTGTGTCAACATGTGCTATCTACCATCAGGGGATCTCAGTGTACGTGTTTTGTGGGTGCAACCCCTTCCTCATAATGCTAGTGGGTGAGAGGAAGGGATTGCACCCACAAAACACGTCCATTGATCCCCCATGATGGGAGATAGCACATGTTTACCCATTTGGACTCCCAATTTGTGTGCATCTTCAAAATTTGGCTTTTACAGGAATAACATCACCCCATCTGATGAAGGCAATATCAAGACTTTTTTGACACTGTAATGTCTGATATTGCCTTCAAGTTTTATACGTTGAACTTTGTAAGTTCGAGAGCTGTGTATGTTATGTTTCAAAACATGCCTGTTTCTAAAAAAAAAAAAAAAAAAAAAAAAAAGATTGTGAAAACCAAACAAATAATAAATCTGGATGAAAAAATATAATACCAAAAAAAATATAGAGGATAACCCCCAAAAAAATTTAACACATTTTATAAACGCACATGTCTGAATGTGCACATAGTAAACCTTTTGAAATACAACAATGTGTGGCGTTTTCTTTCAATATCAGTTTTGTAAGTCATTTTGTGTTTACAGTGACAATGGGGCTTATTTCTTTAATGGAAAATACACTTGGCACTACAAGTTACAAGTGCACTAGGAGAACCTAGGAGACAACCAAAAAGAAAAGCAAGCAATAAAGAAAATTAAAGATTTTATCAGAATTGTTTTTAATTAATATAAATTTTAGACATTGTCTGACATTGCAATGGCCCTCCTACCCATAAAATAATTCACATATCTTTCCCGAACTTGACAGGCGCTTTGGGGTGCCAAGCCAATACGGCCAGTATCCAGGCCTGTCAGTGGATTTTCAGGAATAAGTCTGGCCTCAGGCCCAACTGAGGCTAGATAATTATGAGAATGCTTCCTTAAATAATTATGCAGGATGCAACAGCTCAGGATGATGTGGTTGATTTTTTAGTCTGCCATATGGATTGCTGTCAGAAACAGGTGGAACCGGCTGGCCATTACCCTCAAGGTATTCTTAATGACTCTTCTCGCTCTGGCCAGCCGATAGTTAAAAACCCTCCTCTCTGGGGTGAGGGTCCTTTGGGAGAATGGCCTCATCAGGTGCTTGCCCAGATCGAATACTTCATCAGCTATGAAGATGAAGGGGAGTCCTTCCACGTTGTCCGCATCAGGTGGCAATGCAAGGCCTCCAGTCTGGAGACGTTGGTAAAACTCTGTTTGGGCGAAGCCTGCTCCATCCAACATTCGCCCATTCTTCCCCACATCCACATAGAGGAACTCATAGCGTGCAGAAACCACCGACATTAACACTACACTATTAAACCCCTTATAGTTATAATAGTAAGGCCCCGAATGGAGTTGTGGCACAATGTGGACATGCTTCCCATCTATCGCCCCTCCACAGTTGAGAAAGTCCCAACGGGCAGCAAAATGGGAGGCCACCGTCTGCCATGCTTGTGGAGTCAAACAAGAAAAAAAAATTAAGTTCTTTTGCACATAACATTGCAAGCAGATTACACAAAAACATTCTTGCACAACATCAGTATTACATTTTTTTGAAGGAGTATTTAAAAAGACAAAACTATAAGGCCCACTTATCAGATTCCTCACTCCCTCTGATGGCCCATTGATAAAATTGTATGGGGGGGGGGGGGGGGTTGAGGTGACTTTGGGAGCCCAAAAAAAAAAAAAAGCCTCAGGCAGTCTGCCTGAATTTAAAGACACACATTACATTTGGACAGATTTTAGGGGGTGGGGGAGGGTTCTAAATTAATTTAAGGACACACATTGCATTTGGACAGATTTTAGGGGATGGGTTCTAAATTAATTTAAGGACACACATTACATTTTGTCAGATTTTAGGGGGTGTTTCAGGGAAAGCAGTACAATGGAGCTGACAATATACATAGTTAAAGAGACTAGGCTATATAGGTGTACAGTATATGGGCCCAGGATAGCATGCTGGGGAGGTTAGTGAAGGCAAATATGCATGTAGGCCAAAAAAGGATTATGAAAAAAAACTACTAGCATGCTTGAGTATAAAGGGGACATTCACGCTCTCCCAGCACCGGAACACCTGCCCAGGACGCAGCCCAGGACGGGGCGGAGGACCCGGAGGGGATGGGAGGCAGCGTCATACACGCCGCCTATGCCGCATACAGCAGCGGAGCTAGCGGAGTAGCCGAGCGGTAGGCTCGCAGCCCAGCACAGAACCTGTCCCCCCTCCTTCCCCCCCTCTTAAAGGATCATTTGTGGAGATACACTGGCGGAGGTAAAGACCAAATAGGCTGCCAAGCAAGGTGTATAAATTAAGTGCGGGACATATAGCAAGGAAAAACGCAGTGGAGGCTCCCTCCCTGGGTGGTCAGCAAGAGTACGGTAAAGTAATGCGCTTTGTCTATATATATCCTGCATATCCTGTATACCTTGCATACTGAATGACCCCCTGGATGTAAGCAAAAGCAAAGGCTGGAGATCTGCTAAAGATTGTCGGTAAATTAACTGTCTCAGTGCTCTTTAAAAATCTGTAGTATTGGGTGGCATTGCTGAGAGGCTACGGATGGACGCTGAAAGGAGTGGCATTTTAAAACTGCGAATGTGTATGTTATATTGAAACCCATCAAGATTGCGGTAAACTGATGTGCTTTGTTTATATATATCTAGCATATCCTGTATACCTTGTGCACTGAACGACCCTCTGGATGTAAGTGAAAGTAAAGTTTGTGGATCTGATAAAGACTGTTGGCAAATTAACTGTTTCAGCGCTCTCTAAAAGTTTGTAGTATTGGGTGACATTGCTGAGAGGGTATGGATGGATGCACGTTGAGAGGAGTGGTATCTTAAAACTGTGGATTTGTATGCTACATTGAAATCCATTGAAATCCATAAGAGCCTGCAGAGGGGGAGGGAAAGGGAAGAAGGGAGATTTGCTGCGCTGCATCAGCCTTAAAAAGACTCTGAGGTATATTCCAGATGGGAAAGTAAGTGCATGGATTGGAGGACAGCATGAGGGCTATAACAACTATGACTAGCTGAGAGTGTCCGCCCATATTACTGACTACGAGTAGCACTGTGGCAGCGGTATAGCTTTCATTAATTGGAGTGGCCATTAAGGATGGACGCCGACCGGGAATAAAAACGCATAGGGGCCCTAGCTAAGGATTACAGAAGAAACCTGAGGGGCCTGCATTGGCCGACCCCTGATAATAAAGTGCTGGACCTTTGCAAACCCAAATATAAGGGGAGCAAATTAATAGCACCCCCTACGTCTTTTTGCCGGTTATTAAATAAGGGGGTTTGTCTCCGAGTGACGGAACAAATAAAGGCATTGAATATACCATACCAATGGGGGATTCCCAGCCTGCCTGAAAGACAGGAGAGACGGTCGCTCTGCATTCTTGAGGTTCCCGGAGGACCTCCCAGATTTTTGCAGCAAATTAGATATCCCCCCACCGGCTTTGCCAGGGTGGGAGGAGAGGGGAGAAGAAGGGGGGGTTTTGACAGCATAAAATGGACACGGATCCGGAGGGGGGGAAGATAGAATGTAAACATCGATACCCCTCCTTTTGGAGGGAGCGAGGGCTTGGGTAAGGGTAGGTGTAACGGGAGTGGGGGAGAAAGGGGCGTAGCTGGCCGCTACTGGAGAGGTTGCCCCAAAGAGAACAGGGAACTGAGCCACGACCTATTGGAGGTGGACGGGCCCATGCGAGGAACAAATAGGGAATTTGTTCAATGGGAAGGGAAGGATGGGAGGGGGAATGGGAAGGGGAGGATGGGAGGGGGGGTGGGAGGGAGGGGGTTTATATAAGTTTTGTTTCTCGGGTATGTCTCTCTCTCTTCCCCCTCCCCCTCCCTATGTTTGTGTCTTCTCTCCAGGGGGAAACCCCATATTGGGGCCCCCATGGAGGGGAGAAGAGGGAGGGGGTAGGCTGCTCTTGGGTGTTACATGACTATGCTAAACTTAATATCATATAATATAAGGGGCATAAACAACACACAAAAAGATTTATGGTCAATAAGGAATTACAAGATTATGGGGCGAATATGTTATGTTTCCAGGAGACACATATGTCACATGCAGCAGGAGGGAGATTATCTTCCTGGCAATTTCCCAAGTGGTTCTATGGAGACTCTACAACAAGCTATGCAAGGGGAGTAGCAATAGGATTTGATAGAAGTGTAATGTTCGAATTAGAGGAACAATTAGCTGATCCAGAGGGAAGATACCTCTTTATAAGAGGAAAACTATTCAATTTGGAATACATGATTGCAAATATTTATGCACCAAACAGAGACACCGATAGGTTTCTGAGGAAAACCCTTGATAAGTTGGCAGAGTTTAAAAAGGGAAAATTAATAGTGGCAGGAGATTTTAACATGTGTATTGAGCCACAGGTGGACTCCACACGGGTTTCCCCTCGTGGTTCAGTGCTGAGACAAAATAGGTTGAAGTCCCTACTACTGGAACATCAACTGGTAGATGCCTGGAGGATTAGATACCCGGGAATTCGGGACTATACGTTCTATTCAGCAGCACACGGGACATACTCCAGAATAGATTACGTCTTGTTGGAACATCAAATGCTCCCCCAGCTTAACCACTTCAATACAGGGCACTTTCGCCCCCTTCCTTCCCAGCCCAATTTTCAGCTTTCATCGCTCTAGCGCTTTCAGTGACAATTGCGCAGTCATGCTACACTGTACCCAAATGAAATTTTTATCATTTTGTTCGCACAAATAGAGCTTTATTTTGGTGGTATTTATTCACGACTCCATTTTTTTTTTTTGCGATATAAGCGCAAAAAAAGCGGAAATTTGGAAAAAAAACAATATTTTCTTTTTTCTATTTTAAAAGAAATCCAATAAAATCAAATTTTGTCATAAATTTAAGCCAAAATGTATTCTGCTACATGTTTTTGGTAAAAAAAAATTCCGTTAAGTGTATAATAATTGGTTTGTGTGATCACGGACATATGTACGCAAATGATCATGTACATATGTGTGCAGGTGATCACGTACATATGTGTGCAGATAATCATTGGGACATGTGATTTTAGTGGGACATATGTGGGGGACATGTTTTTATTATTAGGGACATGTGTTTTTATTATTTGGGGACATGTATGTTTTGGGGACATGTGTGGGGACATTGTGTTTATACTGTGTGGTGTGTTTACACTGTGTGGTGATTTGTGTTTACACTAGACTGGTGATCAGTGATCCTGCCGATCTGAGATGCGCCGTGTCTGGGTGACACGGGCGCATCGGGATCGCCCCGCTGCGCGGGCACGCGCGCGCGATCCCGTTCCTTCTGATGGACGTTCCTGAACGTCCTATCAGAAGTAGACGGCTCCCACCCAGCCGTATATGTGCATTGGCCGGGTGGGAAGTGGTTAAGGATGCGGGAATAAAGCCTATGTCCTTATCCGACCATGCCCCAGTGATAATACAGAAAGAAATAACTATGGATTCTTTTAAGGGTGGGATGTGGAAAATTAATGATTCCCTGATTCAAGACTTGGAGGTAGAGAAGAAAATAGAGTGGGAACTAGAGGAATTTTTTCTCAGGAATGAAACACCAGATATCTCTAGAGGTACTATATGGGAGACCCATAAAGTTTATATAAGAGGCATCCTAATAAGTATTGGGGCAGGAAAAAAAAAAAAAGGGAAAAAGATGGAAGACCTACGTAAGGAAATATATGAATTAGAACAACAGACAAGACCAAAGGGGATCCCAGAGAGGGTGGAGTTGAAAAACAAAAAAGAAGAGCTGGGAGAATTAATGGAGCAGGAGAGGAAGCGCGCTTTCCATATAGTTGATAAAAAGAGATATCAGGAGGGAAACAAATCTGGGAAATGGTTGGCGAGGGTAGTAAAGGAAAAAAAAAAGGCATCATTCATAGCTAGAATCAGAAACGAGAAAGGGAAAATAATGCATTCATCCCCTGAAATAGCAGCAGCCTTCCATAGCTTTCATAGTCGACTGTATAGCGTAGGTCAAGAGGAAGAGAACAGAAGAAATAAGGAAGATATTAGGAGGTACCTTAGGGAGCTTGATCTCCCAGGGACCCCTAGTGACGAATTGAGACCCCAATAACACAGGAAGAAGTCTCAAGAGCAGTGAGGGAGATGCCAACGGGGGAAAATCCCGGGCCCTGATGGGTACTCTATTATGTACTATAAGAAGTTTGGAAAAATGTTGGTACCTAAACTATGTGATTATATGAATGCACTGGCAGAAGGGGAAAAGTTAAGGGAAGAGGCTCTGATGGCGTATATTACCCTGATATTGAAGGAAGGCAAAGATCCAGTAGCTCCAGAGAGCTACAGACAAATATCCTTACTGAACACCGATATTAAGATTTTTGCAAAAGTTATAGCAGGATGGTTAAAAACATTATTGTCTCACTGGATTCATAGTGACCAGGTGGGGTTTGTTACAGGAAGGGAAGGAAACGACAATTGCCTTAAAACCATGTTACTGATACATGAGGTTGGGGGGAGTGGAGCCCCAGTCGTCCTACTGTCAGTAGACGCTGAGAAGACCTTTGACAGGGTCCACTGGGGCTTCATGATGGGAACCTTGAGACATCTGGGAATAAAAGAAAGAATGATGAGGTGGATAATGGCATTTTATCATCATCAAACAGCAAAAATAAAAATTAATGGAAGCTTATCCCCGGCCTTGGAGCTGCACAATGGTATGAGACAGGGCTGCCCCTTGTCCCCAATGCTTTTCTTATTGGCACTTGAGCCCTTACTGGCCGCAATTAGGAAAAACGGGGATATAAGAGGGGTGAAAATAGATAAAGAAGAGTACAAGGTGGCTGCAAACGCAGATGATATATTATTTTATGTTTCAGATCCCAGGATAACAATACCTAATATAATGAAGGAAATGAGCAGATACGGAAAGCTGACAAATTTTAAGATCATTGTATCAAAAATAGAAATCCTGAACATAACAGTAACTAAAAAAGAACAACAGGCACACCAAGCGTCATTCCCCTTCTCTTGGTGTGAGGGAGAGCTTGGGTACCTGGGAGTGAAGTTAACAGCATGTGTATGGGGCTAACTATGTCCCGATTTTGAACAAGGCTAAAGACTTTCTAAGATATATGAGATATAAACCCCTCTCGCTGATAGGAGGATAAACGCACTAAAAATGTTCATATTACCAAAGCTAATTCCAAATGATCCCAATAAAAGTCCCACAAGAGTTTTTTTATGAAGTTGAGAACTTTGATAATTAAATTCATCTGGGGGCGTAAAAACCCTAGAATTTCATATGTAACACTGGAAAAGGGGAAACAAGAAGGGGGACTGGCTGCACCGAATTTTAAAAGATATTATCAGGCAATCATTATATCACGAATAACGGGTTGGGTATATGATAAAGGTAATAAAGGGTGGATTGATATTGAGAAAGCACAAAGCAAAGTAGATTTAGGTAAAAGGATATGGGTTCCACGGGAGCATCGGGAATTAGCAAGAAGTACAAATCCATTAAAAATAAATGTTTTCAAAATATGAGACGAACTGGGTAAATTATATTACTGGAAATGTAATTCACCTTTAATTTCTTTATTAGATACAAATTATTTTAAACCTGGGAAGGAAGAATATATGTACTTTACTAAGTGGGCAAAGAAAGACGATATAAAGTCAAAAGATGTGATGTATGAAGATAGATTATGCACTTTGAATGAATTAAGACAAAAGTGGAGAAATAGGCCATTAGATAATTGGAGGTATGCACAAATACAGCACTTTGCAAAAGCGCTGCCGTGGCCACTTCGAGGAGAGGAGGATTTGAGACCTATGGAGAGATTTCTCTTCTCCCCGGGGTGTCTGAGACAGAGTATATTAAAAACATATAAAATTCTGGGAGAAGAGATAGAAGTTAGGGACCTGCCCTATTTGAGGAAGTAGGAGGAAGAATTGGGAGCTTTACGGGATGATGATCATAGAAGCAGGATCTTGAGAACTGTATGTACTACCTCTAGAGATATCAGGACAGTGGAAATGTCTTATAAATTGTTGGCGAGATGGCATATTGTTCCACAAAGAGCACAGAAAATCAGAGCAGAGATCTTAGTATCGTGTTGGAGGGGTTGTAATACCTCTGGAACCTTTGCACACATATGGTGGGATTGTCCAAAAGATCCAGCCATATTGGGAAAAGATTATAGACAACATACACCAGATAACAGGAGAACAAGTAAGGAAGGAACCATGGGTGTGCCTGTTTCATGATACGGACAAAACACTAGCGCAATATAAAAAAAACATCGGTACCTCACCTGTTAAACGCAGCCAAGAGCTTAATACCAAAAGTCTGGAGAACCCCTAACCCATCATTAATTAAAGACTGGATTGGAAGGATAGAGTGGTTAAGATCTTAAGAAGAAACCATATACAGAAGTGAGGATCTGGCGGAAGTTTTCTATAGTATATGAGGAGGGTGGTTGGAGTTCAAAAAGACAGCGAAACATCTGGAAATGGTGGAGGGTTAGGCAAAGGGGAAAGGGAGAAGAGAGAAAGGAAAAAAGGACGGAAGAGTCAGGGCGGGGGGAGAGGGGAGACTAGAGGGGGGGGGGGCTAGATATAAGCGTAATGGGGGTTTTGTATATGAGAAGGGGGAATTTTTATTGCGAATAAACGATGTTAAATTGAAAGAATATAAGTATAATAAAATAGAATATATAAAGGAAAAAAAAAAGAAAGAAAAGAAAATGAAAGAGGGGAAAATACATGCATTTGATGGCTGGCAGCCTAGTTAATTTCACGCCAGTGGGATAATGAACAAGTGGCTAACCCTGGGCATGCATGCCTTAATTGCGGTAACCAGTATAATAGATTGGTCTACTGATGCATAAAAACAAAAAAAAAAAAAAAAAAATATTCCAGTCATGGTAATTAATAGGGATGAGCTTCGTGTTCGAGTCGAACGTACGTTCGACTCGAACATTGGCCGTTCGGCCGTTCGGCGAATTCCGAAAGTTTTGGCCGTTCGCGTCAAAATTCGAGTGACGCGCGCGCGGACCACAATGCACTGCGTTGGCGCAGTGCATTGCTGCCCGATGATTGGCCAAGCATGCACTGTGACCCCGCATGCTTGGCCAATCGCAGCGCCGGCAGCGAGGAGAGCCATGATTGGCCACAGGCATCCTGCCTGTGGCCAATCATAGCTCAGGCTGTGTAGTGCACGCCCCACACTATATAAGGCCGCCTTTAAGGCGGCCTCCTGTAGTGTGTTACTTTGCATCTGAAGCAGTGGGTGTTCTGTGTACCTTCAACACAGTACACACCAATCGGTTTTGGCTGATTTCCTATCTTGCTGCTGTGTAGTGGTTGTTGTCTGTGCCCTGACTGCAGTATACACCACTATATTCACCTCACCTATATAGCTAGTGATCTAGCTTTAACCACTTAACAACTGCCCATTGCCGATTAACGGCTTCAGGGCGGTTGTTTAACTCAGAGAGGCTGTTAATTAACGGCCTCCCAGAATTCTGCTCTCGCGTGCCCCGAGGTGTGCGCACTCGAGAGCATCCGTGACCGCCGGGTCCATAGGACCCGGCGCATCACGGTAAACGGCCGCTCATAGCGGCCGTTTACCACGTGATTGCTCCGTCAAATGACGGAGTGATCACTTGGAAACAAACCGGCGTCATGTTATGACGCCTGTTCCTACCTCCCCTTTCTGTACCGATCGGTACAGCGGAGGGGAAAGAGATCGGTGTCAGCAGCGATGTGGGCTGCATCTGCAGTGCCCACATCGCTGCTCACCGAATTTAACCCCTCAATTCCCTGCCAATACTCTGCAATACCAGTGCATACTCTGCAGTACCCTGCCATTACTCTGCAGTACCCCGCCATTACTCTGCAGTACCCCGCCATTACTCTGCAGTGCAGTACCCCGCCATTACTCTGCAGTGCAGTACCCTGCCATTACTCTGCAGTGCAGTACCCCGCCATTACTCTGCAGTGCAGTACCCTGCCATTACTCTGCAGTACCCCGCCATTACTCTGCAGTGCAGTACCCCGCCATTACTCTGCAGTGCAGTACCCTGCCATTACTCTGCAGTGCAGTACCCTGCCATTACTCTGTAGTACCCCGCCATTACTCTGCAGTGCAGTACCCCGCCATTACTCTGCAGTGCAGTACCCTGCCATTACTCTGCAGTGCAGTACCCCGCCATTACTCTGCAGTACCCCGCCATTACTCTGCAGTGCAGTACCCCGCCATTACTCTGCAGTGCACTACCCTGCCATTACTCTGCAGTGCAGTACCCTGCTATTACTCTGTAGTACCCCACCAATACCCCGCCAATACTCTGTAATACCCTGCCATAAATTGCCATACCCAGCCATACTCGGAGATACCCAGCCATACTCGGTGATACCCTGAAATACCCAGCCATAGACGCCCCCCACCCCTCACCGCCCTCCGGTGCTTCTACCAACTCGCCAGTACGATCAAAGCCAGAATCTTTTTTTTATTTTTTATTTCAGGCTTCCCAGCCTAGAGGTGAGATGTGGGGTCATATTGACCCCCCAGATTTCACTGTAAAGAGGACCTGTCACCCCATATTCCTATTACAAGAGATGTTTACATTTCTTGTAATAGGAATAAAAGTGATCAAAAATATATTTTTGGGAAAAAAAATGTCAAACTAAAATAAATAAAGTAAAATGAACAATAAAAAAATAAAATAAAAATTAAAGCGCTCATGTCCCCATGTGCTCGCATGTGCCACACATGTGAGGTATCGCCGAGAATGTTAGAGCGAGAGCAATAATTCTAGTCCTAGACCTCCTCTGCAACTCAAAACATGTAACCAGTAAAAAAATATTTAAAGCGTCGCCTATGGGGATTTTTTAAGTAGCGACGTTTGGCGCCATTCCACGGGCATGTGCAATTTTGAAGAGTGACATGTTTGATATCTATTTACTCAGCATAACTTCATCTTTCACTTTATGCAAACATTGGGCTAACAAGTGGTTAATAATAGAGCTTGCAGTCAGTAGTGTTAGGAGTGCGTGCTGTCTGCGTGCTCTGTACCCAGTACATACCGCTATAATATAGGGCAGGCCCCTACTTTCAAACATCCAACTTACAAACATCTCCTACTTGCAAACGCAAGGAGACAGCAGCAAGTGAGATGAAAAAAGATGGACGACAAAACAAATTATACAGGGGTGATAACCCTTCCCTATGTTTTCCAAAAAGCTTAAAGATAGTTTTTTTGACTGGAGCTACACTTTAAAAATGTACCGGTTGAAAATGACAAACAGATTCAACTTAACACAACAAACCTACACAGTCCCTGTCTTGTTTGCACCGCCTGTATACTGCTGTTCTGAGTATATAGGGCCTGGGGGCCACACGCATTTCCTTTTTTTAATATGGGTACGGGGTTCCCCTTAATATGCGTACAAGACCCAAATAGGCTGGTAATGGGCAGGGAGGGCTACCCATGCCATGTTTCTCAATGATTTTCAACCATATTGCAGGAACCAGATATAACATTAAAACCGCAAGCAGTTTTAAATGGTGTTATTTCCGTTTAATGTCATTTTGTGCAGGGACTGTTCTAAACACGGGAAACACGTGGCACTTCACAGGCATACTACAGACACCCCGCAGGCACCATATTTAAAGGAATATTTCACTTTTTTTTTTTCACTTTAATCGTCATTAAAATCAGTGCTCCCGCCAAAACGGTAGTTTTTAAAACTTTTTTTTGAAGTGACCCATGTCCCCTGAGGCAGGAGGCAGGTCACCAAACCCTTTTTAGGACACTATCTTGCATATTAGCCGTTAAAATGAGCACTTTCCAATTCGAACGTTCGAGTCCCATAGACTTCAATGGGGTTCTAACGTTCGTACCGAACGCGGGGGTCGTTCGCAAGTTCTGGTGCGAACCGAACCGGGGGGTGTTCGGCTCATCCCTAGTAATTAAGGAATGATGAAATAAATACAATACATTAGCAAACATTAAATACATATAATGTGATGTTAAAGGATAAAACTTACCTTAATATAGTCCTTCTGCAGGACCTGAATGATGGCAGAAAAGGTCTCTGGAATAATGATCCCCAGAGCCTGGGGGAGACACCTGTTGAGCACTTGAGGTCCTGTAAACTTCTCCCAGTTGCCAAGTACCGCAATGTGGCGACTAGCCTCTGCTCCGGAGTGATGACTTGCCGCATCCAGGTATCCTGCCTGCTGATATAAGGGGTCAGAAAATCCAACAGATGGTGAAAAATGGGGTCCACCATCCTGAGATAATTCCTGAAATCCTCAGTATTATTCTCCTGGATCTTACAAAGTAAAGGTGTGTGCGAGAATTAGTCACACTGGAGTAACCAATTCTTGGTCCATGAACTCCTCCTCGCCCTGTTCATGGACCGGGCTCGGGTCAAAGTATGAACACCAACACCAAGCCCCTACACAGCACGAACTCAAGAACGAGTACGTACACGCACCATGGTTTCAAGACGGTCGGCTGGTCAGAACGTACTTAACCACTTAAGCCCCGGACCAATTTGCAGCCAAAGGACCAGGCCCTTTTTTGCGATTCGGCACTGCGTCGCTTTAACTGACAATTGCGCGGTCTTGCGACGTGGCTCCCAAACAAAATTGGCGCCCTTTTTTTCCCACAAATAGAGATTTCTTTTGGTGGTATTTGATCACCTCTGCGGTTTTTATTTTTTGCGCTATAAACAAAAATAGAGCGAAAATTTTGAAAAAAAATCTATATTTTTAACTTTTTGCTATAATAAATATCCCCAAAAAATATATTAAAAAAATTTTTTTTCCTCAGTTTAGGCTGATTATTGATTGGTTTGCGCAAAAGTTATAGCGTTTACAAAATAGGGGATAGTTTTATAGCATTTTTATTAATATTTTTTTTTTTTACTAGTAATGATGGTGATCAGCGATTTTTATTGTGACTGCGACATTGTGGCGGACACATCGAACATTTTTGACACATTTTTGGGACCATTGTCATTTATACAGCAATCAATGCTATTTAAATGCATTGATTCCTGTGTAAATGACACTGTCAGTGAAGGAGTTAACCACTAGGGGGCAGTGTAGTGTTATGTATGACTTTATGTGTTTTTTTTATTGTAGGGGGGCCTGGCCTGGCATGTGACATCACTGATCGTCATTCCCTATAAAAGGGAACAGACGATCGATGACAGCCACACAGAGAAGCGTGGGGAGAGGTTTGTTTACACAGACTTCTCCTCGTTCTTCAGCTCTGTGACCCGATCGTGGGACACCAGCGGCGATCGGGTCCGCTGGTCCCGCAGCCACGGTCAAGGAGCACAGGACCGGCGGCGCGCTCCCGACCCACGGCTGGGCACTTAAAGGATCACGTACCGGTATGTGATTGTGCCCAGCCGTGCCATTCTGCCGACGTATATCGGCGTGAGGCGGTCCTTAATTGGTTAAACAAACGCACTGAAGAACAGCAAGGCCTGTGAAGAGCAAGCTGAAGAACAGTAAACTTGCGGATCAGGACTCATTGGAATACAGATAAGAACTGACCAACATGCACTGAAAACCAGATACAAACCCACAAGCACAAACTGAACAGCAGTAAAACAAAAAATAAGCTGGCGTCTGAAAAACGCAAATCGTCTCTAACCAAACTTCTACTAACATGAGATAAACACGAGATCAGCAGAAGGAGCCCAAAGGGTGGCGCACTTGGTCTTGAACTTCCTTTTTCTAGTCCTGTCATATGTGCTGTACGTCACCGCATTCTAAACAAACGGACTTTGGTGTGATTGTGTGTGTACGCAGGACAATTCCCGTCAGAACTCCGTCAGAAAGACCGTCAGAGTTTAGTCTGATGGAAAAACCGATCATGCATGCAGGGCATTAGCGTTCGCAGGGATCAGGCCTGACTCTGTAAATGCTGCAGTTTTGTGTGTTGTGTTTTGTAAGTGACAGTGATCGATTGATACTGCACTTGGGTGGGCTGGGCTGGGCGGAGGGGCTAAATGCAGGTGCTAGCAGGTATCTGGGCTGATCTTAATGCGTTTTTGGGAACCCTAAACTGCTGGAGACGCTAGTATAGATCTGATCAGATCACATATCAATCCGTTCAGATACTATACTATTAAGGGAGGTGTATGGTGTTAGCGCTACTGACACTAATATGACGCTGCCTGGGGTGACGCAGACCCTGACTGATGCTAAAACCTAACTGATGTCACCCGCTGGGTGGGGAGGAGATTAAACCTTTATTTAGGCAAAATACGGCGGGTGCCCTGATGCTAAAAAAATATAAACTAGCTAACCAGTATAACCCGTGACACTTATACAGTGATCACTGGAGACAGGGGGTTGATCAAGGGTTTAAATCTTTATTGGGGGGGTCTCTAGACCTATCTGGGCCTACACTAAATAATAAAATAAATAATAATACCCCCCAGGCAGCTGCGCAGGTGACGTATCGTTACGATGCTTCGCACAGCTGGCCAACCTTCCGCAATATAGCTGGTCCAAAACCGGTTAACCTCTTTTTATTTCAGTGTGACCCAAAAAAAATTCCATTCTGCACATGTCTATTGATTACTACTAATGATACTTTTTTCTTACGTAAATTTTTGGATATAGTCCCTTATCATCCCTTCCAATAATTTACTTACTAATGATGTTAGACTGACTGGCCTGTAGTCTCTGCCCTTTTTTGAATATTGGTACCACATTGGCTTTGCTCCAATCAGCTGGTACAATTCCTGTCAGTATGCTGCTGTCCATAAAGATTAGCAACAATGGTCTAGCTATAACCTGACCGAGTTCTTTGAGGACTCTCAGATGCAAGCCATCTGGTCCCGGTGATTTATTATTATTATTATTATTATTTAATTCCTTGTAGTGTTGGAATGCTGACAATGACCCCTCTACTTTATATTTTTTTTAAAGGCCAATTTTTTTCTCTTTAATTAGACTTTTTACATTACGGTTTAGCCACCCAGGTTTAACCTTCACTCTTCTATATTTTTAATGCCCAATTGGAATGCGCTGTGTGATACCTTTGTTTAATCACCTCCATACCGGGCCATAGTAATATGACGCCGGAAGGAACATCTCCTCCCTCTGGGTGGCTGTTTTCCAGTTCTCGCAGGTCCTGCGGGTCCCCATTTTTATTGGCCAATCATAGCTGGCCACATGTGTTGTGTTTGTAATCACCACTCGTGTTTGCCACCGAGGCAATCGTGAATGAGGCATTTCCCTCAGACACAGTCCATCCCTGTTTAGGGTAAAGAGCCACTAAAATTGCCTCTTTATTACATGACTGGCTGTGTACAATCACAGCTGGTCACATGTGTTGTGCTTGTAATCGCAGCCCGTGCGTGCCCCCGGGGGTGCACAGCACAGCGGTCGGGGATGAGGCCAATGAAATAGGCTCTTTACCATGTGACCAGCTGTGTCCAATCACAGCCGGTCACAAATGTTAACAATGGGCTGTAGTGCTGTTTCTGGGTTCTCCTCCTCAGTATGTGAGGAAAGATCTGGAAGAAAAATGTGCTGCAATACAGTGATGTGCACAATTGTCCCACAAATAAGGAGGACCTGTCACCAGCACATCAGATGACCTGTCACAAGCCCCAGAGTACCTGTCGCCAGCAGACAGATTGAAGAAGGAAGTTTATTTCTTGTAGACATGTGCGCCGTCAATAAATTTGTTTTGTTCGTTCCATTTCGTATTAGCTGTTAATTTGTATTTCATAATTCATGTCTGAAATTCAATTTGAATTTGTACAAATACTTTTTTAGGTTCGTTAAATTTCCATAACATTTACGAACGTTCGTTATGATGAATTTATCATTATGAGGGGCTCCCACCATCCCTGTGCTGTACTCATTATGAGGGCTCCCACCATCCCTGTGCTGTGCTGACTTCCTGGGTTTTTAACTTCATTATAACAAATAATCGTAAATTAACAAAAATTCTTATTTTTTTCTGATTCTGAATCTCCCATCGACTACTAGTACCAGTCTCCCACTCCCATATTAAAAAAGGTAATTTTCCCAACATTCACTCAGCAGCAGAAGAAAACCTCTTCTGATTGGTAAACAAAACACCAGTCACATTTCCGTTGGAATTTGGATCCAAAATTTGTAAATGAAATTTTGTATTTTGTACAAAATTCGGAAGCATAGCAATTTATATTTCGGATCCTCCCGAATGTACACATTTACAGTTCGTACAAAACGAATTGCACATGTCTAATTTCTTGAACAGGTAAAATGTGGAAGAGAGTGGATCGGGCACAGGACACCCTTAGTAACAATTAGCAACAGGCAGATTGGCAGACTTCTTAGACAAAAATAGGTGAGATAAGGCAGACAGCATTACAGAAAAATTGCCTTTAAGCAGAACCAGCACATCTGTACTTTGTCGGAAAGGCTGTCTTCTCTAGTCACTGAACTTTACTTACAGTTTCATGCTCAGATTCCCTTGGATGAGTTCTTTCTGAAGTCCTCCCAGCCACTTCATAGCCTCCAGCTCATGAAGATGCCCCCTCTGGTGCTTCCTCAAACTCCATCCCTCTAGAATGATGTTTCTGGGTTTTTGGCAGGCTTTCCTCTGCATAAACGTGAACACACGGATAGGCCTCAGACAGGCCTAGCAGCCGGAAGCCACCTGGATAGGCCTCAGGCTTTAGGT